>NC_083329.1:81249099-81549099 GCF_963455315.2 Globicephala melas | reverse complement strand
CCAGAAAGAAGTCCTTTCTTAAGGACTCCTCCCTGGACACCTAACCCTGTTTTGCGTGGAAATGAGAAGTGGCCCATCATTCCTGAGGCAAGTCTCCCGTGGTCCCCAAACAAGCACGGCTGCTCTCCTGGCAGAGGCTTGGGGTCCCAGCCACTTCCCCCATGTCCCTTGGGACATCTGCGGGTCCCTTCCTCACCGACACTGCAGCCCAGCCTCCCAGGCCACTGCGTGGAGACGGCATCCAAATCCCACCCACACTGCCGCCTTCCCCCTCGAGTCCTCTGCTCACTGCCCCCTGCGTCCCTTCCGTACCTGCCCTCACACAACTGGGGAAGGGCGGTGGGCATCTGGGACACAACCACGGAACAGGCAAACGGGTCACGGCACCAGACGGCTTCACAGAACACGTCTCCTGCCTGTGTGTTGGTCGCCAAGCTGAGCGACAACCCAGCAGACCTGAACCCAGAAGTCCTCCGAGGGATGGCAGAGGAAGGAGAAAATGGGGGCATCTGTGGTCCGCCCACCCACGTGAGGTGGCCCTGGCCACTCGGGAGGAAGGAGCCCCTGGCCGGAAGCAAGGCACCCACCTGTACAGGCACGGGTTCCGAGAACAGAGCACCCTCCGTGTCCCCCACGGGCTCGGAGGCGGCGGCTTCGCTCAGCGGGCTGCTGCAGGCCTGGGCGGGCTGGGGTCTCTCTCGCTCCACGCTGACGCTGGGCAGGACCCCCTGCTCCTGGCGCAGGCTGCTGGACTTTTCCACCTTGGCCTCCCTGGCCTTCGGGGCGGGCTCCTGCCGGTAACAGACAGGCAAGACCTTTTCCCCTTTCTCCATAGACTTGATCTGGCTGGGGGTCAGCGACTGGAACTCGGCCTCAGGGCCCTCCCCCCGGGACCGCTCTGCATTGATCTTCCAGAAGGACGCTTCCTCTTCCTTCCGGGCGGCGGGACCCAGAGCATCCAGGCTGGAGGACTTGCTGCCCTGGGAGGGTCGGAGGGCCTGCGAGCCCTGAGGGGCTTTGGACAGCGGCCTGGGCTCGGTGGAAGTGCTGCAGCTCGGCTCTTGGATGGACAAGAAGGACACGCTGAACTCCATCTGACTCTAGCGGGATGCGGGGAGGGAGGGAAAGAAAAGAGCGACACATGCGGTCAACGGGACAGGTGTGCCGGCCCACACGTCCCCCCAGTGGCAACAGCGCCGCCTGCTGTCCATTTGCTGGCACTGCCTGTACGCCATCACAGCCCTGAAACGCGGCACAAGCTGTCACATCCTGTCACACTGGAGGCTACGAACAGCTCGGACTCCTGAATCTGACTGACGACTAAGGCCTCTGCTTGGTGGGCAGATCACCCACCCGCCTCTTCAGGAGGGACTCCCGCCCCTTCCTGAGGAGGGTGACTGCCCCCCAGGGGGTGACAAGGAAGGGTGCACAGTCAGCACGACAGCACTGCAGTGAGGGTCAAAACCCAGAACCAAGTCCCCACCTCACGGGCCTCTGCCTTCCTGACCGATGGCAGCCAGCAAGGGTGAAGGAAAAACCAGCAGCCAGACCCTGCTTCCCTGGACTAAAGCAAGAAAGTCAAGGGCAGGCCTGTGCGCGGCTGCAAAGACGTGATCCCCCTCCCACGCCTCCATCCCACACTCCGCCTGCACGCCCGCTACACACTGCATGTTTGTGTGCCCCAGATTCACATGTTGAAGGTCTAACTCCCGAAGTTAGTATTTGGAGGCAGGGCCTTTAGGAGGTTTAGGTGAGGTCATGAGGGTGGAGCCCCCAGGACAGGATTAGTGCCCCGAGAGATGCTCTCTTTCTGCACCATGTGAGGACACAGTGAGAAGGCGGCTGTCTGCAAGTCAGGAAGAGGGTCTCCCCAGGACCAACCCTGCTGGCACCGTGACCTCGGACTCCCAGCCCCAGAACTGTGAGAAGCAGACGTCTGTTACTGGATGCCCCCAGTCTGCGGTATCTGTCACAGCTGCCCGAGCTGACAAGACAGTCTTCCTCTCCCGTGATCTCCTCGGTGCTATCCTGCTGCTCTCAGCTGGTCCTGGCCCTGTTAGGTGGGGAACCCCTGAGGGCAGGGCAGGGTCCACACCCCACATCCAAGTGCCCCAGAAACACTTTCCTTGATCTGATGCTGCTAACCACTGTGACCTCTAAAAGTGGTAGGGCTGAGCTGTTCTGACCAACAAACCACTGAGTGGAAACCTAACGCCTCCTTACAGTGAAGCACCCTGGAGGGTGGCGTCCCCAAGCCCTGCAGAGTGAGCAGTCTGCTGCCTCAGGCATCTCTCAAATTAAACTGGAACATTCTTCTCTTCCTCTCCACTTCTGCTCCCTCATACAGTCCCTTCCTCTTCTTCTTTTAAAAATAAAAGTATTAAAACTACATACTAAAATGTGAGGAATTAGAAAAAAATCATTCATAACCTTTCCCTCTTCCCATAATCTCTATTAGTTTGTGTAGTTTCGTGTAATCTTTCTCAGATACGTATTTTATGACGCTGCAGTTCTGTTATGCATATAATTTTGGGTATCGTTTCTTCACTTAACCAGAAGCGTCATCAATGGTGTTATGTTGCCTTTGTAATCATTAGTTTGAATGGGCACAAGATACTTCATTGAGTGGCTGTCCCACCATCTACTTTCCCATTTTCTTTTATCAGTTTGCTGCTTTTAATTTCTGTTGTTATAACTGAGGCTTCCAGAACATCTTCATGGATACAGCTCTCCCCCATTTGGAGTTGATTTCTTCAGACAGATTTCCGGAAGTGAAGTACCGAACTACAACAGGTTTAAACCTTTCTTTTATTGTGGTTTTGGGTGCATACCAAATTTGTTTGCCAGGGGCTGCCCTGATTTCTAACGCTGCCAGCTATGTATCAGAGCAGAGCAGCAACTGCAGCCACTGCTTCCGTGTTGTCACTGAGTATAATTTACAACTGTGCTAACATGGTTCCCTATTACTTTAATGCATACGCCTTCACTTCTCTCTGGCTGAGACTTCTCCTAAAAGCCCAGATTCTGATGGCCACAGGTCTCTCTTCAAGATGGTGAGGCCACAAGGAACTCCAGCTCCAAACACAAGCACAGGCTGCCTTGAAGCTCAGGGTTATAAGAAATAGAACCCACGAGAAAACATCAAAGCCCATTCAGAGCCTCATAGCGTAGCACAGCAACAGGTGTGCAGAGGGCAAAGCGGAGAGAGACCTGCACAGAGGGTCTGTGCAGACCGGCACTCCCCAGCCTGAGGCGCTTGTCTGCTCCACTGCTGGAGCGGATGGGGGCTGGGTGCTGAGGCTCAGGCTTCGGGGGTCAGACCCTGGGGAGGGGACTGGGCCTTCATCAGAAAACAAGACAAATCTCAAGTAAACAAACTAACCTATCACCTAAAAGGATTAGAAAAAGAAGAACAAAATCCTAAAGTCAGCAGAAGGAAGGAAATAATAAATATCAGGGAGGAAATAAATAAAACACAGGTTAGGGGCTTCCCTGGTGGCGCAGTGGTTGAGAGTCCGCCTGCCGATGCAGGAGACACAGGTTTGTGCCCCGGTCCAGGAAGATCCCACATGCCGCGGAGCGGCTGGGCCCGTGAGCCATGGCCGCTGAGCCTGCGTGTCCGGAGCCTGTGCTCCGCAACGGGAGGGGCCACAACAGTGAGAGGCCCGCGTACCGAAAAAAAAAAAAAACAGAGGTTAAAAAAAACATAGAAAAAATTAACAAAACCAAGAGCTGGTTCTTTGAAAGGGTAAACAAAATTGACAAACCTCTAGCCAGGCTCACCAAGAAGAAAAGAGAAAGAACCCAAATAAAATAAGAAATGAAAAAGGAGAAATCTCAACTGTTACTGTAGAAATACAAAAAAACCATAAGAGAATTCTATGAACAATTACATGCCAACAAATTTGACAACCTAGAAGAAATGGACAACTTTCTAGAAACTTACAGACCACCAAAATTGAATCAAGAAGAAATAGATAATTTGAACAGACTGATCACTAGAAGTGAAGTAGAATCTGTAATAAAAAAAATTCCTACAAACAAAAGTCCAGGACCAGATGGCTTCACAGGTGAATTCTACCAAACATACAAAGAAGAATTTATACTGATTCTTCTCAAACTCTTCCAAAAGATTGAAGAGGAGGGAACACTCCCAAAGACATTCTATGAAGCCACCATCACCCGGATACCAAAACCAGACAAAGACACCACTAAAAAAGAAAATTACAGGACAATATATTTCATGAATATAGATGCAAAAATTCTCAACAAAATATTAGCAAACCAAATCCAACAACACATAAAAAAGATCACACACCACAACCGAGTGGGATTCATCCCAGGTTCACAAGGATGGTTCAACATACGCAAATAAATCAACGCACACCACATTAACAAAAGAAAAGTCCAAAACCACATGATCATCTCAATAGATGCAGAAAAAGCATTTGACAAAATTCAACATTCATTCATGATTAAAAACTCTTACCAAAGTGGGAATAGAGGGAACATATCTCAACATAATAAAAGCCATTTATGACAAACCCACAGCCAATACAATACTCAACAGTGAAAAGCCGAAAGCCTTCCCACTAAAATCTGGAACAAGACAAGGATGTCCACTCTCTCCACTTCTCTTTCACATAGAATTGGAAGTCCTAGCCACAGCAATCAGACAAGAAAAAGAAATAAAAGGTATCCAAGTTGAAAGGGAAGAAGTAAAACTGTTACTATATGCAGATGACATGATACTATATATAGAAAACCCTAAGGACTCCACACAAAAACTACTAGATCTAATAAATGAATGCAGCAAAGTAGCAGGATACAAGATTAACGTTCAGAAATCAGTTGCATTCCTTTACACTAACAGTGAAATGTCAGAAAGGGAATGTAAAAAAAACCAAACAAACAAAAAAAAAGCTTTTTAAAATTACACCAAAAAGAAAAAAAAACCTAGGAATAAACCCGACCAAGGAGGTGATTTATACACTGAGAACTATAAAACATTAATAAAGGAAATAAAAGAGGATTCAAAGAAATGGAAATATATCCCATGCTCTTGGACTGGAAGAATGAACACTGCTAAAATGGCAATACTACCCAAAGCAATTTACAGATTCAATGAGATCCCTATCAAATTACCCATGACATTTTTCACAGAACTAGAACAAATAACCCAAAAATGTATATGGAACCATAAAAGATCCAGAATTGCTAGAGCAATCCTGAGGAAAAAATAAAAAACAAAGCAGGAGGCATAACTCTCCTAGACTTCAGACAATACTACAAAGCTACAGTAATCAAAACTGTGTGGTATCACTACAAAAACAGGCATACGGATAAATGGAACAGAATAAAGAACCCAGAAATAAACCCACACACGTACAGTCAATTGATCTTCAACAAAGGAGGCAAGAATATAAAATGGGAAAAAGACAGTCTCTTCAGCAAGTGGTGTTGGGAAAGTTGGACAGCCGCATGTAAATCAATGACGTTCGAACACACCCTCACACCATACACAAAAATAAACTCAAAATGGCTTAAAGACTTAAACATAAGACAAGACACCATAAAATTCCTAGAAGAGAACACAGGCAAAACATTCTCTGACATAAATCGTACCAATGTTTCCTTAGGTTGGTCTCCCAAGGCAACAGAAATAAAAACAAAAGTAAACAAATGGGACCTAGTCAAACTTACAAGCTTTTGTGCAGCAAAGAAAACCATAAAAAAACCCCGAAAAGGCAACCTACAGAATGGGAGAAAATATTTGCAAATGATGCAACCAACAAGGGCTTAATCTCCAAAATATACAAACAACTCATACAGCTCAACAACAAATAACCCGATCCAACAATGGGCAGGAGACCTTAACAAACATTTCTCCAGAGAAGACACATAGGTGGCCAGTAGGCACATGAAAAGATGCTCAACATCACTAATTATTAGAGAAATGCAAATCAGAACTACAGAGTGGCACCACCTCACACCGGTCAGAATGGTCATCACTAAAAAGTCTACAAATAACAAATGCTGGAGACGATGTGGAGAAAAGGGAACCCTCCTACACTGTTGGTGAGAATGTAAGTTGGTCCAGCCACTACACAAACCAGTATGGAGGTTCCTCAGAAAACTAAAAGTAGAATTGCCATATGACCCAGCAATCCCACTCCTGGGAATATACCCGGACAAAACTATAATTCAAAAAGAAACATGCACCCCTATGTTCACAGCAGCACTGTTCACAATAGCCAAGACATGGAAACATGTTTAGGAAACAACCTAAATGTCCATCGACAGATGAATGGATAAAGATGTGGTACATATAAACAATGGAATACTACTCAGTCATAAAAAGAATGAAAAAATGCCATTTGCAGCAACAGGGATGCAACTAGGGATTATTATACTAATTGAAGTAAGTCAGAAAGAGGAAGACAAATATCATATGATATCACTTATATGTGGAATCTAAAATGTGGCACAGGTGAACCTATCTACAAAACAGAAAAAGACTCACAGACATAGAGAACAGACTTGTGGTTGCCAGTGGGGAGGGAGAGGGATAGACTGGGAGTTTGGGGTTAGCAGATGTAAACTATTACATACAGGATGGATAAACAACAAGATCACAGCACAGGGAACTATATTGAATACCCTGTGATAAGCCATAATGGAAAAGAATATAAAGAAAGAATGTATGTATGTGTATAACTGAGTCTCTGCTGTACAGCAGAGAGTGGCACAACATTGTAAATCAACTGTACTTCAATAAAAAAATTTTTTTTTAATCTAGACATTAAAAAAAAAAAAATCAAAGCTCAGGTGCTGGAGCTCAGAACAAATGCAGACTCTGAGCACATCCAGTGCACCAGGCACAGTTTTCTTTGTTGTTGGGCTTTTCTCCTAAAAAGTTTTTATTCTACAACGGAGAAAATGGAGGTCTGGAGCAAATGAGTGAATTGTCCTAGGTCACTAGTCCATTAAGAGCAGCTGGGATTTCAATCTGGAGCAAGTGATTCCGAGGCCTGCAGCTGTGCTGGGCATCACACCACACCTAAAAAGCCAGTGGCCGCCAGGGACGATGTCCATGTGAACACCAGCGATCCCCATACGTGGCAGGACTTCTGTATGTCAGTGACCTAATCTGATTTTTAAAGGGCTGTTTCTGAGTGAGTCATTCTCAATACTCTGCATATTTCCAAACTCCACAATCAAATACAGGGAGAATGTGGGCACAGAGATGATGAGTTCTTTAAATAAGCAAAGTGCTAGAAATAGCTTGGAAGTGGGGACTGAGCCTGAGAGAAAAGAGTTGAGATTGATCTGGAAATTGCGGGGTAAAGAAAACACTTTGAGTGGTTCGTCAAACACTAGGCTCTTTTAGGATCAGCCATCTCTCCAGTGGGGAGAAGCTCCCGGAAAGCTGGGCTGAACATGAGTCTAGGCACAGGACCGCACTGGGCCGAGCCAGGGATGCTGGGGAGAGAAGTCAGCCACAGTGGTTCCAGGACTGCTTCAGGCCCTCGATCAGGGCACCGCGCAGCACTTAGCTGGCTGGAGTGACAACCTGAAACAGAACCACGGAGGCTTTCAGGGCTCCTTGGGCTACCAGAGCCCTCGTGAGAGCCCCTCAGGGAGGGGGACGTCTTGGTAGAAGAGAGGGCCACGCTGACGGGGATGGCTACTTGGTTTGGGGCGCCCCGGGGTGAAAATGGGGAAAACAAGAACTTACAGAAGAAAAAACGTTCTAGTGTGTCAGCTGCTGAGCCTTTTTGCCCAGGCATGTGTTGATTTCCATTCTGCAAATAAAATACGACTACAACCCCCTTTTAAGAAACAGTCCTCCTTGATCAGCTGCACTGGTGAGGGTCTCTTTCTTTCCCACTCCTCGCCCCAAAGGGCAAAGGTTTGTGGTTTGTGTTTAAAACACATGCCTGTTGGGAAGGGGCGGGCAAAGAAAGAAGAAGAGGGGCAAAGGGTCCTTTTTCCTGACCAGAGTTCATCTTACTTGGCTCCAAGACCCCAGAACGCCAGCAAAACTGGACCAGGACATGGTGAAGAGGGGCTTCTGGTCATTTTCAAAGACGCGCTGTTGTCCAGGTCACACAGAAGTGGCACCTGCACTGCAGCTCCCTCTGTGCTTTAGGAGAGCTTTCATTGCTTTTTGCTCGGTGACTCCACCCTCCCTGGGCCGCCCCCTTACCTCCCAGACCAGGGCTCAGCCTGGCGCCTCTGCTCCCTCCCGTGCTTTCTCCCGGGAGGTGCCCTAAGCCCCAGGTCCCCTTCAGAGGCGTCTCCTGCTCACTGGCCCGAAGCCACAGCTCCCTTCTTCCCTGAGCCAGCTCCTCTCGGTAAAGGGCAAACCCACCAACGACCCAGCCTGAGCCTGGACTTTTTTCTTCTCTAGTAAAATCGGAGTATTCTTACTCCCTGGGCTGTTGTTTTAGAACGAGGCCCGGCACATAGTAAGCGCTCAGTAAACGCAGGCTACTGGGCTCTGCTCCTGTTCTGCTTGGTCAGAGGCATCTAAGCTTCCTGAGGGGTCAGCAGTACTCCCACTGGATCCCCTCCGGGCGCTGGCCCCTCCCCACCTTCCTCTGGTCACCGGGGGCGTGGTGCCCGTGGCTGGGACACGCGGGCCGTGTCTGCGTCCGGAAGTAAGCGCGACTCTGAAGCCCCATCCTGGCCCGGTGTCTGGCGTGGAATCTGAGCTGAGACACTCCCCACAGGGATGTACTGCAGCCGCCGTGTTGCCCCTGGACCCCCCCACAGAGCCTGTGCTTCCCACGGGGTCTCTGACCTCACCTTCCCCCGTCGCCCTGAGGCTATGCAAGGGGGCCCTCTGACACTGGAGCCGATCAGTGACCAGGGGAGGCCAGCCCTGCCTCGCGACCTGACAGCCCAGCAGGGGGCTGCGTCTGGAGCCTGTGATGAACGCTAGCAAGTCAGGAAGTTCCCGTGCAATCTTCTGATTTCTGGGAAAAGTCCGTTTTTCCAGGTGTGGACAAAGCTCTCGGGAACCCGGTGCCCTGCACCGAGCGGGGCCCAGTGACAGGAGGCTGTCCAGGAGGCTGCACCAGGTGAAGAGCAGCCCCAGCTCGCACAGCAAGCCGGAGGGGGACTCAAGCCCGCGGTCCTACACGAGATGGCTGAGACGGAACAGTGAGGGGCACTCAGGAAGCCCTCTCCTCTCCTCACAGCGATGCTGACGGCGCTACCCTCTACGTCCCAGGCGCCCCAGCTGGAGCCCCAGGGCTACACACTGAGCTGGGCCTGGGTGTCAGCCTCCCCATGTGGGAAACTGGGTCTTAGCTGGCCACGTCCGTTCTAAAAACAGAAAGCCCAAAACTGAGCCCAGTGTCTATTTTTACGTCCCACTCACTGGAGAGGAATGTGTGATATTTCAGTAAAGGAGGGTGCAGGCGACCAAAACTAACTGTTTGGCTTGGCGGCCTCTGGCGGGTCTGAACTCCTGAGATGAAGGCTGCAGAAACACTGTCAGAAGATACAATAGCTTTACTGGAGCAGATCCTAATAAATTCACAAACCATTTAACATTTACCCTCCTCCACCTCCCCTGCCGAAGGAGGAAAAGGAATAAGAAGAGGGGAAGATACGAAAAACTCTTAGAATCTAAAAATTAGTAGATGACAAGCCGGTGGGGAAGAGACAGCACGGCCTAGCCACTGAGACTGGGGGTGTCAGGCCCTCCAGGCCAGCGGGGCAGGGGGCACAGGGTCTGGGGACCACCCGCCCCTAACCGCGAGGCCCCAGGGACTAGAGGACGCTCCTGTATTTTCACCAGGGAGCCGGGCAGACGATGGATAGGGCCCAGCTGTTGGGCCCCATGGCAACGAGCCTGGGGAAAACCCACCAGACACCCACCAGACAGTGGGTGTGCAGGAGTCTGCGGTCATAAGGCCACAAGGGAAGGACAGGAGCCTCTGCCCGCCAGGTGCCTGTCGTCTCGCAGGGACAAGACGCACCAACAAAGAGCACCACCGGTGACATTAACGTGTGTCCGCCTAGCGCAGAGCTTCTCAGAGGGGACACAGAAGGGGGACAGTTGCAGACGCTGCGGCAAGGGGTGAAGCGCACGCGCTGGGCTGGGACATCTAGCTCACACCCCCTCACTCTGGGCCTGTTTCCTCATCTGTCAAAGCGCGCACTGTGGGGATTAGCTGAGGAAATGCCCCCAAGGTGCTCAGCACAGATCGGGGTCCTGTGGGAGCTGCCCGGCTGTCACAGTAACTGGGAGAAACACAGGCACGGAATCTGCTCCGGGTCTGGGGGCAGGTGGGACCTGCACAGGTGGCTGGGGCCAGGGGGCTGGGCAAGGCACCGAGGCAGGTGAGGTCGGTGCCATGGGGCAGGGCTGTGGGGCTGGAGAAGAGACCGGCGGGAAGGACCCTTGGGGCCACAGCAGCAGGCCGGGCCCTGGGCTGAGGAGCTGACAGGTCACTGCACCTACAAGAGCCAGGAAAGGTCCAGAGCAGGGGGCCACAGGCCTGCTCTGGATCTCAGGAAGGTGAGCTAGAGACGGCACGGGGGAGGGGCAGGGGGAGGGGGAGGGAGGCTTCACTGCTGGGCAGAGACGGGGGTCTCCGTGAGGGTCCCCAAGCAGGAGCGATGCTGTGATGGGAGCACGGCGGGGCTCCACGGCCCTGCGTTTCTCAGAAACTCTGGGCTGGCGGTGAGGGGTGACAGCCAGGCAGAGCCGTACCTGGGAACCCAGGGAACGCTCCACGTACGGACATCCCGACGGAACACCCTTCTGTTCCGCGTGGGCCAGAGATGCCTGTTAGCCACAGACAGACCCAAGCTCCAATCCCTCTTCTTCGATTCAACCCGCCTGCCCGTTACCGCCACCTCTGAGCCCCGGCATCCGGCCCGCGGCGGGGGCAGCGACGCTGACCTCCTGGGTGAGAGAATTTGACGTGCCTGCAGATCCCTGGTGTGGACCCCAGCCCGCGGAGACGCTCTGGCTCCCAGGCTTACTTCTCCTCCTGAGGAGCGGCTGAGAGGCCTCCTACTCCAGGAGTGGTCTGTGTTGACCCTCGGAGATCAAGGAGCTGATCCCCACCCAGCTGACTTACGATCCCCAAAGAGGCAGCCGAACCTCGGGTGAAGGACTCGGGTAGACAGAAAGGGAAAATCCAGACCGCCTGGGGGGAGGCGAGCACGGTGGGCGTGGCGTCCCCAGAGTCCAGCCACCCGGCGCTAGGGCCTGACCTGCCTCTGCAGGGGTCTCCTGTAAACCCCCCAGCCCAGAGGGGCGGCAGCGCGAAGCATCCTCTCCTCCCGATTCCCCTCTCTGGAGCATTCCAAGTGCTGAGTGTTTTCCCCGTGGAACCTCAGGACAGGAGAAAGGACTCCGCCGTGGGGCCCTGCAGGTGCCCTGGCCCCCAGCACACCTGCCAAACTGACGGATGAGGGGAAAGATGATGACCAAGGGCACCTCACCCGACCGGGACGGGCACTTCTGCCTCGGAGCCTCCCTTCCGGAGCGACAGAGGCATCAGGCCTGGCCCGGCCTTGGCAGGAGGCGACCCAGGAGGGGAGGGCAGGCTGGAAGACCGAGCAGGATCTGAGGAAACGGGCAGTGCTTGCCCGGCATCGAGGCCTCTCCTGGTCAGAGCCGCCTTTCAGGGACAGACAGCACCAGCTCGTCCACGCTCTGCAGGTCTCTGCAGGTCTCTGCAGGGGTCCTCGGCCACGGGCTGGCCCAAAGGAAGGAGCCCAGACAGAGGTGCAAAAACTGGGAAGAAATCCCAAATCCCTGAGATTCTCGGCTCTGTGCTCAACAGTCATCACCCGGGGTCTGGCCTCAGCTGATCGACTGGTGGCTGAGAAGTCAGAGCTGAGAAAGAGCTAGGCACTTAGTTGGCCATCCTTAAATGTCTACAGAAGTGGGGACCTCCCTGGTGGTCCAGCGGTTAAGATTCCGCACTTCCAGTGCAGGGGGCGCGGGTTCAATCCCTGGTCGGGGAACTAAGATCCCACATGCCGCGCAGCACGGCCAAAAAAAAAAAAAAAAGTCTGCTGAAGTGAATAGCTGCAGAAGGCATGAGACCGTATCTACCAACATATATGTAAATATGCGTCATGTGAACGAAGGAACATGACTGGAGGAAGGATCGTGTGGCTAAAGTGGCCCCCTTGTGAGTTCTGCCCCAGGCACCGTCATCCCCACGCTGGGATCTTTGCGGAGAGCAAGTGTTTACTCACCTTTGAGCCTTAACCATAACGTCTGTCCCAGAGTAGAAGGACAATCAACGTCCGCCGGATTTTTGAAAAAAATCAGTGAATGATGTCATAGAGACAGGAAGCAGAAGGGTGGTTGCCAGGGGCTGGGGGAGGGGGAAAGGGGGCTTTCGGCTTAAAAGGAACAGAGTTGCAGTTTGGGAAGATGATAAAGTTCTGGAGATGGATGGTGGCGACAGCTGCACAACAGTGTGAATGCACTTAAGGCCACCGAACTGCACACTTACAAACGGCTAAGATGGTACATTTTATGGGATGTGTATTTTACCACAATTTAAAATTCAAAAAAAAACGTCAGTGGATGATAGACAATCAAATGAAACGACCCGCTGTCGGGGCTGCCAGAGCGTGGAGTCTTTGATTTGAAATGGCACAAATTCTCTGCAACTGTCCATCAGCAGCTGCGATCCATGTTCTCACACCCCAAATTCGGGCTGGACTGTGCCTCGATTTGACCATTAGAACAAAGCAGAGGGGATACTTTGGTTCCCAAGCCTCAGCCTCAGAAGGCCCTGTCGGCTTCCACCCTCACCCGAGGGAACTCTTCCACCAACACGTAGCTCGCTGGACACATGTGGCCCCAACCGGACACAGAAGAGAAGGTACCCTAGAGCAACCAGCTCCCATCGGCCGTCAGATGACACATGAGCGGTCCCCGGCGAGGCCCACAGAAGAACAGCCCGGCCGAGCCCTGCCCAGACCACTGACCCCCAGAATCAAGAGCAAAGAAATGGCTGATTCAAGCCGCGAAGGAGTGAGGTGCCTGCCATGCATCAGAGTCATCAAATGACAGAGTCTCCAGCCTTGCAGCTGGAGGTCAGGGCCACCCTGCCCTGGCTAACCCAGCTCCTGCATGCAGCTCTCCAAAGTTCTCATCTGTCTTTCAGTCCTAAGGAAGGGCGTGACAATGCAGAGAGGTGGGCACTCGCACTTCAGCTGGGGAGAGGCGGGTGGTGGAACTCTGACTCTTGATGACAGAGCAGGGGTAAGGCCCTTTGCTCTCTGGAACGCTCTCTGTTTTGCCCCTACAAAGTTCTGACTTTAAATCACGTAAGTGTGATTTTGAGAGCTCAGATCAAAAGGTGAGGACACAGCCCACCTGTTCATGAAATAAGCTGGTTCTCTCATTGAAAGGGAACGTGAAATGAATTGGGAGATTAGGTTTGACATAAATACACCACCCTGTGTAAAACACATAGCTAGTGGGAACCTGCTGTATAGCACGGGAAGCTCAGCTCGTGCTCTGTGATGACCTAGATGGGTGGGATGGGGGGAGGGGCGCGGTGGGAGGGAGGTCCAAGAGGGAGGGGATACAGGTATACAAACAGCTGGTTCACTTCATTGTACAGCAGAAACTAACACAACACTGTAAAGTAACTATACTACAACGGAAAAAAAAATGAAACTGAGAACTGAGCCACAAAGACTACCTTTTACTAAAAAAAAAAACCAAACAAGTTAATTAAAATGAGCAACACATATTGACTTAACTTTATCAAGCCTTCTCAATTTATGCAGGTTCCTAAGGGACCTGGATGGTGTCTGTGGACAGTTAACACCAGCACGAGTGTGACCCGTGCTGGACTGGGTCAGCACACCTTGTTCTGGAGACCTTTTCCCGGCACCTGTTCCCACAATGAGCCTCATTCTCAGCAGCCGCCCCAGGTGCTGCCCCGTCTTTGCCCCAGAATGTCATCTGCATCAAGGTAATAACAGATGAAACATCCCGTCCCACAAACGGCTGACTCAGGAACATTTAACAAGGTAAATTCTTACGAGAGGAGATATCCTCATGGGGGGCACGATGGACTTGGGGCTCGGGGCATTTTAACTAATTCGACTTCTCTGTCTTCATCACTGAGACATCATCAAACACAGGGCCCAGTCCAGTAACAACTGTGCTGCCTTCCGGGCCACTGTCCCCGAGGCTGTCCACTGCCCCCTGCAGACTGCCCATCTGCCTAGGATTACAGTAAGGCCCCTACATACGAACGAGCTGTATGTAGGTACCCAACTAACACATGGGCTATCTAGTGCTGTACTGTAACAGGTTTAAAATACCTTTCGCACAAATAACACATAACAAACAAACAAAAAATAGAACATGTTTAGTCTTACAGTACAGTCCCTTGAAAAGGACAGTAGTCCAGGACAACAGCTGGCGTCCAGGGGCGGGCATCGAGTGAACAGGCAAGAAGAGGTACTGACTGGAGGAGGGAGAGGAGGTGGGAGACGGTAGAGCTGAAGGAGCGCCAGCAATAGGAGATGGAGGAAGCTGCAGTTTCCCTCACGCCTGACGTGGATGGTTCCCATCTTTGAGAGTTTGTAACCTGAAGGTTCCTACGTAGGGGACTTAACTGTAGTGCTTGTCAGTTACCCATCTGGGGAACCCATATAAAAGGAATATTGACGGCCCTGGCTGAACGTCACTGTGGCGAGGTCCCTTCTAGCCACCTCCAACTCCCTTTGCCCTGTCACTGGACAAGGGGTTTATGGGTGGGTCTCGGAGCTCGGAAGCTACAATCCCAGGCTGCCCCTCACCCTCTCTGGCTGCCTCCCAGCCATCCTCGCTGGTTCAGCCACCCCTTAACCAGTGTCCAGATCCTGAAGGAGACTCCAATTCCAGGCACAACGTTGTTGCTCGCCCTGCCCTCTGCGCAGACCTAGGTTATTAATCTGCCACGGAAATAAAAAAAAAATCACGCACGCAGGATGCAGGCATTTGCATCTTTATTTTTAGGATGTTTAGGACCTGACGTTCTGGACCCCCCAAGGCAGGAGTCTGTGCTTGCGGGAGGAGCACGGCCATCTGCATTAATGCCACGTATTCGCAAAAGCCACCTCTCAACTCTCACGTAAGGGTCCCCTCAACTTTCACAGGCTTCCTCATCCTAGGGCGGCTCGCGTCACTTGGGGCAATCAGCTAACCAACTGCGCCGCCTGTGGGCAACGCCGCCGGCTGCCCTCATCCATCTGAGTCCTCATCAAATCCTTCATTTTAAGACACAGACCCCTGAGGGCCTCTCAGGTGGCTTGCAGAGCCCCCCCCCCACTGCCGCATCCCGCTCTGACCCACCCTCCCTACAGCCCCCTGGACGCCGTTTCTATCAGGATGAGCAACTGTAGGGACAAGTGGAAAACCAAGAAACAAGCCCCTTCAAGTGTCACGGCTTGAAAGCCCTGATCCAGCCTCAAGCCTAAGCCCTATTGCAGGTACACAGCCGTCCTGGCCACCCCCATTAGGGAAAGGACCCTCCAACACACAGCAGAGAATGTTCTAGAAGTCAGAGAATCCTGGTCTTTTTCCTTCTCTTCCTTGGGTTTGAGACACCTGCCTTTTGGTCATTTTGCGCTACTTATTAATGCACTTGTACCGGGACAACTAGGGAGAATGGGGAAATGGATAAACCCCGTTAAGCTTGATACTTTTAAGCAACTTTGGCAACAATAACACTAACAGCAATAAACGAATGACTGGGGACCAGCATCAGGCACCCAGGCTGGGTTGCACATCTGTATCCACCGGCTATTCCAGTTTCAAAGGGTACCAAGGGCACTCTTCCCCTCCTCCCTTCTTCCCTCAGGACTCTGCCTTTGAGGTGACTCTTGCAGGCAGTTCTGATGCATCTGCAGCCTTGTCTCCACATCCACCCACCTTCCTGTCTCGGCTGCCCTTCGCATTTCACTTTAATAAAAGCAGCTCTTAACCACCCCGTCCCCCCGCCAAGAAAAGCTTCCCTCAAAGCTTTGCCTTATGGAGCCCCCAACAAGGCACTGAGTGCTGGTGGGCAGAAGTGTGGGCCGAGAAAGCCCCCCGAGGGGCTGCCCCTGCTTTTCCCAGGACAGGGGCGCCGACCGTGCCCAGCGCGCCGACCGCCACGCTTCCATCCATCACCAAGCCCAACGCGGCGCAGGCCCCGCCCCTCCACCTCTCCTCTCCCACCGGCAGGGGGCGCATCACCCGCAGCCCGCGGCCGTCTGAGCCCACCAAGGGCTGAACGGAAAATACCTAAGGACGCCACGCTTTTTAAGAAGACAAACAAATCTAAATTTAACCCAACTTACCCTCGTTTCCCAGGAGAAAGGGGCAGAGTGCTCATCTTGCCAAGTTATGTCCTGAAATAAAAATTCAAGAATAAATCTGAAATCCATACCCAAAGGGACCCCGCGCAGACAGCCACCACCCGAGGCCATGGGGGAACCAAACTTCAGCCAGAAGAATCCCAAGTCCCGGCTCAAAACAAGCCCGAAGTTGTCGCGCTCTGCAGAGAATGTGCTGACCTTCTTGGTCTGGCTCCCCCCTCACCCTGCTGGCCGCGGCTGCCAGGTACGCCCGTCCCCTGCCAAACGGACATTCGATGAATGCCTGGGAGCCCCAGGACGGACTCGATGACAGGGAGGCCGAGGGGAAGGAAACAGGGCTTCCGGGCTCAGGTCTCGGCCCTGCCAGCGCCTAGCCACACGGCCAGGGGAAGATGACTTAGCCTTTTTAGCCTCAGTTTCCTCATCTGTGAAAGGAGAACTGCGCTGCCCCTGCGGGGCTGTTGTGAGGATAAAATGAGGTAACAGAGGAAAAGGAGGCCGGGTGATTATCTGCCAATCAACACCTGTAACTGTCTGAGCATCGCCCCCCGCCATCCCCCTAAGTGCCTACCAGAGATCTGAAAGGCAGTGACCAGCCTGTCAGTGAAGAAAATGCCAACTGAATGCAGCTGCCTAATTATAGTGAAAACTCTGAAATCCTTCCGACCCTCACAAGCGGAACAGGAGAGAAGGAGCCCTTCGAACAGTCACTGAGAGTCTGACCTTGGATCCACTGACCCGAACAAAGGTTTGTAAGATCGCCTTTCCTAGGCCACCCCTCCAACTCTCCAGCTGTATTCCTATACTAGCAAATGTCTCACGTGTGCCCAGCTTCTGCTGAGGAATCTTATTTTCTGAACCAAAAACTGGGACATCCTGGGCGATACAGACTGAAAATGGCATAAAATATTTTGAACTGAGACTGTCCTTGCATAAAGCACCCCAGGTACATGATGTCTTCGCGCCCAGAGGCACTCCCTAGCCCCAGAGCTAGGTTACCTGGCTCCCCTCCCCCTCCTGGAGTTCTGCAGAGGGTCCACTTCCTTCAGTACCAACTCCATCCCCAGCCTTGGCCTCTAAGCTATGTCTCCTATTCACTCCTGGCTGTCAGGCAAAACTGTAAAAATGAGAGGGAACGTGGGCCACTACGCTCCCATTGGGAACCTCAGTTAAGTCCAAGCGTACTCCTCAACTTACAAACTGCGTCCCTCCAAAAGCAGAAATGTGAGTTAACGAGTCTCGGCTGAGGGGCTCCTGCATCCAGGTCTGTGTGTGTGTGGTCAGGGCGTGGGAGAAGAGCGCAGTTGAGCTCAATGACCTGAAAGTCCTTAAAATTCTGTGATCTCAGGACCCTCTAAGTTCCTCTTAGAAGCAATAAAACAAGAAGGACTTTGTTTTCACATGGGAAAAATAAAGGAGGCTGATGGAATGTATGTTCCCTTTGTTCTAGATTTGGACCTGTGGAAAAGGGCAAAGGGAAACCAACTGGTAAATGTGCTCCCTCTATGGGGAGGTGGCGGGGGGTGGGGTGGGGACAAGCCCAGTGGCCACCTCAGGGGACAGAGGAGGCGTGTGGAGATTCACTGGGCGGGCAGAGGCAGAGAAGGGGACAGGACCACTGACCAAAAGCAGGACACACCGGAGCCGGACGCCCTTTCTCATGGGATATGATCGATCCTCTGAGTGTTAATTATGCAGCCTGAGTCCCTTTGAAATCTGCAAAGAACACAGTAAGAAGGTTTTTGGCTTTGGAAGATGAATGAGTGCAAGACTGAGGAAGAAAGATGTAGCCTGGGGCTTGGTGAGCCAGCGGGCTCCAGTGGCTGCAGCGCCGACAGGCTGCAATTCCAAGGGGGCTGCAGACAGAGGGGTGCACTGTGACTTCTCCCCAACTTGGTGTCGAGTCAATAATCTTTTGTTTGCTCCAGCAAGAAACGGAGTCAAGGGGCAAATTCCTTAGATTTCTGCAATTCTGAGCTCATAAAAATAATAATAATAAAGCACTTAACAAAAATAAACATGCCAAACAAAAATGTGATTGAAGCTCTGATGTCAGCCACTGGCTGCACACTCCAGCCACGAAGAGCGTTGGGGGCAAGCACAGGCTTTCCAGGCAGTTGCATGCAAAACGGCATCAGGATTGCAAAGTTGTAGAAGTGGAGAGTGGTGGTGGCTGTACAACACGGTGAACGTACTGACTGTACACCTAAAAGTGGTTAGCACGGTCAATTTTATGTTCTGAATATGGTACCACAATAAAAGAATCTGAAAAGGCTATATATATTATATGATTCCAACTATATGACATCCTGGAACAGGCAAAACTATGGAGACAATAAAAAGATCAGTGGCTGCCAGGGTTGAACAGAAGAAGGGCTGAGTAGGCAGAGCACAGAGGATTTTCAGGACAGTGAGATACTCTGTACCACACGGTAATGATGGATGCTTTTCTCAAAACCCACAGAACGTACCACAGCAAGAGTAAACCCCAGTGGAAACTATGGATGTTGGGCAACAATGCTGTGTGGGTTCATCCATTGTAACAAATCTTCCACTCTGGTGGGCGTGTGTTGGCGGTAGCAGAGGCTGCACATGTGTGACAGTAGGCGGTACTTCAGAAATCTGTACTTTCTACTCACTTTTGCTGGGAACCTAAGACTGCTCCAAAAATTAAAATCCATTCTTCAAAAAAGTGTCCCCTCCCCCCACAAAAAAAACCTGACAGAGGTAACAAATGCTAAAAACATCGTTTCCTAATGACTTTAGTCCCTCTTGCTATTATCTGTGCTCTTGAGGTTACGTACATCTGTTGCCCCTGCAAGATGGAAAGTGCATCTGTAACACCACACAACGGGGCCACCGCACCTCCCTGACCGGCTCTGATGCAGTGAGCTACCTGGGGGCTTAGACAGCCCCTGGGGGAGCATCTCCATGGCTGCCAGCACGTGCTCCACATCAGGGCTGCTCCCCTCACTGCCCTGGAGCCAGATGTTAAACATTCCCGAACACACCACAAGCTGCAACCAATATCAGACACGCTGAAATTCACTACATTCTACACTAAATGTAACTGCTACTCTTAAATTTTTTAAGGATTTTGGTAATTTTGCTTTAGAAATTATTTGGTGACAAGTAACTCATCTATAATTGGTTGATTCCTCTGTAAAAGTCAGGACTGTTCCAAAATTATTCTAAAATGAAAAATTCTGGACTTAGAATTCATTTCAAACGTGAAATGTTATAAATGTTAGCCTTTCCTCTTCATGAAGTTGGAGACTAATGGGACATTTATTCTTTTATAAATTTCTTTCCAATTTTGGGGCCGGTGAATTTCATCGTGTCTCAAGCGTGTGAGGTGGACAGCACCCGTAAGTGGCACTGTCCACAGCGGGTGTCCCTTAGTGCGGCCATAGGTCAGCCTGAGCAAGTGGGGCAAGGAGCACGGGCGTCACAGAGCAGCTCTGAGCTCCCCCTACACAAAGCCAGGCCACTAGCAGCCCGCAGACGGGGAGCGGCACCTTTCCTGCAACAGTCAAAAGAACCACTTCTGAGACCCCTGCAGCGCTCTGAAAGTCTCGCTTCCACTCTGGGCCTCTCTGAGGGACAGGCTAGGGACCATTCTGCAACCTGAACAAACTGCACCTTCCTGCAGATGCCCTCTCTCTGGCATACCTGTCCCAGGTAGCCAGAGGGGATGACCAGCTCCTGGGTCCTTACTGGTCTTGGGTCCACGCTGGCGCCATTCACAGGCACCAGACTCAAGACTCTCTGAAGAGCATCTCTAGCCTAGAGGTTCTAGGTCTGGCTGTAAATCAGAATCACCTAGGGACTTCCCGGGTGGCGCAGTGGTTAAGAAGCCGCCTGCCAATGCAGGAGACGCGGGTTCGAGCCCTGGTCCGGGAAGATCCCACATGCTGCGGAGCAACTAAGCCCGTGCGCCACAACTACTGAGCCTGTGCTCTAGAGCCCGCGAGCCACAACTACTGAATCCGTGTGCCACAACTACTGAGGCACGCATGCCTAGAGCCCGTGCTCTGCAACAAGAGGAAACCACCACAGGGAGAAGCCCGTGCACCACAACGAAGAGTAGCCCCCGCTCGCTGCAACCAGAGAAAGCCTGTGTGCAGCAACGAAGACCCAACGCAGCCAAAAATAAATTAATTAATTAAAAAAAAGATTCCACCAAATGAATTAACAAGTTCATTTAGAAGGACAAGACTCCCACATTAAAAAAAAAAGAATCATCTAGAGTGCTGTTTTAATAGGCAGAATCTGTGGGTCCCACCTGACTGAGTTTTAGAAAACCAACAACTCCCTAGGTAATTCTAAGGCAGCCATTCCCCTTGGGCAGCTTACCTACTTCAGTCCTCCACAGGACACCTGACTGCCTCTTCACACTGGGGACACTTGGCCACACAGGCTGCACTTGCCGACCTCCCAGGCTCAGGGACCCACCTCTGTCTTCCCAGGCCACCCCACCTGCCAAGGTGGCCTCAATGAATACTGCCAGGTGGCTCTCATCATCCCCAAATAAGGACTTCTACCAAACCAACCAGGGTTCAGCTTCCGTCACGAGGAGCCCAAGGATTTCTGGGCTGGCTCTCACCCACCCAACTTTGGAGCAGGCAGAATCACGTTCTGCGTAGCAGTATAGTCAACCAAGGCACACAAACGGTCTCCTAATACACAGCAAGGGCCCCGCAAATCACGTTTAAAGGCCGCTTTCATTTCATTCTTCCCAGAGTTCAAAGATTACATAAAACTACTGCAACAGCGTTTCTAATCATGCCCTTAGTATGTAACCATAAACAATAAACACTCTTAGGTGGTAGTCAGAATATGGTGCACTGTTTGTTAAATTTCTCCTGCCACCTAGAGGGCTGAGTCTCTAAAAGTTAGAATCCCAGCCATTAAGCTCCCCAGAAATATATCTGATTTTTCTTGAGTGATTCAGAAACAGTGCTCACTGGAACCATATACTGTCACTGTCCTCCATAAATGAGGGGAGTTTCTGGTTGATAGACAGTGGCATCTTGGCTTAAAAGTAAGAAATGTACTGGGCATATACCCAGAGAAAGCCATAACTCAAAAAGACACATGCACCCCAGTGTTCACTGCAGCACTATTTATAATAGCCAGGTCATGGAAGCAACCTAAATGTCCATCGACAGACGAATGGATAAAGAAGATGTGGTACATACATACAATGAAATATTACTCAGCCATAAAAAGGAACGAAATTGGGTCATTTGTAGAGACATGGATGGACCTAGAGACTGTCATACAGAGTGAAGTCAGTCAGAAAGAGAAAAACAAATATCGTATATTAACGCATATATGTGGAATCTAGGAAAATGGTACAGATGAACCGGTTTGCAAGGCAGAAATAGAGACACAGATGTAGAGAACAAACGTATGGACACAAAGCAGGAAAAGGAGGGGGGGCGGGCGGGGTAGGGGGAGGATGAACTGGGAGATCGGGATTGACATGTATACACTAATTTATAACTAATTTGTAACAGATTTGTAACAGATAACTAATAAGAACCTGCTGTGTAAAAAATAAAAGGAAATAAAATTCAAAAAAAAAAGTAAGAAGGGCTTCCCTGGTGGTGCAGTGGTTGAGAGTCCGCCTGCTGATGCAGGGGACACGGGTTCGCGCCCTGGTCCGGGAAGATCCCACATGCCGCGGAGCGGCTGGGCCCGTGAGCCATGGCCACTAAGCCTGCGCGTCCGGAGCCTGTGCTCCGCAACGGGAGAGGCCACAACGGTGAGAGGCCCGCGTACCGCAAAAAAAAAAAAAAAAAAAAAAAAGTGAAGTGTAAACTCTGGGCTCTGGGTGGTCATGATATGTCAGTGTCGGTTCACTGGTCGTTCACAAATGCACGTCTCTGGTGCGGGTGTTGATCCTGGGGGAGTCTGTGCACGGGTGCAGGGGTATATGGGAACCCTCTGTACTTCCTGTTCAATTTTGGGGAACCTAAAGCCGCTTTAAAAAATAAACCCTACTTTAA
The DNA here is from genome assembly GCF_963455315.2 of Globicephala melas. Taxonomy (NCBI): domain Eukaryota; kingdom Metazoa; phylum Chordata; class Mammalia; order Artiodactyla; family Delphinidae; genus Globicephala; species Globicephala melas. Next base: position 81,526,732 of record NC_083329.1, on the reverse strand, counting down.
AAAAGGGAGACGTGAGGAAGAAGAATATGCTCTTTTTTTTTTTTACCAACTGGTTATTCTTAGGGACTATTGTTTATATGTTTATGGAATCGATGTTTTCCCCTTTGACTTGCAGTATATTTAATTCTGCTGAGATCAGAGGGTTGCCATCACCGGAAGTACAAAAGGGCAGTTCCAACAACAGAAAAGCAGTTATGATTTAACTCCTGGGCAGGTTCCACCATGAATACAAATACAGAAACTCAGGCCTCCTCAGACCTCAGCAGAAACATGCCAAGGTAGTGATGGGAGGATGGGTGGGGGACGTGTCTAAGGAAATGAAGAGAAGAACGAGCCAGAAGTTTAACAGACAGGTCTGGCCTTGATTTCTTTTTCTGAGAAATGGGTACTTTCTCTGGCACTAAGGAAATCTCTCATTTTAGAGTGTAAAAGTAACTCCTGTCAATTATAAGATGACTCCAGACCTGACAACAGGTTTCCCAGCTCTGCCCCCTCCCTCCCTGCAAGACAAGGAGCCAGTCGTTTCTTTGCAAAACCTGTTCCCTGGTAGCCACTGGGCCACACACCCACAGGGGCCAGGGGGAGCCTGTGTTGCTGCCTCCGCTCCCAAGGCCACCTGTTCAATACAGCTGCCCCACCCGAGGAGCCCCAGCTATGCATAGTCCCAGGCCAGGTGCTACTCTGGGCAGAGGGCCATCTGACCATCTCAACTGGATGGCTGAGGATGACCGTGTTCTCAACTCCTGCCTGGAGCCCGGGCACAGACGCCAGGCGCAGGGACACGAAAAGCCAGGTCCACCCTGTCACCTTTTCTAAAAAATGCACGCATCTGCCAGACAGAAGGCGGGAATCATAATTACACATTCCGCCTTCCTTAAAAAACAAGTCCAAACGCTGAGAAAGGAACTCTCAAATTTCTCATTTTTTGTGCCAAAGGCTGAAAAATAGAAGCCAAGCTGCTGAAGTGAACAGGGAAGAGGTGACCTCACATGTCACAGGTCCTGCATCAGGAAGACACGTATCCGAATAAGTGAGGAAAGTTCTGGAAGGGCACTACCAATTTCTGCTTCATAATGCTGCTGCTTTCTGCATTGCCTGAAACTTTTAACAGTAACATACAGGGTCGTTACTTTAGAAGCTGTATACCCATTTAATTAGTTTATTTGCAAACACAAACAGCTGGCCAGCCTGGGCCCTAAGCAGCGAGGGCAAGGTGGCCCTTGGCAGGCAGCCCCAAGGGCATGGACTGGATGACAGAGGCTCGGCGAGGTCTGCTGCACTGGGGGATTCCATACTGACCCCCAGCCTCCTGAGCGCGTCAGGGAAAGGTGCTTCGTCAGCCAGCTGGGAGCAGAAGCCGGATGGGCAATGGGCACGGGAAAAGCCACGGGGCCTTCAGAGGTCTGCAGAAGGTATCCAGGGGTCAGGGAGGCCAAGACTCAGCCCCAGAAAAGGAGGTGAAGGCCAGGGAGAGTAAAAGAGCAGGGAGCAAGCCTCCAGGCTCCTGCAGGAGGGGGAGGGAGGCAGGTGCTAGAGAACACCTCCTTCTGAGAGCTGCGGGTCACGCGAAGCTGCTGAACAGGGGACAGAACTGCCTCGCTCCAGGGCTTCAAACCTGTGCTCTACAGCACGCGAAATCCAGGTCAGGGTCCCCGGGGCTGGCATGTGGAAACCCCCTCCTGCCCAGCCCCACCTACTTTACAGAGAAGTGAAACAGGCAAGCAGGTCCCTGAGAAGCCAATACTCCGGCTGCCCAAACTTCTGAGTTCACTTGCTTATGGCCTGTCGGGAGCCAAGAATGTGGCATAGTGCTTGGAAGCCTGTGACTCTCACTGATGTGCTCAGATCAGTGGAGGAGTCTGGGAGTGGGGGCAAGGGGCAGAGAGCGACACATGCCTGCAAAGTCAGGGTTTTCGTCTTGCGGGGTTTTTGTTTCTTCGTTTTTGGTGTGTTTTTTTTGCTATTTGATAACAGGAAGCGGCAGAAGCAGACTGGGGTGATGGCTAAATCCCTCTAAAATGAAAACTTTTCATCTCCCAAAGCAAGCCATTCCCAGAACTTTGACTGCTGGAAGAAGAACGCCGTAATTGAGAAGCACAGGGAAAGCCAGACTGCTCAGAGCATCCACTCGCTTTCATCCATTCCATGAAACATCCATGCTTCAATGTTCAGACCAAGTACTTGACCCAAAGGGCAAGCTTGTGCCCATGTCTGTTCCAAGCAAGGCCTATAACCCGAGAGAAGTCCAGGCAGCTGCTCCCGGTGGAGGGAGAACCCCGCCCTAAGAGGGCAGCCGGGCTGCGGCAGGACCAGAACCAGGTATGGGGACGCCAGGTGCTTCTCTTCCGTTGCTGAGAGATAACTGTTCCACCGGCAGCAGCTCTAGATTCTCTGCACAGGAGGGGGCTTGGGGAGATGGCCAGGGGGCAGGAGGGGCCAGCAGCCTTGCACTGAAGCTGTACTGAGATCATATGTTCACGTGGAGGGATTTCTAAAAAAGCTGGTGAAAATCAGGGGAAGACTAAGCGTCCCTAAAGCATGAGCGGCTCTAGTGTCTAATACACTGGGCTTTGGGAAATAGGCACTCAATTGACTGCCAAGGTGCTAAGAACCAAGAAACCGACAGGAACCTTCACGGCTTCAACGCGCAAAGGCAGCCAGCCTCCCTCTCCTCGGCAGGCGCGCCCTCCAAGCAAGGGTGGATCTGGGCCTGGACGCTGGTCTCCTCACTTTACAGACAGCGAAGGGAAAAACGAACATGCGATGGCACGCTGCCACACCTGTCCTACACGGAGTGGCCCCAGCTGGGCAACTTGGGCATGTGCGCTGAGCCCGGAGCCCAAGCAGGCTTCCACTCGTTTGTTCCCTCAACGCGTAACCATGACTGGATGGCAGTCCCATGTGAAGGCCACGTGGGCATGATCTGACGTCAAATGCTGCTGTGTGGGACACAGCAATGTTACCAGCGATGAGGGAGAGTACTCAAAGGAACAGGCGACGTCCTGGTCCTTCGGGGTAGCCGAAAGGGGGGCCCAATCTGAGGCGGGTGTGACCCCTGATCAGGAAACAGGGCACATCATGGCCACAGTGTGGACAGAGCAAGCCCAGCTTTCAGTATGTGCCCCGAGGCCCATCCCTAGAGCTCAGCAGGACAGAGCTCCTTCTCACGTGGGACTCTATGTGGCCAGCTCCAGGCTTAGCAACAGGAGGAATTTATTGATTTCACGACAGTGATTTTCAAAAGTGGATGTGGAGAGACAACAGCTAACAACCTTCATATTCTCACCAGCAGCCACCATGTTTTATCCCACAGGCCTTTCCTAGACACTGTCTCTACTCTCATCCTGTAAACGTTCTTCCCGTTGCAGGAGCTCAGAGAGGTTAGGGGTTCACCACAGCCAACAGGTTAGTAGATGGAAGCCAGAACAAAGCCAAGACTCACAACCAAGCCCAGGCGCTCTCTATTACAGCCTTAGGAAAGGCCCTCAGAGCCCAGTATCCCAGCTGGTCTTTCCCAAGTATCTACGGGGCCCACCTGCTTATCATCCAAGGTCAGATGCTGGTAAAGCAAGAGCTGGGCGCCCCTGAGCACCCGTCCCTCAGTGGGCCCACGGTGGATGCTGGCAGTGGCACAGCTAGGGTGAGGATTCTCTGCTGCCAGATCGGCCGTGGAGGCCCCAGGGGCTACATCTGAGGACAGATCAAACAGGAAGGGACAGAGTGCCTGACTCAGTCTGGTTCAGGGCCCTTCTGGACAAACCTGGGGCCACCTATGCAGGCCACTCTGTCCAGCAGCCTACCGAGAGGTCACCCGCCACCCTCTCCTTATCATCGCCCCTTGTGCCCAGGAGCCAACCCTCCTCCAAGTACAACCCTCCTCTTGGGCACGAGACCACCAACTCCACTTTGGTGCCAACCTCTTGCCAAGTCCAGCTAACACATTTTAAACTCCCTAGTGGGATGAAATCGCTCAGCCGCTGCAGGAGGGCAGGGGGAGACAACAACAACAAAAAAAGCTCTGAGCAAGGTACCTCCGTACCTGTCCTCAAACTCACCGTCCCTCAGCCATCCGTGCTGAGAGGTTGGTCGGAGGCATTCCAGGACATACTTGCAACCCGTTTTGCAAAGCTGAGTTCAATTCTGAAAATCAGGGCTCCCGTGCTCCTGGAAGGACATGTAGGTCCCACAGCAAAAAGTTCCGTTGGCCGTTAAATCGCTTTGCGTTTACAAATTCGCAAACAGCTCAGTCCGGCACGCAGCTAAGGAATCGGAGCACAAAATTCACTTGGCCACATCTTTCCTTATCAGCCACTCTGGACCCTTATATGGCACGGGCTTTTGGATGGTGAACGGGCACGCGGATATCCTTAGCCGGACAGCAAGCTAAGGGGAAATGACAGGGACCCTGCAACATCTGTAAGTTCCTGCAGGTGTATTTCTTCTCACAGTTTACTTCTTCGTGACTTTTCCAAAGAGGGGCTGCCTGCTTTTCCATCACCCAAATCTGAGCCCCAACCCTGCGAATGTCTTTAGAGAGATGCATATGTTCACACTAAAAATGCTTCAGCTCTGGGCTTACATTTTAAACCTATATTCTCATCTCTTCCGTTACCACACCCTCGTTTTTTTCCTGGCGAAGCCTTCAGAGTTTAAAATCCATGGAAGACTCTTCTTTTAATTCTGTCAGTATAAGGCAATGTTGCAAGCAAAGTTTCGCTCTCTCACACTTCCCCCATGTGAAAGCGGGTTTATGACCACAAACATTTTGTATTAATAAATGTCTCAGCACACCCACGCCGGAAAATCAGATTAAAACCTCATCCTCAACTAGAATTCCTTCCACAGTCTACGACTTCCTTGGAAAACCTCTCCAAGCCCAGCCCCTCCTGCCTGCAGCCTCAGAGCTCTCAGGGCTGCGGATTTCCCTGTATACTGCAGGCTCCTTTGGACTTCTTTGACCCTCACCACAAAAGTTGAGTCTGAAAGGCCAAAGAGCCGCAGATTTGGCACCAAACAGGTTTTAGTTAAACACGTTTCCAGGAAAAGGCCGACTTTCGGAGAAGCACAGAACACTCAGGCCTTTGTGACTTAGTATGGGTCACCCCTGAGTTTTTTCTAGTTTCAGTGTTTCTTCCTCCACAATGTCCGGCCCTCTAGAAGGCCCAGCAGAGTGTCTAGGTCAGAGGCCCAGGCATGCCCTTATATGTCCCAAAGGCTTGCGACAGCTCATTTGCATGTATCCCTCGTTTTTCACTGGGAAAAGGAGGCCACCGTACTCATTCCCAAAACTAAGCAGCTCATCGGGCTCACTCGGAAACATCTTAGGGCTTCGGGTTTTGCCTCCTGATCTTGGAAGGCACCTCTTGCTTCTTGTTACCTTGCTGGACAATTTCACTCTCCGCACACAGCCCACCACAAATAGTAATATTATTACGTATAAAAGGCTGACTGCCTTCCCTGGCAGGCCAGGGGGGATATTATTATTCCCGGGGGGAACTGAGGCTCTAAAGGTTAGGTCACCCACGGCCAGAGAGCTAAATGGCAGAATGGATCAGAACCCAGGCCTGCCTGGCTTAAAATCCCTTGTTGTTGGCACTTCGGTCTGACAAGTCTCAGGTCCCCTGCGGCCCGGCGGGGCAGCTCCAGATGGAGGGTCTGGAATGACCTCCTTCCTTCTCTCGGCGGTCCTCCACGAACTGCCCCGGGCAGCCCCCCAGCCCCACACCTCCGGCTCCGGGCCGCCCGTCCCACCCACCCCGGTTCCTGCGCCTTCTCCTCTCCAGCCCCTGCCCGCGCGCCTGGCGGGGGCGGCTGCTAGCGGGCAGGGGTCCGCCCGGCCGGGGACGCCTCGGGGGGCGGGGAGCCCGGCCCGCTCCGCACCTACCTCGTCCCCGAAGCGCACCACCTTCTGGCCCGTGGGCCCGCGCAGGCCGGGGAAGCGCGCCAGCTCCTCGGGGTCCCCGGAGTCGCGGGGCGCCGGGGCGCTCGGCGCCACCAGGCACCGGTCGATGATCTCGTCCTGCTGCGCGGGCGGCAGCCGCGCCCACTCGGGCCCGTACTTCTCCCGGATCTTCTCCTTGTCCTGCATGATCTTCCTGGCCATGGGGCTCAGCGACGAGAAGTAGGTGAAGCGCTTCCGCTCCCTGTCGTCCAGAGGCCGGTTCCCGCTCATGACGGCCGAGCGCGACGCCGCGATCGCCGCCGCCATGGACGCCATGCCCGGCCTGCCCGCCTCTCCCCGCCCCGCCCCGCCCCGCCCCGCCCCGCCCCGCGAACGGCGCCCTTCCGCGGCCCGGAGCCGGGCGCCCAAGGCCCCAGCGACCCCGCCTCCCGCCCAGTCCCTGAAGCCGCGCCCCCCGCGCCCGCCCAACGCCGGGGACCCCGCCCTCCGCGCCACCGCCCCCGAGGGTCCCGCCCCCTGTGCCCCTCTGCTTCCGGGAACCTTGCGCTCCTCGCCCCTCTCCCCCCGGGAGCCCCGCCCTCAGCGCAGCTCCCAGAGCCACCGTCTCGCGCCTCCTTGCGTCCTCCGGATCCGCTCTCTCAGGGCTTACAGCGGGGCCCCCGCTTTTCGGGGCTCCCCTCGGCCAGCGCCGGAGGTGGCTGGCGCATCCCCAGGTCCGCGCCTGGCAGCCTGACGGGACTGTTGGGGGTGACCGCCATAGCGCCACGTGGTCACTTGTTTGACAAAGGAAACTTTTTTCTCCTTACGAAGTGCGGCATTTCTGGTCCGAGCCACCGGCCGCCTTATGCCTATTGTATTCCCTTTCCCTGCCGAGCCATCTTTTTCGCTTTCTTTGAGCTGTCCCAAACCTGGGCTAGGGTCCTGGCGCGGTGAGCTGATGGAAGGGGGTCGGGGGTTCAGGGAAGCGAGGGCGCCGAAGGTACGAGCTGGGGAGACTGGACTGGTGTCGGGAGTGGCGAAAGAAAATCAGGTTCCGTGCCTCCTAAAGAGAGGAGTAAAATGAAGTGCCGGGTAACTCACAGTGCCTTTCCCTAAAAGGGAGTGTGGAACTGCCGGCAGGCATCTGGGGCCGGCGGGCTGGTGCACCTGCACTTCGCTGTGCTTTTGCAGGTGAAGACGTATTCCCCGAGCCGGCCGCGGGGTCTTTGCTTTCTGTTGGAATCTCACGAAAATCACGAGAACTCTAGGCGGCTTGAGGTTTCCAAACCAACTGAAGAGCGGCAGAAAGTTTTCGTAGGCAGGTCAACCGGGCCATTTTGAAGTGTGCCCCAGAGCACAACGATTAAAATTATACAGAGCCCTCATCTGCTTTACTTTCTGGCTGATTTGACTGTAACAGGTCTCAGGTGAGAATTAAATGTCCACATTTAAAACAAAAAACTGCATTTCAGCTGTTACTTAGGGTCATTGCCTCTGAAGTAACTCTTGGCTAATTCTGAAACTTGTATAGTGTTATAAACCAGTGTTGCCTCAAATAATAACAATAAAGCACTTCAATACACCAACCTGAATCCTACTTTCTCACCTCTAAGACTTGTTTAATAAGGTGGGTGATGTTTAAAGATGTATTCTTGAAATTTAATTAACATCTTTAAGGTTGCTTTGAAAGTCACATAGAAAGGGTTCTGTGCTGTTAGAAACTTGGTTGCATGCGGTTTTCACAGCAATTGCAACGATAAATGTTGATTGCAGAAAAGCACAACCCGATTAAGTGTTTCAGATCAAATATAATTTATTACTAGAGAAGCCATAATATAAATATAGTATGAAATAAATCAGGGACGTCAGCCAAAGTATGTAAAATCCATGATCTTGGTGATAAGGGGTAACTAAAAGAAATTTTCTTCCAAATTAAAAGAAGACACTCAGGAGAATTAAATGGCTCTGACAGATGACTTTGCTGAAATTAGGAGATAAATGGGCAGATAGATAGATAGTGAATAGATAGTGAATCTATCTGTCTATCTATCTGCCCATTTATCTCCTAATTTCAGCAAAGTCATCTGTCAGAGCCATTTAATTCTCCCGAGCGTCTTCTCAGGAGAATAAAGATAGCCCAACCCCAAATATGTAGTAAGGTGAAATAGTGGGATGATTCGAGTGCTAAGCATCTTCTTAGGCAAGAGTTTGGATAGAGGCAGGCTGCCTTGTCCTTTGTGGATTTGGTTTAGCCAGTGGGCTCTTCACAAAATGAAGAGACAAGCATGTGGTCACTGACCCTCTGAAATGCTTTAAAACCTTGCACTGTTCCAAAGAGCATTCCTTTATTCATCAACATTTTATTGAGGCATTTGGTGTTTGTTCCTAGAAGGCTTTTCTTAAGAACTAGGGAGACATAGCAAAGAGTGCTTTAACTAAGGTTTAAACTGTCTCGGTGTCTTGAACTGTGGAACTGTTTCTTGGCCAGTGTCATTTCAGCTGTTTTTCTCAGAAGAGTTCTTGAGTCCCCACCAGAATGTAAACTCCACAGTAGGGAGATCCTTATCTGTCTTGTTTACTCTTGGGAACAAGCATGTGCCTGATTCAGAGTTAAGGGTTCAGTGACTACTTGCTGAATGAATTATGAATGAAGAAAGGAACGAACGTTGCATAGTTTACATTATTATCCCATCTTTACAGATAAAGATACTGAGCCATGAAAGGAAGCAAATTCACCTGAGATCATCCCCCGTCGCCCCTCATGTGATGGAACGGAGAGTCACAAAACAGAGGTTCCTTTGCCCTTTGTTAAATCTCTAACATTAGATTAATGTGTCTAAGGTTAATTACTGGATTATTAATAATAAACTGGGTTTATGGCTACAGTTTATTAAAGCTTCCAAATTACTCATTAGTAAAAGACAGCACTCATTTTTTCAGTATAATAACTGAATACCCGAGACGATCACGAACATTTCCATTATATGCCTGACGTCTCAGCTAACAGTTGCTGGCCTGGAACTCCTCTCCCCAGGTCAGCACCTTTCTTAAACCTATTGACAGAGATGCAAACAGCAAGGCCACCCCCAGGGTTGGAGGCTGCCCTGCAGGTACCTCTGGGAGACCTGGGGGCTGCCAAGATTCAGTGGCTTTGGGGAAAAGCCCAGAGGCAATGAAGTCGGGTGCACCTGAAGTGGGGTGCCATGGTCAGGCACCTGGCCACCACAGAGGTGCTCAAAACCTGTTGAAGCCTCAATCCCTTCACTTTTTTTTTTTTTTTTTTTGCGGTACGCAGGCCTCTCACTGTCGTGGCCTCTCCCGTTGTGGAGCACGGGCTCCGGACGCGCAGGCTCAGCGGCCATGGCTCACAGGCCCAGCCGCTCCGCAGCATGTGGGATCCTCCCGGACTGGGGCACGAACCTGTGTCCCTGCATCGGCAGGTGGACTCCCAACCACGGCGCCACCAGGGAAGCCCAATCCCTTCATTTTTGATACAGAGACAACTATACCAGCCTTCAAGGGTAGCACGTCAAATGAGAGGGGTGGGTGACACGTGCGAAAGGCCCTCCCTCAGCCAGTTAGTACAGATGTCTGTTGAATGAATTTGTTGTCCCAAACAAACCATTTGTGAGCCCACTCCCCCCATGAAGACACTGCCAGCTCGTGGGAAACCACAGGGCACGCATTCTAGCCCTGCTTCTAAGAGCCGAGTGACCAGCTATGACATTTTACAAGCCGGTTATTGACGCTCATGGTGAAATTCCAGGCACTGTGGCAAACATGACAGTTTTGGGAAGGGAATCTGTTGGTGACAAAGCAGGCAGTCGGCTGGTCGATAAAGCCAGCCTTCCTTACTGACGCTTTCAGCTTGGATGCAGGCAGGCTCCCTGAGGAGGATGATTCATTCCTGCATCTGGTTCTGGTTATTCCAGATGCTGCCCTGAAAGAGGACTGTTCTCTGTTCTTCACTCCCACACCCAGAAAGAACAAGAGATGGAAGAGAGTCGGCCTGGTGTATTTAGAAGACCGACTTCCCTGTGTGATTGGAGGGCAGTGTTCTTGACCAAGACAAAAAAGAGATGCAGCAAGAAAGAAAAGACAAGGAGATGATTTTACAAATCTACTACGGGCAGGGAATGTGCTTTGAATATGTTGAAGGTTTGGGTTATTTTTGCCATTGTAGGGAGAGTTTTCACTGACACAACCACGGTCTGTCACCACGTCCGGGCAGGTGTGAGGCACTCCCTGTGCCAACAGGAGCAGAATCACCTCTGGGTAAGGCTGCATAATCCACGTGAGGCTCAAAACTGGGTCCTTCCCTGTCAACACCATACTTTACATAGCAAAGACAACCGGCTTGACTGCTCTGCGAAAAATGCTGAAAGACCTCTTGAAAACAACAAGACCCTCCCTGTCCAAAATTTTCCATTTAGAAAAGCCTCTGCAATTTTTAGTCCTTCGTAAGAATATAAATAAGTCCAGAAGCAATTGTTCACTTTTTCCCCTTCACCTGAAATTCCCACCCCACTGTCGCCAACTATAGAAATTCCATCCTTAAGACCTAGCCCAAATGAAGTCCCCATGACCACCCACACCGAAGAGGAGGTAGGTAGGCACAAAAGAGACAGTTTGTCTCCTTTATAATCTGATCTCAGGTAGACCTTTTTATTTTAATATTTATTTATTTATTTTTGGCTACGTCAGGTCTTAGTTGTGACGCGAGGGCTTCTCTCTAGTTGCGGCGTGCGGGCTCCAGAGCACACGGGCTCAGTAGTTGCGGCACGCAGACTTAGTTGCCCCTTAGTATGTGGGATCTTAGTTCCCCAACCAGAGATCAAACCCACGTCCCCCGCATTGGGAGGCAGATTCTTAACCACTGGACCACCAGGGAAGTCCCCCTCAGATAGACTTTTGTGTCCTGGGAAGAACAATGCCAACATTTTTGGCATTGTACGTGTGTGTTATGGACTGTAGGTCAAATTCACATGTTGAAGCCCTAATTCCCAATGGAATGGTATTTGGAGGTGGGGTCTCTGGGGGCTGATTAGGTCCTGAGGGTGGAGCCCTCGTGATGGGATAGTACCCTGATAAGAGGGTACAAGAGAGCTTGCCTCTCTCACTGTTCCCCACCGTGTGAGGACACCATGAGGCCATCTGCAAAGCAGGAAGCAGGCAGAACCGGGTCTGCTGGCGCCTAGATCTTGGGCCCCCATTTCCAGAACTATGAGAAATAAATGTTTGTTGTTTGTATCCTTCTAGCGGCCTGAACCCAGACAATGTGGAAATGGCTTCAAATTCCTATAAAATCTTTGGCTTACTGAGAATGTATAGATGTAGTTAGAGAGAGGATGAAGGAGATAAAAAATGGCTGATGGAGAGGAGAGACAAAAGTGTGTGGCAATGGGGACTTCCCTGGCAGTCCGTGGGTCAGACTCCACGCTCCCAGTGCAGGGGGCCCGGGTTTGATCCCTGGTCGGGGAACTAGATCCCCCATGCATGCTGCAACTAAGAGTCTGCATGCTGCAACTAAGAAGTCCACATGCCGCAACTAAGACCCGGTGCAGCCAAAATAAATAATAAATAAATAAATAAATAAGTTTTTTTAAAGTATGTGGCAATGATTTACTGATTGAGAAGTAAAGGGAATTCCTCTCTCTCTGTTCCTCTAAACAATCTGCTCTCAACTTGTACACGCTCCCAGATGCGGAATGTGTTTTTCTTCCTTCTGTGTTTCTCTTCACGTCAGCTGCCCTGACGTTTGTCAAATGGGCTCCTGGCTCTTGGCTTGTGGATGTCACCACTTTGAGCTCTGTAGATGGTTGTCCAGCCTCCCTGGGGGAGTTCAGGAGAAGCCCCTGGAGCTCTGCTCCACGGGAGACACTAGGCAGCTTGCTCCTTACCTCTTTCATCGTTAGCCAGAGCTCAGGCACTCGCTTAAAACTTTATGAAGTTCAAAAGACTGACTTTCGGGGACCATAGTATTTTCACTCTATGGTCCCTTTTTGGATTTGATCTATGTCCTTGAATCTTTTTAACTTGAAATATTATCAAAATACCAAGATGCTTTGGAGAATGAAAATGACTATGGAAAAATGAAAACGGTTGTCTGTTAAGTTTCTGTGATTGTATTTTAATTTTTGTGAAGATGTTGTTTAAACATTTGATACATTAAAATTGTCAAGTACTGTGAGTCACAGAGAGTGAGATGCTACTGAACACTGAAGATATGAAATATATGTGCTGTTGTCAGTGAACCTGACCCCGTCTAACCTGCAAGACAGGAAGTAAAGGAGAGCAGCTCCCGCCTTTGAGTAAATGACAGTCACTGGCCATGCCCAAGGGGAGCCCTTAATAAGTACTTGTCAAACGGATGAGAGGTGGGTGGAGGAGGGAATCTCACCAACAACTTGGCCCCCATCATGTTGTGATACAGCTCACAACTTCATCCTAGAGGTCGACTCAAAAAACAAGTTGTATCACATTCGTAATGGTCTTCGAAGTATCTCTTCATCCTCTCCCCAATGTCCCCACCATACTCCAGGTCCCGTCATCCGTCCTGGCGTGGCCGGCCTTCCCAACTCCAAGCCGCTCCCTCCAAGTTGCCTCTGCCAGCCTCCTCTTTCACAGCGCCTCCAGTTGGGTGTCTCCCTTTTTTTTTTTATTGTGATATAGTTGCTTTACACTGTTATGTCAGTTTCTGCTGTACAGCAAAGTGAATCAGCTGTACGGATGCATACATCCCCTCCTTCTTATACCTCCCTCCCATCCCCCATCCCACCCATCTGGGTCATCACAGAGCACAGAGCTGAGCTCCCTGAGCTATACAGCAGGTTCCCACTAGCTATCTGTTTTACACATGGTGGTGTATATAAGTCAAACCTAATCTCCCGAGTCATCCCACCCACCCCTTCCCCCCAACCCTGTGTCCACACGTCCCTTCTCTAATCTGCGTCTCTGTTCCTGCCCTTTAAATCTCTACCATTTTCCTAGATTCCACATAAATGCGTTAATTTACGGTATTTGTTCTTCTCTTTCTCACTTAGTTCACTGTGTATGACGGACTCTAGGTCCATCCACGTCTCTGCAAATGACCCAATTTCATTCTTTTTGCTACCACTTTAGGCCCAAACTCTCTCTGGCGATCACCTTCATCCTTGTTCCTAGCTCTGTGCCCAGCCGTCCATTTGGTTAGGAAGTCTTTCTTCCTCACGACCACCTGTCCAAATTCTACCTATTCTTGAAAGTTTGGCTTAAATGCCATGTCACTGACCCTTAATGCATCCCCTCTCGCTGTAGTGTGGTAACCGTAGCATCCATGCCCACCGGCACACCGTGGGCATTGACCTGAGTGGCTCCGCGGAGCCCACCGTGGTTACACAGGTGGCTGCATGCCCGCCTACGGGCGAGCCATCCGCTGGGAGCTTCCCTGCCCGCCTCCACACAGCCGCCCCCAGCCCCGCCCCTCTCCCTGCTGGTCCAGCGCCTACAGGCTGTCACCCTTCAGTGACCTCCCTCAGTCCCTAGAACTGTTAGGCTAAAACCCCAGAAATATGGAGAGTCTGATTAAGCTGTTTTGAAAACATCATACAACAGAGGCCAGAGAGAGGTCGAGAAAACTACATTGCAGAAATATTAGTTGTGTTTTTATATCAATAACCAAGAGCTAGATGGGACCCACTATTGTGCAATCTCTGCACCCTCCTCTAAACCAGGGTCAGGAACACAAAAGCCAAGCTTGCTGTGTGTCATATATTTGGGGGCAAAGTCAAGGAATTTTCTGAAGCTGAGCTCATCTGTTTAATAGAAACTTTCATCTAAGAAGATCTGCGTGCTGTAAGCGCGTTAGCACCTAGGTCCTGATAACGCCCCTATTAAGAAAAAGACAAACAAAAGAAAACACACCAAGCTCATAAGTATACAGAACAGATTGGTGGCTGCCAGAGGCGGGGGTGAGGGGAGGGCAAAGAGGGTGAGGAGGGGCAAGAGGAACAAACATCCGGGCTTCCCCGGTGGCGCAGCGGTTGAGAGTCCGCCTGCCGATGCGGGGGACACGGGTTCGTGCCCCGGTCCAGGAGGATCCCACATGCTGCGGAGCGGCTAGGCCTGTGAGCCACGGCCGCGGAGCCTGCGCGTCCGGAGCCTGTGCTCTGCAACGGGAGAGGCCACAACAGTGAGAGGCCGGCGTACTGCAAAAAAAAAAAAAAGGTGCAAACTTCCAGTTACAAGATAAACAAGTCCTGGGCATTCCATGTACAGCCCAGCGACTCTACTTAATAATACTGCATTGCATATTTCAAAGTTGCTAAGAGATGAAATCTTAAAAGTCCCCATCACAAGAAAAAAGTTTCTATAACTATATAATGGTGACAGATGGTAACTAGTCTTATCATGGTGATCATTTTGCAATGTACAGAGATATTGAATCATTATATTGTACACCTGGAACTGATATGTCGATTATACCTTCATACAAAAACTTTTAATAAAAAATTTTAAACAGAGGGAAGTTACATTGCCTTCCCCCAATGGTGGGGAAGCTAGTAAAGACAGAGAAAAGTGATTTACTTGCACTCAGGGAACACAGTGGCGGAGACGGTGCCTCACGCTGGCGTGCCTCATGGCCTGTTCCTTGATGTTCATTTGTTCTTTCATCCACTGGGCGCCAGACACAGGGCTAGTCACGGGAAGCAAGCGTGAGCAAGGGCCTGCCCTCAGCCAGCTTATCATCTAATAGGTGTGGACAAGGTAACCAGGGTGGGTCTAAGGGAGCAGTCTCCACTGGGTCCTCACCATGCCTGGCATTCCCCCTCACAGCACCTCGTGAAGGAAAGATTTACCAGCCAGGACACGGAAGCCCAGAGGCTGCCCACCGGCACGTGCAGAGCAGGACCCCAACATGCTGCTGTTTCCCCGGTGCCCATTCACCCTGCAGCCAATGTCCCCCCACTCACAGGACCCGCCTCCCATAGGCAGCCCAGCCCTGGCCTGGGCCACGGTGCCTGCTTTTTCTCAAGTGTCCTTTGGATGCCACTTGAGTCTCTCCTTGCTTGTTCATCCAGGTGGACAGGCGAATGGTCCCGGAGACATGAAGACAGACTTCATGGCCTTGGAGGAGACCACAGGACGGTCTCCAAACTCCCATCCAAAGAATAAGCCAGCTTCGCAGGGTCACACAGCACCAGGGGCCTCTTCAACATCCCCTGCAGGTCCACTAGTCTCCACCCTGGCCCGCTCGCACCGGGCGTCCACTGCATCACTCACCTCCCCCTGCCGCGCCAGCCTGCCACCTCCATCACGGTGCTGTCGGCCCCTCTCATCCTCGTAGCCTGAGCTCCATATGTGAAGTGTTTGCCTCCTGACATTCAAAGCTAAGCTTCTGAAACTCACAAAAAAACCAAAAATCCCTCTTTCTCCTACATACACATGGAGCCTGGTACATAGAGGTCAGAAACATCTTGGATGTCAACTTTCCTGCTTTTTCTGGGTTGAGGAAGACGATTGGCCCTTCACTCTGCTGGGTGCTTTTGCATCTTCTCCCCCATGGGGGCCAATGTTCCCCAGCCGGAAGACTGTGTCTCCCCCGGTGGAGGAGATCATGGGCTGCGAAGAGAAAGCATGTCTCATAGGGGCAGAAGGTGTGAGATGTGGAGCAGGGCAGCCCGCATCCCGGTGCTGTCACCACTGTCGGTGCAGTGTGACGGGGACAAATTTCCACATACATGAAGTACTGCAAAGAGCGCCTGGCACAGATTAAGCTCTCAAAGCTATTAGGATCTCAGAATTAAATTCCATCACCAGAGCAGAGTGGGATATGGCTGGACGGCACGCGTTCGTAAGGAACGTGGTGTGCAGAGACCTCCACCCTTGAGGACCAGAGAGGAAGATCTGGGAGCTGCCAGGTTTCGGAGCAGGTATGAATGGGCTGTGAAGGTAGAGGAAGAAGCAGGAAGAGATTGGGATCACGGGGGGAAGGGTGGGAGGGAAGGGAGGGTGACTGTGCGAGGGTGGAAACCAGGCCAAGGAGGAGGGATGCCATTGTGGGGAGGGCGTGGGGAGCAGAGCCTCGGTGCCTGGAGGAGCTAGATTTGGGAAGGAAACGTGGAGTGCAGAAGCCTCAGCGGTCCAAGGGGGACCCCGGCTTGCCCCGGAAAAGCCACTACTGCCAGGATTCCCATGGTCTCAGAACCATAGGCAAGGGAGATAGCACCCAGATGGGTTTTTAGATAGTGCGGCCTCTTACCATGGAGCCTCTCCCGTCTTCACCCAGACCAGGAACGTCCTTACTTAGGCCAGGAGGCTGAGAAACGAGGAAGCCCTCTGTGGCTTAGCTGGCAGCACCTCTGAAGGCCAGGGAGCTGGGCCCAGGGAGACAGAAGAGAGCGATGGCCGTGGCAGCCTGATGTGGAGAGGGGTGTGGGGTGCACAGGGTTATTCTAGGACGGTTGGGTGTTTGCACCTTGCGAGGGACCAAGGCTGCCCCTCCATCTCCAGGGATGAAGATTCTATGTTGGCCAAACTTCAGTCAGACTCCTGAACCTTCTCCTAGGCCCATCTGCGGACCTCTTTGTAAGATCCAGTTTCAGCAAGAACCTTGCTAAGTCAGTTTAACCAGAAGCCCACCCTCCATATCTGATATGGTTCCTCACCACTCCCTCCCCACATCCCCCAGAGGACCTTTGGCCATGATAATAATTTTCCATGCATGGGTAATTGTCCATCCACTGGTCCCCACTCTGGCCCTTGGCTATCAACTCCCACTTACCCATGTTGTACTCGGAATTGAGCCCTGTTATATACTGAGCTGTCTTTTGCCCTATTGCAATAGTCCCGAATAAAATCTGTTTTTATCCCTTTAACTGGTGTCCAGCTCTGGTTTTTCTTGGACCCTGGCTGGGTTCTCCCCCTCTGCCCAAGATCCTTCTCTGCTTCCCCCAAAGCACTTGGGGCTGCTGTGCTGTCTCCGTGGTCCCTTCATCACTCAGATGTGTGGGGGACATTTCCTAGCTGTTTCATCTCTTAGAAGTAGACTGAATTCCTCTCTATTTCCTTATTTATTTCATTCTTTTTTCTCACCACTTTCAGATTCTTGTCATCTTCCCCTGCCCTCTGGCCCTATAAGACAAGCCCCTGCGAACACACCTGGCTGTTGTACTCTGTCCCCTCATCGCCAAGCCTCAGGGTCCCCCCTGCTGAACGAGACAGCCAGGCCTGGTGGCTCTGGGACCTGGTGGGAAACTCTCTTCTCTCAGGCTTCCACTGCCGTGCTGCCGTCCTGGATTTGTTTCTGCGTTTCTCACCATTCCTTCTCTGTTTTCCTATTCTTCTGCAAGGCCCAAGCCCTGGCATCATCTTCCCTGCCTGAGGATTACCTATAGCACTGACTGCCTCTCCTCCAAATGCGTCCTTAGGATTCCAAGGAATAGTGAGTGAATGCTACCCCTCAGCAGCTGAAACTCTGCATTTCCACCCCGCTTCCAGGGCTGAGGCTGAGGCCCTGTGGACCACATTTTGAGTAGCAAAGGTCTAAAAAGCAAAATGCAGTGCAGAAATTTAAGTTCCCTACCTAATGACGTAATGAGCATTAGGCTTTCCTTGCAGCATAAGAGGATCTAGAAGAGGGGTGATGGATGAGCCAGGAAGGCATGGGGAAGAGACGGTGAGAACAGCCACACAGCATCCCAACCATGATGTGTAGACGTTTGTGCTGTGCGGCCGAGTGGCCGAGCCCCCGCTGCTTCTCCTCGCTCTGACTCAGGAGAATGTGATGAATGCACAGTCAGCCACCCTGACATGCATGGGCCACGGCAAGGGGGCAGGCAGAGGGTCATATGCCCTGTGTCTCAACAGCTAGAAGTTATAAATCAGAGTAACAAACTATTTAAAAAGTATATGCTATAGCCTTCTAACTTGAAAACTGTACCTTCGTAAAGACCTGGAAGACCATGTTTGAATGTACACGCTTTAGAATCCTTGGAGCTCCACGTGAATCGGTGGCACAGGGTGGCACCCAGGTACCTCCTTGGCCCTCCCAGCTCTGACTGGCACGGCTACGGGCTGCGAGTGCAGGCATGTGGACACCTTGACTCATCCATCGGAGCTACGTCAGCAAAATACTATCATATCTCTGCTTAATTCCTACCTATTGAATTATCGGTGCTTAGCAAAAAAGAAAATAAGAAAAAAAATTAACGGAGGGGGCAGTGTGGGTGAGGTTCCGTGCCACCCTTTCCATAAGCACGTGCCTGGAGTGTGTACAAGAGAGGAAGATGCAAATCTGCTGTGTTCTCTGTTAGTCTTGAAGGGTAGCAGAACCTGCCACCCTAAAACATGCTAGTTTGTTCTAAGGATTATTTTGAGCTGAAGGCAATTGGAAGAAGAAGATACCAGAAAAGGTCCCTGCTCTTCCCCTATTTGCCTAAAAGCAGGATGTAAATTTGCAAAGTTGTCCCCCCTCACCTCCCTACCAGAAAAGACAAAGGCTAATTCCCCTAGACAACTTTAGACCCTTATCCAGGGAGAAAGCTTGGACTCAGATCTGCAATAACAAGCCTCACTCGTGTTTACGATGCTTTTCCAGGTAACCTCCCAAAACTCTTCTACCCCACACCTTTCTTTCCTTTGTCTTTAGCTCAAGATGTTATTTAAGCTGGAGTTCTAAGCCACCTTGGAGAGTTTCTCATTTTTCCCTGGGTTTCTCCCAGGTATACCTGAGGTATACATGTTAATAAACTTATGTGTGCTTTTCTCTTGTTAATCTGCGTTTTGTTGCAGGGGTCTTAGCCAAGAGCTCAGAAGGGTAGAGGGAAAATTCTTTTCCCTCTTCCACAGTTTCAATTCTTTCTTGTTTGTCTTTCATAGAAGAAGTGTTTAAAAATACACTACCCCCCCCCCCAAACGGCTTCTAAATGCAAAAAACCTACCTTCTGTAGTGCTGGACATAAGAAAGTGCAATCTATCCCCATGCTGGAAGAAAAACATATTGTGTTTTCATGTTGTGGTTGGACTTCTGGAGAGATGGTTTGTCGGACTTCAATATGGCATTCAAGGGTAATTGGGACTCTGCTCAATATTTACCTTATACATGGTTCTCTGTAATCGGAACAGTGTTTTAGAAATTATAGCAGAATAAGATGACCCAGGAGAACAGGGGCTGTTGTTCCTATAAGAGCATGGAGGTCTCAAATAGGACCGGGAGGCATGGATGTCAGAAATCAGTCAACTTGGTAAAGCCCATCTTTCCTTATTTTTAAAAAATATTTATTTATGTATTTATTTATTTATTTTGGCTGCGCTGGGTCTTAGTTGCAGCACACGGGATCTTCGTCATGGCATGCGGACTTCTTAGTTGCAGCGTGTGGACTCTTAGCTGTGGCATGTGGACTTCTTAGTTGTGGCATGCATGTGGGATCTAGTTCCCCGACCAGGGATGGAACCCGGGCCCCCTGCACTGGGAGCGCAGAGTCTTACCCACTGGACCGCCAGGGAAGTCCCAAGCCCATCTTTCTGAACAAATCTAATCAAGTCATTGCCATGTTTTAACATCTCCCTCAGAGAACGAAGTCCACAGTTCTTAGTACAAGTGCAAGATCTCTTAGTACAAGTACAAGTGTAGGCTCCACACTACCTTTCCAGCCCCATCTACAAAGCCATCTCAAGGTGCCGGGCACTTTCCCATCTCTGATTATTTTCTCCCGATTTTGCCGCTTCTAGGAAGGTTCTTCTATCCAACCTGGCATACTCTTATTCACCCTCCAAGACCCAACACACTCATCACCTCCTCTGAGTAGCCATCTCCCAGCTATCTACTTAGGGAGAAATAAATCGGTCCTTTTGGTTTTCCCACAGCACTTGGTTCTTCCACAGTCACCATCGTTTTGTATTATTTATCTTCCTTCTGAATCAAGCCCGAGATCAAGCAATCCAGGCGAGGGAAGCAAGAAAAGACACCCAACAAGAAAGCAGTTGGAAAATAGCAAAAGCCGGGGTAATGCTAGGGCCCTGGACAAAGTAAGACAAGGGTATCAAATCAGGCTAAGGTCGAAACGAGAGACTATCTGCAGGTGAGGCCGGAGCACAGAGCACGGTCCAGACTGGTAAGTCTGGGCGGAGTGACAGCATCTGATTTACAGTGATGGCAGCTGGTAGGAAATGCTTCTCGGAGCCCTCTCTGATCTCCCAGGAGCTCTGCACTCGTGGTGTTGGGGAACAGAATGAGGACAGACACACGTGTCTCTCCTGAGATTTCATAACACACTTTTCTAACTCATTTGACGCCTTTCCCAGCTTTTCCAGATTTGATCATATCACCAAGTTTCCTGGTAAAACCTCTTTCAAAACCCCCTATAGGATGCTCCCCTCAGTGGTTTTATTGTCTTTTTAAGCTTTAAATGCTGGTTAAGTAATGCGAGAAGTGTCCACCTAAATTGATCGCACCATAGCTGCTTAAACAACTTGTTTCTCGCGCCTCAATTCTCTCACTTCACTGTAAAGAAAGAAAAACCAATGGTTTATATAGGACAATGTGACTGTCATTTTCCCACTGAATATGTTTCTCTCTCTGACTTGTCCACCTTTTCCTACTGCTTTCCTATTGTCCTCTACTATTCCTAATAGTAGAGTTATTGTTATTCCTAATTTGCATGCAGTATTTAAATTATACATTAAAAAAAGACATGGCTTTTTAAGATATTTAAAAACCTGATTTCTAAAACAATGTGACTTCAGGCCAGGAACTTTTTCAAACTCTTGACTTTAAAAGAAGCATTTAAATAGAACATCGCAAGTTTTTTTTTTTAAACTTTTTGGCCACACCCCACGGCATGTGGGATCTTAATTCCCCTGACCAGGGATTGAACCAGCATCCCCTGCATCGGAAGCACAGAGGATCTTTACTGGATATAGTTCTTGCTAGGAATCAAGTGCACTGTTTAACATTAAGTGCTACCAAAGGGAAAGGAGCAAGCTTATCTGTTTGCAAGGTATCAACAGAGCCTTAACTTGCATTTACAGGGATGTATGCTATAATCATGGTGGATGTGCGTACGTACAGGACCCAGAGTACAACTGGAATTTTCCTTGTGAGAGGCTGAGGCTGGGGTAATTTTCCTGACTAACGTGAAACAGAGAACTGTTCCTATAAATTGCAGTAATCGAAGCCCATTTGCAAAGAGGCAGAAGACTTGGGGGCCTGTTGCTGTCATCTAAGCTCATTTTAGCAGCTAAAGGTTAACTCCCCATTTCCTGGGGAGGGGTCTCTCCAGAGGAGGACTGAAGCCCAGTAAAGGTGAGGCAGCGTTTGGTGGCCATGTCCACAGTATGGCCCACAGATGTCATTACCCTGGTGTTCATGAGTCCTCATGCTCAAACCTTCCATGACTCGCTCTTTTATTAACTTGCCACCTCTTGCTTCTTGTGATTTCTTTCTTTTCTCTTTGTTGCAGCGTGCGGGCTTAGTTGCTCTGCGGCATGTGGGATCTTAGTTCCCCGACCAGGGATTGAACCCACGTCCCCTGCATCGGCAGGCGGATTCTTAACCACTGGACCACCAGGGAAGTCCCGCTTCTTGTGTCTTCTAACCGTCTGTTGGTTTAGTAGCGGGACACTGACTTCACACCAAGGCATAGTAGAGAAAGGTGAGGGAAAGAGCCTCATGTGCCTCGTGAGGGTCTGGCTGGACCACACAGCTCAGCCTGCTTTCCTGAGTTCCTTTTAAAAAGGAGAAATTCCCCTGCAGCTCTTAGGCCCTTGGGTATCCACCCACTGACACCTGGCAAGAGCCACGCCCCCTGCGTTTTACAAACAGGGAACCTCGCAATTGCCCAAAGTTAGCAAGTTGGGGGATGCCTTTTCCCCAACCCTCAAAACTAGCTTATTTATAATGTCCCAACACCAAACCAATGAAAGTAAAGTGAAACCTGAAGCGTCAGTCGGGCGAGGACGGAATCACGTGTCTGCGCAGAGAGAAGAGCCGCCCTTTGCTCCACCGAGACCTCGCTGGACCTCACCCCCAAGCCCTTTTCAATTTTGCGTTGCAGATGTCAGTGTCCCAGGCCACCTCTCACTCCTCTGTCGCAGCCCTTCTCTCACTTAGCCGTCATTACTGATTTTCTCCAGAGACACCTGCTGAAGATGGTAAAGACGTAGGCTCTGGGTCACATGGCCAAGGCTCAGATCCCAGCTCCGCCATCTGCTGGCTGTGTGATCTGAAGTGACTTTGTTTTTCTCCTCTTCCATTTTTACATAGGAGCTACCTTATTTCCGCTTCTACGTGTCTCACAGGAGGACTAAATGAGACAAGTGAGTGCTTAGCACGGTGCCTGGCGAATAGTAAATGCTCAGCAGCTCTCAGCTGTGACTATTGTGATTGCTTGTCTCTTTCTGTAACTCAACTATGAGCGGGCAGCGATTATGTCTTTTTCATTTCTGTTCCCCAGCGCTTACTTAGCTCAGCGCCTAGCACTTATGATGCGTTCTCAGTAAACAGCTACTGGTTGGATGGACAGGGTGAATGAAAGAATGTATGAACTGGAGACAGACAGTTCAGTGTAAGCAGTGTCCTGTGTCCCATGTTGTTCTTTTCTCTTGTATTGGAAAGACACGTGTAACGCTGAGAACCAGTGTAGGGACAGGTTCCTCTGCATCCCTGTTAGGTGGACACTGTGTCCCTTGTCTACTGTGTCATGGTCTGAGAACTATCTTTTCACCATAGTCACCAACGTTTTTCCCCAGACAAAAGCTACCTACCTACACTTACGACCAAGAAGGTAGACTAAGTAAGAGCGATGGGTTTAGCTATCTCAACAAAAGCTTGGTTCTACAGAATCTGTTTTCTCATGATGCAAATTGCTGCAGATATAGCCACAAGCAAAAAGAAATAGCAGAGGGGCTTCCCTGGTGGTGCAGTGGTTAAGAATCCGCCTGCCAATGCAGGGAACATGGGTTCAAGCCCTGGTCCGGGAGGATCCCACATGCCATGGAGCAACTAAGCCCATGTGCCACAACTACTGAGCCTGAGCTCTAGAGCCCGCGAGCCACAACTGCTGAGCCCGTGTGCCAGAACTACTGAAGCCCGCGCGCCTAGAGCCGGTGTTCTGCAAAAAGAGAAGCCACCGCAATAAGCCTGTGCACTGCAATGAAGAGTAGCCCCCGCGAGCCACAACTAGAGAAAGACTGCGCGCAGCAACGAAGACCCAATGCAGCCAAAAATAAATAAAATAAAATAAATTAATTAATTTAAAAAAAGAGAAATAGCAGAGAAACATATATGTGTAACAAAATACAAAGAGATACATGGACCATATGATCTCACAATTCAGGGTCACAGTTACCTCTTAGGGATGACAAGGGCTGCTGATGAGAATGGGGGGAGAGTACATGGAGGGCTCCAACTGTTTTCTTAAGCCAGGTGGTGAGTGCCTAGGTGTTTGTGTATCATTTTTTATACTCCTTGTGTTTATTGTTTAATAAGTTGAAAGTAATAGCCAAAGATCATGAAGACAGTTCAAAAAGGAAATACAAATGGCCAATAAACACAAGAAAAGCTGTTAAAGTTGGGGGCCGGAGAGGGAGAGAGAGATTGAGACAGAGACAGAGACAGAGGGAGTGAAGGAGGGAGAGAGGGGAGTGGGGAGAGAGATCAAGATAGAAAGCCTAGCTGGATAGAGCAGAGAAAGCTCTACCAAGAGGAGGAAAGAAGCAGCTATGTAACGAGGGGGTAAAGGAGGATAGGCAGTGAGACGCACTCACACACTCTGCCTCCTACTCTTTTTTAAAAATTATTTATTTATTTATTTGGCTGTGTCGGGTCTTAGTTGCAGCACGCAGACTCAGTAGTTGCAGGGTGTGGGCTCAGTAGTTGCGGCACGCCAGCTTAGTTGAACCGCGGCATGTGCAATCTTAGTGCGCCGAGCAGGGATCGAACCCGTGTCCCCTGCATTGGAAGGTGGATTCTTAACCACTGGACCACCAGGGAATTCTCATCCAACTCTTGACATTAGGACAGAGTGAGGGATTTGAAAGGCTTTCCTGAGAGTGAGTCTGAGGAGGCAGAAAAAACCCAAAGTTTAGACTATGAAATTATTTATGGCCCTTATGCCCAACACAGGGTGGTTTAAGGACAGTGAGAGCCAGAACTGGACTGGTCTACAAAGCGGTACAAACTACAACAGTGGTTGCTTTCTCCCACGTCTGCCACGAAGGATTCAAAATGCAGAGGCCTTGGGTAGAGGTTTTATCGGTATAAAAGTCTTCGTGGTTACACCAAATGCATATAAAAAGGAGAAACTATTTTAAAGTAGCTCTGACTTTTCTGAAAGAATCTTCTCCAATTAGTTAATTAGAGATCATTTGATTTAAGAATTTGTAGTTGGCTGACTATACAACAAGCAAAAGTTTTAGGGCCAGAAGAAACACTGTGGACTGTTGAGGTTCACACTTGCATTTGCCATGTAAATTAAGGCTGGAAGGATTAAGTGATTTGCTCGGTGGAAGGCGGCAGGGCTGGTTCTGGAACCCAGGTCTCCTGACTGGATGCTGTGCACAGCTCATGTGGCTGCCTTGGTTCTAGAACAGCCTCGGGAGGGTTCCGACTGTGAAATCTCACAGGGACGTCGGGACATTCTGCTGTCCTCACACATGGCACAGCACATCCCGGTCTGCTCCTCTAACTGCAGGAACTGAGACACCCAGTGCAGGACTGACCCTGGATGAGGTGGCCCAAATTCACTGTCAGAAAGGCATCCCGATGTGACTCTCTTGTCAACAGTCATCTGTGTGATGACGAACTTCTCAGCTTTGGATCATGCAGCCGATAAAAAGAAGAGGCACAAGCCAATATGCCAGAGTCAGCAATTTTGAGGTTCGTGTCACCTGGTCCATCCAGTTTCCTCAGCAGAGTTTCTTCCCTGCTCTGTTCACACCAGATTTCGTAGGCTGTGTTATACCGACCTAATTTGTGTTCTCTCTCCTAGTAGGGCCATGGGCTCCTTCGGGACAGGGTTTCTTACTCAACTCCAACTCCACTATCTAGGACACTGCTTGGCCTCTAGTGTTGCTGGGACCCAATGATGGCCAAAGGTGTCTGGGAGGAAGGCGCCATGTGGACCAATCAGGAATATAAGTTAACGTTCATGCTCGCCGAACAAAAGGCCACTTATAATCAGAGGTGCTGTATGAACGCGCATCTAAACCAGAATACCTCTGAATGAAAAGGGGCACTATTAATAATTACAGTGGGACAACAGGCATAGATCAAGACTGTTCTGAGCAATCTGGGCTGTATGGCCACCCATCTGGTAACTTAGGTTTGGGAAGTTTCTCCTCTGGAAATCATGCTCAGTTAGAAAAGATACATTATTCTCAATACAGGTAAATGTATGACTTGAAACCGCTAAGAAGAAAGGTCTGCTGAACAAAATAAAACAACTACATTCTATCAAAGCATATTGGACAACGTGGGGCTTGTCAGCCCAGCAATGCCCATCCCCTTTTCGTCGTCACTACAGGGTCATCACAGGACTCTACCCTATGGCCACCCTTATGGTTCTTCTGCCATCAATGGTCACCTGACCTCAGCTGGCCCATCAGAGTCCTTTCCCTAAGACCATCCTGGAACTAGGACTGAGGCTGATGGCCTGTCTTTGGGTCCTGGACCAAAGCCTAGTGCTTGTGGTAGCCCTGAGCCTACCACGTGGGGACCGAGGGTCTGCAGACAGCAACAGGAGCAGAGACGGGACCGCCACCTTCCAGCCCGGCCCTAACATTCTGAGGGCCTGAAGCAAGACTAGAGACGGAAGCCCACATTTCATATGCCTAAATATTTGGAGGTTGTAAACCCATTGTCAAACAGAATATGTTATGTCCTCCTATCTTGGTACATTTCATAATAACAACCGAAAAGGAAAAATATGTGTAAGTGTACAGGTTTTATATGTTCCAAGGTTGGCAAAATACCAAAGACACCTGAGTTTTTTTTTAAGTTATAATTTTAAAAAAATTTTTATTTATTTCTGGCTGCGTTGGGTCTTTGTTGATGTGCATGGGCTTTCTCCCACATGCCATGCCTGGTTAAATACAAGAGGACACACACAAGAGAGAAAGAAGTAGATTCAGTGAAGGTGGAATATCCTTCCATAAAGGGTCACAGCTTATTAGATACTAGTGAACTCCTGCAAGGGAAAAGCCCTGTTAATATGGTAACTGTGCAGATGCCTTCTGCGACCCCTCACTCATCATTACACATCAGTGGGCTCCTCACAGATAGGAATGTAGTCCTTATGGAACAGTCAGATGCCAGAGCTGCACCCTCAGGACATAACAGAAAGTTTGTGCAGGAGAGGAACCGCATGAATGCGCTGAATGTGGTTATGCCTGCAGTGGCCAATTACATCTTATTTTATGGCACAAAAAACACACAGGGAAAACCTGGTACATTCTCTGTGGAAAAGCCTTGAGCAGTAATGTATAGCTGA
The DNA here is from genome assembly GCF_963455315.2 of Globicephala melas. NCBI lineage: Eukaryota > Metazoa > Chordata > Mammalia > Artiodactyla > Delphinidae > Globicephala > Globicephala melas. The sequence continues at coordinate 81,500,383 of NC_083329.1, read as the reverse complement.
TCATATGGTTATGTATAACCAGAAAGCCTATGAATGCAGAGGTTAGGAAAGCTGTGTTTTGGAAGATAGACCCTATCATCAGTGATCACCATAGGTCATCAGTGAGCTTATACTGGGTAAAAATATAAGAGTGGGAATTCCCTTCCCTCAATACGTGTCATTACATACTGGAGAGAAACTGCTGGAAAGCAGTGAATGGGGCAGGGTTTGCAGTGGTACATTCTGCCTCATCCATTAGCTGATGAAATCATATACAAATAAAACATTGTGAGCACACTAAAAATAAAAGAAAGGAAGGAAGTCAATTATTGCTGACACAAAACTAAAAGGGCAGGTAGTGTATTGAATGACAACTAGATTTTGTAATGAAGTGAAAAAAAGAAAACAGGTATAAGAAAGCATGGACCCATACTGATAAGACTGTCCTTGATGGAGATTAAAAGATCAAATGGTAAAGCTTTATTAAACAAACATAGTCACAGCTAGGGAAGAGTTAGGTTAGGGGTTTTTGGTTGACTTAGGTCAGTAGTGTGATTAACTGTCTCACAGAATTACTGCAGTCTCTATTATATTTATATAAAATTTATGACATATATTTACCATGCATATATACATATGTAAATTCCTGGGCTTCAGGTAATGTTCTGTTTCGTCATCTAGATGCTGTTTATAAAGGTGTGTTGGGTTTGTGACAATTCATCCATGTGAACACATATGTGCATTTTTCGTATTATGTTGTACTTCAACAAAAAGATTTTTCCAAAGAAAAAGATAGCTCCTTTACACACTGTGCTGGCCAGACCATAGCTGGACTGTTATTTTTATAAATGTTTCACTTTAAGAAGTAAGAAGAGGAGGTGTAAGTTTAAAGAGGAAGGGAGAAGAGTAATATAAGGGGCGATTTAGCCTGAAGAGGAGAAGGCCCATGGGGTGGAGCGGTCAGAGGCTTTGTGCAGTAGAATCAGCGATGGTGCCCTTTATAGCCCTGTCAGCCCTCACTGTGTAACTTGGGAAACTCACCTCTTCATGTCCCAGTTTGTTCCGTTACAAATTGCAAGAGCTCAACCAGAAAATCTGGGAACCCTTTACATTCTAAACTGCTGGACGCATTGAAAGGCATGTCCCTTAAAACGGGAAGCGTGTATTTCAAGTTTTCTTTTTTTTTGGCTGTGTTGCGTCTTTGTTGCTGCGCGGGGGCTTTCTCTAGTTGCGGCGAGCGGGGGTTACTCTTTGTCGTGGTGCTTGCGCTTCTCATTCCGGTGGCTTCTCTTGTTGCAGAGCACGGGCTCTAGGCATACAGGCTTCAGTAGTTGTGGCGCATGGCCTCAGTAGTTGTGGCGCACGGGCTTAGTTGCTCTGCGGCATGTGGGATCTTCCCGGACCAGAGATCGAACCTGTGTCCCCTGCACTGGCAGGCAGATTCTTAACCACTGTGCCACCAGGGAAGCCCTGAAGTGTGTATTTTAATGGTTTGTTGGTTCCCCCCTTGTACTATTCTTCTGTATTGCATATATTTGTAGGCATTACTTTAAACCTTTGTGAAATGGGATGGATAGTTAACATACACATATTTACCTGAAGCAGAAGATGCTATATTCACCTCAGGAGTGACTTTTACACAACAATGGTAACTTAGGACTTAATTTGCATGTAAAAATTGTTCTAGACCTACTAAACTTACTAACTGAAAGATTCATTGATTCAGAATCTATTTTTGGTCAGAGATGTATTATTTTAAATTCTGATCCTAGCAAGTGACAGTTGTTAGTCTTAGTTGAGATTATAAGCCTTAACAAGTTTGTTCATTCTTAGGCAATCTCCAGAGTTGCATTAAATTACAAGCCAATCTATATGGTCCCCCAATGGATGACCGCTGGGAGATCCTCTAAAAACATGGTGGCATTTCTACCTGGTATATGGCGGGAAGCAGTCAGTGCACTTTACAGCTTTTTTCCTCCCTCCCTCCCTCCCTCCGTCCCTTCCTTCCTTCATTCCTTCCTTCCTTCCTTTGTCCACCCAGGTCAAATCCCAGGGGGCATTCATCCCTGGGCCTGCTGTGCTCAAGGCAGTTTTATTTTATTTTTCAATGAAACATGGTAATTTTCACATTTTATTTCCTTTTAATACTTTTTTAAAATTGAAGTAGAGTTGATTTACAGTGTTTCAGGTGTACAGCAAAGTGATTCAGCTACACACACACATATGTCCTTTTTCAGATTCTTTTCGATTATAGGTTATTACAAGATATTGAATATAGTTCTCTGTGCTATACAGTAGGTCCTTGTTGTTTATCAATTTTATATATAGTAGTGTGTATGTTAATCCCAAATTCCTAATTTGTCCCTCCCTCCACTTTCCCCTGTGGTAACCATAAATTTGTTTTCTATGTCTGTGATTCTCTTTTTATTTTGTAAATAAGTTCATTTGTGTCATATTTTAGATTCCATATATGTGATCCTATGATATTTGTCTTTCTCTAAGTATTTTACTTAGTATGATCATCTCTAGGTCCATCTGTGGTGCTGCAAATGGCATTATTTCATTCTTTTTTATGGCTGAGTAATATTCCATTGTATATATGTGCCACATCTTCTTTATCCATTCATCTGTCGATGGACATTTAGGTTGCTTCCATGTCTTGGCTATTGTAACTAGTGCTGCTATGAACACTGGGGTGCATGTATCTTTTTGAATTAGAGTTTCTGTCTTTTCCAGATATACGCCCAGGAGTGGGATTGATGTATCATATTGTAACTCTATTTTTCTTTATCTGATTGACTTAGTAAGCGGACATGTATTCAGGGGTTAAGGCCAAGGGTACCGGAGTCCATGCCCACTGCCCCGCCCCCCCAAGTGCGTGCTTGCTTACTCAGTGGCAAGCACTCAGGCAAAATTCAAGAGCTGTGATGGGCAAGTCACTCCCCCATCTGAGCCGTCGAAGTAGAGATAACACTGGTGCTTACTTAGAAATATGCCAGCCATAGTAAGTGCTCAAGATGTGTTAGCTCCAGAGGGCCCTCCCCCGGGGAAGATGGCAGCCAGCCCCATGGAGAAGTCCCCAGCCCAGCACAGGCCCCGAGAGCAGAGGAGCGACAGCCGATGGGGCAGCCTCCAGCGGGGGTGGACGGTTCAGCCCCGTCCTGCTCGCACAGCACGGTGTCCAGTGGATGCCGAGGGGAAGGGGAGGTGAAGAGGCCACGCATGCACCGGTGGGCCAGCGATGGCCGGACACAGTGGCCGCACAGACACAGCCGCTGCCAGTGAGCAAGGCACACACGCTCCACCCAGTGGGGTCCATTGGGCAGCTGGGCCACCCCACTCTGGGTCAGACCGTCCTGTCCTGTTTGACGGGGAGCTTCAAAAAGGCAGCTCTTTTCTTTTTTTTTCAAATATTTATTTTGGCCATGCTGGGTCTTAGTTGTGGCATACAGGATCTTTAGTTGCGGCATGTGGGATCTCTGGTTGCAGTATGCGGACTTCTTAGTTGCGGCATGCGTGCGGGATCTTAGTTCCCCGACCAGGGATCGAACCCGGGCCCCCTGCATTGGGAGCTCAGAGTCTTACCCACTGGACCACCAGGAAAGTCCCCCAATAAGGCAGCTTGAAACTGGAAATGTCCGAATCACCGTGATTCGGTGATTGGGTTACATTTTCCAGTACTGGTAGAAACTGGAGCTGTGAACTGAGTTGTATTCAATTATAGAGAAATACCAGTTTCATATACGTTTGCATACCCAGCTTTCGTGGACTACCAGTTACAATACTGGTAAAGTTGAGGCTTGCAACCTGGAGAACTAAAGTGATTTTATATTTGTGGGAACGTAGCTTGAAGAACAGAAGGGCCACCATAGTTCTAATTGCAGCTGTTATTCAAGAAGATACTTGGTTCTATGGGGTTTCATAAAGGGGAGGGAAAAAAAAACCTCCCAAGGCAGCGAGGCAGGTTTTCATATCCTAGCTTGATGCTTCTCACGTATGGTTCCTGGACCACCTGTGTGTGAATCTCCTCGGGGAGGACGCAGACCCCAGGCCTATCCGCAGATCCCCGAGTCAGTAATCAGTGGAGATTTTTCAAGCTGGTGGTAGTGATTTCTTTTCTCTCTCCCCTCTCCCATTCATCTCCCTGTGCTGCAACTAAACTCTGTGATTTTTAAACCCCAAACCCCTCAAAACCTGTACTCTTGCTTAAAACCACAGGGACTCCCACTCTAATTATCGTCTGATGCACAAGCATCAGTGGAGGGGCGGTCTGTTTTCAGGGTAGCAGCACCGTCCAGCACAACTTTCTGTGATGATGGCAATGTTCCCGTCTCTGTCCCGTCCAATAGGGCAGCCACCAGTCACCGGCGGCTCCTGGGCACTCGGAATGGGGCAAGTGTGACTGAGGAACAAGTGTGTACTTTCATTACTTTCATCTTATTTAACTGCTTTAAATTTAAATAGCTTGGGCGTGACAGTGATGATGGCTGGACAGGAGCATATCTGGGACACTTTGGAGTCGACTGGACGGGCCAGGGCAGGCTCGGGGAGGCCCCTGGGGCTCTGGCCGGAGCTGCTGGGTGGGAGGGGGTCACTTAGGGAATAGGGAAGGGTGGGGGAAGGAAGTGACGTGGGGGTGAGGAGTCACCGGCTCCAAGACAGACATCTTGAGAATGTTCGTGAACATACAGCCAACTCCTGCTGGTCTGGGACACACAGGTTTCTCCAGGTGACTTTGCTGATCTCTGCTCTGATTCGTATAAATCTTGCCCGAAAGGCAAGCATTGGAGAGCTGGAGCTTAGTTTCCCATCCCTCACACTTTCCTCATCAGAAATAATGTTCCACGCAAAACTCCTAGTTTGCTAACGTCTTACCTATAGGATCTTCTGGTCTTTTGAAAGTCTGAACGTGTTGTTCATAGGAGCCTTTTTACAAATAGAGCTGAGATACTTGGAAAAGTCTATAACAACGTGTTCGTAATACAGTTGATCACCACCGGAGGACACCATTTGGGATTATTCCCATGACAAAGCTTCTTCTAGTCTAATTCAGAACTCTCTAGGCTGTGCTATCCCGTATATTAGCCACTAGCTCCATGTGGCTATATGAATTTAAACTTTAAAATAAACGTTCAGTAGTTCCTCGGCCACACTCACCCCACTTCCAGCGCTCAGCAGTCACATGTGGCTGGCGGCTGCCATACCGACCCAGGCACAGCCCCCTCTAACACACACTTCAAATCATCTAGGGGCTAAACGGGTCCTGAGACAGGCAACTAGTAGGCAAATGAGTTACTCAAAGAATATCTAATGGTAATAGCTGTAGCATAAGAGAACAAAAATGCAGGTACACAATTAGACCAACTGGGGGTAGGCTCAGGGTATCACAGGCCGAGCAGGAGAGCCCTGATTTCTGTGCCACGAAATCGAAAGGATCAGGGTATCTGATGAGCTAAAAACCAAACACAGACAGAAGACACGGAGCAGCCTTGTTTCTTCAGAATGATCAAGTTTTCTATATGAAATTTTAAGGATACAGGTGAACCTGATTCTGATTTTAAAGACTTAAATGTTTTTAAAAAGTTTTAAACAGAGGACAGCTTGTATGATGCAACTCTGATTTTTAGGGGAAATTGTTCAATGTAACAGAAGATGTGATGAGAGAACTTTAAACATCATGATATAAAAATGCATTCCAAATCTTCATGACCTTCTCGAGACAAGAACCCTCAAAGATGGGAACGGGAGCCCAGTACCCTCTCGGCCACCAAACACACCTGCTCTGTTCAGACCACAGTCAGGTTGGCTCAGGTATTTTGGGACCTGGAGCAGAAGATGAAAAGTTTTCCCAGAACATCTTGGGATCACAGAATTTGGCATTTCAGTATGTCTAATGACATGATAGTTATAATACTCGCATGAGGAGAAACTGGGCTATTTAAATGAAAGTTGAAACGTAGTCATTTGGAGTTGGTAAACTAAGTTTCAAGGAAAAATTACATACTAATTCTGGGGTTTCGACACACTGTCGTATATTTTAGAAAAGTCAGCTAATTTATTTGGACCATTTCCCCAACTGAAAGATGGGTGTCTCACAGTTAAAAATCTTGAAGAGTTGGTGATAAAGTAAAGAAAAGTCCTTGATAAAGCTGAAAGATTTTGCCTTTAAGATAATAAGCCAAAAAGAGGGAAAAGTTTAAAAACGCATTCATTTCTCCTTTGTTTAATCTCTGCAATCCCTATCTCACTTTGCAGTGCTGTAGGCTAGATGTGGATGCAGCTCCTCTGTGGCTTCAGGAGTCTTTAGGTAGCCCAGTTTGGTCAAACAGCCTGAAGTTGAGAGTCCAGAGAAATGTAACAGATAGATGGAGATTTTGCACGGAACAGCGTTAAGTACTCTGAATCTTGAGAAGAACCTGCGAATGAATCCTTGGTGCCTCGAGACCGTGGTGAGGCAGGCTAGGCCCCGGGGGTCAGAGAGGCCTGGTTGGATCCTAGCACCTTGGCTTTTAATCGCTGGGGGACCCGGGAGAGTCATCAACCTGCCCGAGCCTCAACTCCCTCATCTGTAATATGAAAATGAAGACCCAGGGGAAAGCTGGCCTGTGGGTGTGAAATCTCTTTCTAAAGTGAGGTGTGCCTGACAATTTCTATCACCATCCAGATGAGAGGAGAAGATGAGCCAATCTTGGTGGCTGCTCTGAAGCACACGTCAAGCCCCAGAACAGCATCTGTCCAAAGGGCAAGTCCTATCTGACCCAATGGCCACATTCTGCGGAGACCACAGACAACTCTGCCAGCGCCCAGCGTTAAGTCCCTGCTGACGAGCGTGGACGCCTGCAGACACTGCCGTGTCCCTCTCGTGCAAGCCTGCGAGACAAAAACTAAATAACGGAAAGAAGCAGTGACTAGTTTAACTCTTTAACAAAAATCAAAGAAAAATGAAAATGATTTGGAAATGGCAACAGTTTAATTGAACCCATTTACTGGCACCTACCCTGTCTGAAAAAGGAAATCAGCAATTTTCTGACTGTTCTTATAACCTGACAGTGAAACTGGTTCACACAATGAAAACGTACATAATCCAGTGTCAAAAACTGGTGATTTACAGAAATCACCCCCATTTATTTTTTCCAGCAAAGAGGAGAAAAACAAACATGTTTCCACAATTCAGTGTTTGAATCACTGGCAAAAACTGTCTGCCTCATTCAACGTTCCCGGCCACGAGCTCCGGGAACACTCTGATGGCCACGAACCTCCCGTGGTTCAAACGAAACGGAGAGCCCACGCATGAGGATTATGTGAGTTGAAGACAAGATGCCTTCTCACAATGTGCCTACAAAGAAGGTCTTTGAAGAATATCCAGATCTTCAAAGGAATGAAAACACTCCTGTTCTGTTGTTGATTTTTGGTTTTGGGAATAAACTTTCTTCACTGGGAGGAAGGGGTTGTATGACTTTGTAAGTGGAAACCAAGAGGCCGCTGGCTAATACGTATGCCTCCCCTCCCACAGAGCTCTTCTGTTGCCCCAAAACCCTCTTCCATGAATTTTGTTATGGTTCGGAAAGGTAAGGAAAATGACTTCAAGTATTCAATTCCTATCAAAAATTGGTATCAAAAGTAATAAAGGACCTAATTTCTTTATAATTCCATGTTTTAAAAAATAACTTAAGAAGCAAGAGGTCCGGCCCTTTACTTGTATAAATACCACAGCGTAACTAGAGTTTCTTAAGACAACGTGGGGAGGAGTCGGTGTTGAGCACCTCGATCATTGATCTTAACGTTGGGAACGTCTCAGACACGGACGGAAGAGTCTTATAAGAAGGTGAGATACTGAAAAAGAAAAACACAAAGCAAGGGTGTGAAAATCAACACAACTGTACAAAAAAGGCAAAGCTTACGGTCTATTAATTCCTATTACGATATTCACTTTCCAGTACTCCCTACGCACGACAGCAGACAATGTCACAAAGCAGGGGGCGCTGTGAACAGAGCAGGCCCTGCTGCAGTGATGATCTGGGGTACGGGCAGGCTCCCACCATGAGCTGCTGGGAAATTCAGCCAGTCTTCAGAAAGAAAAATCAACCCCCGATTTGCACAGTGAGCGTTACGCACACACGTCCCATTGGGGCGCATGCTGGACATGGAACCAGAAGACACAGGTTTCGGGTCCAGCCTTGACCCTTATCAGCTTTAGGGGTTCCTCTCAGCCCCGCTTCCCATATCTGCAGCAAGAGGGAGAGGGTTCCTAACTCCCAGAGCTAGCAGGAGCATGGGACGGGTGTCAAGGTACGCTGTGAAACGGCAGCTGCACAACATAGGGTAGTGTTGCTATCTTCTCCTTAAAGAGTTGTTGAAAGATCAACACTGTAAAATGATGTAGGAAACAGAGGCGAGGGCTTTGACCTTATGGTCGTGTTACTAAAACATGTGTCAACTAGTAAACGTGAAACAAGAATATACTGCAACAAGGTGTAGCTGTCAGGAGTTTCCATTACAGAGCTCATGGAATCCTTGCAAGCCGGACAAAAGTGTCCTACAGACACGAATTTCTGTTTTAAACAGAGCACAAATTATCCAGCAACTTTTAGAGAGGTTGCTGTGTTCAGCAGGTAATGAAAGGCAGAACTGGAAGTGGTTATGATATAAAGGAATAAATAAGATTGAACAGTGAGAGTTGCTTATTCTTAACTAACTCTGAAAGCATCTGTGAGTTTAATTTCATCGCAAATTTACACGTTCCCCGTGGTGCTTCTGAAAACAAGGGCCAGGAAAGATGAGAGTCTGCTAGGCTCTCCCACCGTAATCGTCAGGGGTAATTTCTGGCTAGCATTTCCTGACTCACGTGTATTCCGCACCTAAATAACAATAAAGTACCACCTTCCCAAAACCTAGAGTGCAGGAAAAATGCAGCTGAAAGGCAGGCACTACCACCCAGACTCAGTCTGAATCGGGTGCAGCTCAGCGTTCAAAGTCGCTCCCGAATACTGACCCTGAGAGTCTGGGACGAAGGGCGGATTAGGCAAGAGATACGGATATCTGACTATATAAATAAGACATTTGTAACCCTTTCTTCACAAACTGGTTTCCTTACTTTATTCATTATTCACGTTTATGCATATACTCACCTGTTAAGGGGTCTTACGCAACAGCAAAAACATTTTAACCTTGCAAAGTGGATTACATTCATTGTATAATCATAACTCATAAAAATGAGTACAATTCCAGTTTCACGACGCTCGAAAAGTAACGGGGAGCCCCTTCTTTCCCTTTTCAGTTGCAACATCCTTTTGTTTGACCCCTATCCAGCAGTTACCTTTTCAAGTTCATCCAGCTTTTAGCTATTTTGCTAAAGGCCTCTGAACCAGGGGCGGTCATAGCTTCAAAGTCAACCAACTGAAAAAGAAAGAAATTTAACAATGTGATCAACATGGAGGGGAAGCTCCCTTTGGGATCCGTTGCATTCGTGTGTCTCAACACAAAACTCCACAGATTGGGATTTAAACGTTTCCCTTCCAGCTCCAGCTCCGACATACCTTCCCTTTGGGAATTTTGCCTGCTACTTCCTTTCCACTCGCCATCAGGGCTCCCACAATCACTGAGTAAGCGATCACACTGTTTAGGTAAAGAACAATTACCGGTCAGTCCCAGGCCACGGACAGTTACCACGTTAGAGCTTACCACGGATTTTCCATCCTAAGAGATGACATTTTATTTCTCTTAAGAATTCTCTGGACATTAAACATAAGAATATTTTCATTTGCCTTAAAAATATTTACTAATTTACTAATAAAACTATTTACTGATTTACGAATTTAAGGGTAAACGTGTAAGAATAATATTTTTCTGAGAACAAAAAGTATCTTTTAATTAGGAGTTTTCTCCTCACTTGGCTTTTCTCTTCTTGTGAAGAGTGAATTAGAAAATGTGCCTGCTTGTATTTTTAACGTCTTCACGAGGCTTGGCTTTAAAACGCAATATATACGATATACTTTGTAAATGCAGACATATTAATATTATCGTTTAAACATTAAACACTGTGGCCCCGAAGACGAAACAAGCAGAACGCGTTTGCAGAACGCACTAACAGACTGGCCCGAAGGCGGCTGCGCTACGGGGACATCCCGGCATGTCCGGACTCACTCTGGATCCTGACGTCTTTGTGGCACCAGCTCTGTGCCCTGTGCCAGGCAGCCCAGGACGAAGACAACTAAGACAGACGTCTTGCCCCGGCGAGCGGACACCAGAGAGAGTGAGCCCGCCCTGGGGTCGCCTGCCAGGGAAGCCCTCACTGAGGCCGCGGCCACGTGCGCTGCCTCTTCGAGGGCCACGGGCAGGGCCCCCGAGGCAGAGGAGGGGGAAGCGGACCGGCGCGGGGGGGCGGACAGGAAGGTGTGGGCACGGGCTGGGGGCGTGGGGAGGCAGAGAGCAGGGCGGCACAGCCGCCGTGAGGACACGGGCGTGCACAGCGCCTGTGAGGGCGGCGGGCGGAAGGTGGCACGTGGAGGGCATCGCGGGCACATCTAATGACGACTGTCCCGAAGGCACAAGGTTTATGTTCCCATTTTGTTTCAATGCCGTCGTTACCGTTATGTAAGTTCCGCGTAAGGGCACGCACCCGTCTACACCGGAGTGCTCACTACGAGCCTAGTTTCCATCCATCGCCACACAGGGGACCCCCTCCGCCCATGTCGCCCACCCGCCCCCAACGCTTTTGTCATATTATAACAACATTTACGACCACATTTTGGAGAGTTTTACTCTCTAAGGTAGTACTTAAAGATTTAAGTGTATTACTTTAGCCAAAGCGTCTTAAAGTCAAACGTGCTAACGATGGCACACGCCATTCGCATGATTTACTGTACAGGTACCAGAGAAAAGGGAAGAAAAAGAAGGCTCTACAGACGCATCCTTGTTTGAATGACACCTGAAAGATGCCTGGTGAATTCAGTAAGTAGCAAGAATTCATTCATAATAACAAAAATACTTTGCAATGATTGGTGACCCAAAAGTATTAAACGTTAGGGCTAAAGGTCAATTAATGGTCAAAACTTGGGGGCGAGGGGAGAACAGGGCAGGGTACAGTCTGGGCAAATACCAGGAATTAAAGCACAGGGCGCACACGTGCGCACACAGTGAGACTTCGAGCTCCAGCCTATAAACGCCAAGCACCTTCTTTTAAAACTACCTTCCGAGACTCTTGGTGGTGCAGTAGATCAAGGACATCACGTTTGGGTGGACTTTGAAAAAAACCAAGGGGTCTTCCCGCCATTGCTGGGGTACCTGTACCCAGGGCCCCACAGGAGATGTAAGCAAAAGGAGTGCGTTCTTCACTCCAAAAACTGTCAGATTAGAGGATATCACTCACCTGGATCCGCGAGAGAGCGGCATTAAATTATAAAAGTAATAAACTAAGGATAAGATTAAGTTGCCAACAGCATCAGTCTCCTAGGGGAAAAAAAAAAAACATGTGCTTAGGAACTTAAATAACAGATTATAAACTCATTTCTTATCAGGTGACAAGACACATCAGAAGCATTTACATTAGGAAGAGGGTTATTTCCTTCTTCTTCTACAAGAACCTACTTTCCACGTCCTTGAATATTTTATACTCTTCCCAATGATGTTTTTTCTCACGAGAGGGTATACATTCAGTTCGGTTTAGAGCAGTACGTCCCCAGCTGCCTTTAAAACTGCAACCGTTTCTGATAAACCTAGACATCTGTTTCAGTCTATCATGTTACTTGAAATGTCGACATATACATTGAGATTAAAATAAAACAAAGCACTTATTAATACTGAATACACTTTCTCAGACGACAGGCCTCTCTACTCCAGGGCTCTGATTAGTGCCCTACCCCCACCCACTGAGATTTAGCTGATCAGTATACTTAATTTATGGGTATAAACTGATTAAGATCCTGAGAAACAAAGTAACTTCCCAAGGGCCACGGGCATCCATTCCAGAATGCGGACGGAGTAGCTGCTACGCTCTCCACACAGTGGACAGCTACAGCGACGGAGGTGACGTTGCAGCTCCTGCTACCAAGGAGCCCCACCTTGAGTCGGGGAAGCAACGGAGGGCAGAGGTCACAGTCCAGGAGAGTGTCACTAGATGCAGCACAGGTCATGTCCATCGTGGACCAACCTGTTCTCTTAAATCTTGACAAAGCCCAAATCTCTGATACTATGACACAGTCACTACATACATGTATCATTCCCCTTCCCCAGTTTCTGTACTTACTAAATACGGGAATTGTCTCTACAAGAATATTAAAAGAAATATTTACCGCTCAATTAAAGCTGATTTCAAGCATAAACTGTGTAATCCCAAGGAAAGGGTAAAGGCTTTAAGCAGTGTACAAAAGAATCAGAAGCAGCATGGATAAAATGAAGATAAACGAAAACCTACCCCAAATTCTGATGAGAGAATCAGTACTTTTCCTTTCGCTGTTAGATCTTTATAAAGTGCATCTATTTCGGCGTGATATAACTGTGTTCTTTCTTCTGTGGTCTGGGTTTCCACGGAAAATAGTATATTGCCTACCCTAAAAATACAAGAAAGTGTGTCGAAGGCACGTATGATACGGTTCAAAGAGCTAAGCACAGAAGGGTGGGGAAGGCAGCGTGGCGACGGGGGCACAGGACGCAAGGAAGACTGTCTCTGCCTCTCTGAGCAGACAGATGGGGCGTGGCTCACAGCAGGCAGCTTTTCCACAAAATACGGTTTTGCTCAGTCTAACTGTAGGCCCTGCTTACATGAGCTTCAGCTAACACAGGAGGAGGAAACTACACAGAGTAGAATGTATTTCAATGCCCAGGAAACATTTTATCAGACAGCCACCCTATTACAATAGAAGAGCAGGGGCCGGGGCTGTGCCCTGAAAGCGAGTTCAGGGCCTCCGCTGTTTCCTTTTCTATTAAGCTTCTGCTGCATGAGCTCCATGTGAAGCTCGGTGGAGGATATAAATTCTACGCAACAGGTAGTTACTGGATAACGCCGGTACCCAAACGCTGAAAATACTCCTCAGACCCTCTAAAGGACAACACAGCAGAGCTGCCGCGTTGATGGAGGGACGGAGGGGGAAACGAGGCCACAGATTATGAGCCCGTGCGTAGAGCCGTAACAGTTCATCAGAGGTCCCAAGGAGACAGAGTTGATCTACTCTGGAAGACAGGGAAGAAAACAGGAAATGCTTGCGGAGGAAGGGGCCTGAGCCTGGGTCTTGAAGAGGAGGGCGGCGATGCCAGAGCGCAGAGCCAGGAGGTGGGAGGTGACCTCGGTGAACAAGCAGTCCAGCTGAATTAGCAGGCCGGGCGCTGGCAGGAAAGTGCTTCAGGGAGGCAGGAGGCGTTGTTTGAGGCCATGATTACAAAAGGCCTGAATGTACGGCACGGGGGCCGATGTTGGTGTCAACGGGCAACGGCAGGGTATGGACTGGGCAGGGAGCTCTGGAGCCACGGGGCGCCCCGTGGACCCGGCCTTAGGACCCGAGGATGCACGGGCCAGCCCCAGGAGACGGAGATGGAGGCATGGGTCATGAGTAGGGGTCGGAGGCCCCGAGCGAGACTGACAACAAATGGGGCGAGACAGACAGCTGAGCAAAGACGCTGTGTTTCAGGGAAGGACTTATGGACTCTTACTCGGCAGTTGCATTTCTGCCTGGGTGAAGAGGTAGGAGAAAAAAATTTCACCTCGACAGAAGACCCTGGAATTCCTTCTTGGGGGAGGATGACCCTTATTGGGAAAGTACTTTGATAAGTGGCTTGGGTTAGAGATGGAGACCTCAACGACGTGGCAGAGTCATAGAATCTGGAAGTTGCTAAACGGGGGTTTCCTCATGAAGGCCTGTGTAAGTTTGGACAAGGAAACCAGAGCCCAGCAGAGGCTGAGAGGACATGGCTCCCACCGCTGAGCTGCTGGAAGTCCCTGATGCAGAAGTGGTGGAGCCTCCTAGGGAAGCAACTGAGGAGCGCGGTGTTTCGGGGACAGCAGTGAATGGAGAGGGTCAAGGTCATTCCACCCAGAACTCAAGGGATACGGAGGCTCCTAGGTGAAGTGTGGGTTTCAGATGTAAATAAAATGATCATTAATAAAAACGGTCACTGCGGCGCTACTACTGATAAGGTGAAAAAATGGGAAACACCCTGAATGATCAATGACAAAAAAATTAGTAGCAGCAACTCTACAATATCCCTAAAATGGAATACTATGCAATTTTTTAAAATGCTTCTAAGAATAGGATATGGGGAAATGTTCGTAGTAAGGCTAGAAAACAAACAGCTTGTAAAACAATATGTACAGTATAATCTCAGGTTTTAAAGGAAATAATGATTTAAAATTTTTAATCTTTGCTTATCTGTATTCTAAAGTTTCAATAAGACTGCACTTACACTCTCATACTACTTTAAAACCTATATTTAAAAATCCAATAACAGCCTTCAACCTGCCAATCTCTCATCTTTTTTCCATTTAATGAGTAAACGTCTTACCCACGACAAACTTCAAGAACCTGGAAGAATGCTTTCCACAAAGCACATCAGACATTATACTTAATATCTAGAAAGTTGTTAGATGTAGCACAGTCAGAAAATCTATCTGCTGGTGTAATAATCTAAATGTCACGTTAAAAAAAAAAAAAAAGCTGGTTCTCGTTACACACTGGACCTTGATAATCTCCGTTTTAGGAGACAGCCAAAGCCCAGGAGGTCCGATCTCCCGCAGCAGCGCCAAGCATCTGCATGCCTTCTGACACCAGCCCCCGTCTGCGCACCCGCACGTGGGAAGCACACGTACTTGTCTCCTGTAATAGTGATCGTGAAGCCGTCATATTCCTTCCCTTGGTCTTTGAGGCTGGGAACTTTTGTGTTCACAGTGAACCCATCCTTCGTTTTAGTATTAAACTGCTTTCGGGGAAAAAGAAAATTCACGTTACTGGTGAGATTCACTGTAAATTCCCAACTGCCACTGTGCAGCGCCGACTCCGACTTTCATGTTTTTAAGAAAGGTCACGGTGTGCCAGACACCGTGTATTCTCTGTCCTGGCCCCATGCCCCAACCCGGACTCCCCGCCCAAGTCACGCTCCCCGTGGCCCCTGCCAGACAGAGGGCAGCAGAGAACCTCAGAGCAAAAGGCGCACAGCCTCCCTGCAATGGCAAGGCCCTGCTCACTGCTAAGAGCTCCCTTGGGGTCTTTTCTATTGTTCATCTTAAGCGGCAGCCACACTGATACTTTGCAGAATAGTTGTGCTCAACATCCTATGATTCGAAAGAGCACCTTGTGTTTATTCTACTGCTTCTTCAAAGTAGACTCTCATCTGTCTGCAAATACTCAGAATTTTGTCACCTGAGAATTTTATACACACACATGCACACACCCCAACTCCGCAGACCACAGAGTGACAAAGCAAAGTATTCTAAAGGAATTACACAGAGATCAGAGTGGCCCTTAAGGGTGATGAGTATGAACACGGCTTTCTGTTGAAAACACTTTTGACGAAGTGACATGCCAATAAATTACTCCAGAAAAATCCTCCCCAATTCGTTTAGTGTAGCCAACATGTTTTTAGGATTGACAGACTTGAATAAGAGAATCAATGGTAAAATTAAAAGAGGTCGTGCTTCGCATAAGATATTGGAGGGAAAGTTTGCCCGAAAACAGCGACAGCCAGCAGGCATTCATCAAGGTCCAGAGAAGGACATAGATGAAGGGACGTCAGTAGGAGAGCAGGCGGCAGGGGCCGAGACGGGAGGTGTCCCGTAGGAGGACAGAGACTTGTAGAGGCAGAAGGCACTAACACTTAGCATGTGCCAACGCTCTTTCATGCCCACAGCGTGCCCATAAGACAGGACACGACCTCCATCTTACAGGTGAGGAGACCAAGTTGGTGAGATGAAGCGAGGTGAGGTCTGGCCCGAGCTGGCACGAGGGAGTGGCAGAGTGGAAGCAGGGACCCAGGCCCTCTCGACGTCCAGTCCCCTAACTTACTAACCAGCCGCCCCGAGGGGAGCTGAGGTACATCTGAACTTGGCTTTTCAGAAAGCAAAAGTGAATGTGCTGAAAAAGTACACGTACTTTTCAGCAAAAGCACCTATATCTCAGTGGAGGCTGTCATGGCATCATATTCACCAAGCACTTTAAACACAAAGGCGTATTTTTATATCCTTCTACGTGTGCCTTTAGAAAGGCCAGTGTGCCCACAGCCTGGCTGGAGGTGCGGTGAGCAAAACCACAGTGGGACGGCCACTCCCAGATGTGGCCAGACAGGCCGTGACTTTGCACTGGGAGCCAGGCACTGGGCGGGCGATGCCCGGCCCCTTAGCTGCTCTCCAGGCGACTGCAGCCTTTTGTCCATTGCGCTTTTCTTTTTAGACAAAGATATACATATATTAAAATATCCCTAAGCTGATTTTGTATTCTGCCTAATATAGTAAATTTAAATGCCTAAAATACCCACAGGACAGCTAAAGACTGAAACCTGAGTCAGGCTCTAGTTTTCTTTCTGTCTGGTGGATCCAGCGGCCCTCGGTGCGGCCCTTCTGCCCCTTCGGGGGCGTCTGGGGAATTTATGGGATAATGCGGTGGCTGAGGGGACGAGGTGCTGGGGACGGCCACACAGGCGCGACTCCCACTGGACGTCCATGTAGATGAGGAACTGTTTATAATGTAATGATTTTCTAGGCCTGGAGCCAGACTCCGTTTTACACTCACACGCTAAATATTTGTTACATTTTAATACACACTGACTCTCCTAGGAATGCAAACAGCATATACATTGAGGGAAGAGGATACTATACAGCGTGTGGAACTTTATTAAGCGCGGTTTACCATTACAGAAAACCGTATCGCCAACATCGTAGCTCGTGATACTTGAGTCACCAAATGACACATGGATACAGGGCTGCATCTGTCGCTGTCACGTTCACCAAGATTATACACATCTGTGCAAGCAACTGGCTACTTCTTTGTGGCTTCTCATGAAGACACGCCTGCATGCTGACACACTGAAACACATGGCTTTCTACTATGAACAACTTACCTTTCAGAACCCCCTTACGGCACTGTGGTGACTTTCGAAAGAATTTTTTGAGTAGGTGGGATACATTCTTTATGAATTTCATTCTAGTGCAGTAAAGGGGCCATCTGAACACGTTTACTGAGTTCAGACGGGCCTGAGAAGACTGAGAACCACTGCCTCAGTTCACGAGACCCTCACAACGAGCAGGTTGGCCGGAATCACGGCTCTCCAACACATGAGAGCCTGGGATGAGACCGGGAGAGCCTGTCAAACCCGGCGAGCAGACTGGACCCTGGGTACAGAGTCAGCTCACAGCTTTGTCCATGACGGGATGCTTCCTGGTTATTCTTTAGAAATGGATAAGCTTTGGTCAGTCATAGAAATTTCTTAATGTTTATTTGATGTAAATCAATCTCATCTACTATAGCTACAAGGAGAACATTGATTCAAGTTTTATGTTATAGTTCAAACCATTAACTGAAAAAACCCAAACCAACCTGCTGCTGGTGCATTATGGGTAGTTATGTTCCCAGGTGGAGAAAAGGTGCATAAAATTATAACTTCTTAACGGATTGCACTTTTAAACAATATAATTGCTGTCCCGTGACACGCCCTTTATCTTGAATTCCAATGTTTCTGATACTGATACTGCCACACCTGCTTTTCTTCAGTAGCATTTGCCTGCCTACCTTTCCGCCTTCAACATTTTGAATGTCATCTCGTTGTAGGTGTTTCCTGTGAACAGAACCTAGCCGGGCTTTAAAATACCGATCTGAGGTGCTCATTCTTTCAGTGAGGGCTCGATTATTCACGTCATGTTGAGAGCCAGCATCCACTACAGACATTTCCTCCTTACCTTCCCCCCCCGCTTTCTGTGAGCTTTTAGTTGAACTGACTTTGTTTTCTTTATTCCAGTTTCCTACCTTCTAGGGTCTGTTTTGTTTTCGTTATTCTGCAGAATGTGTTTTATCAGTGTTTTCAAGTAGCACACTTTATAAAACTTAAAACACTTGTTAACCAACAGGCATTTAATAATTACGAGTTCGTTTCGTAAAAAGTACTGGGCTTCCCTGGTGGCGCAGTGGTTAAGAATCCGCCTGCCAATGCACAGAACACGAGTTCGAGTCCTGGTCCGGGAAGATCCCCCCATGCCACGGGGCAACGGAGCCCGTGCGCCACAACTACTGAGGCTGCACTCTAGAGCCCGCAAGCCACAACTACTGAGCCCGCGTGCCACAACTACTGAAGCCCATGAGCCTAGAGCCCGTGCTCTGCAACAAGAGAAGCCACCACAATGAGAAGCTCGCGCACCGCAATGAAGAGTAGCCCCCGCTTGCTGCAACTAGAGAAAGCCCAAGCCCAGCAACGAAGACCCGACGCAGCCAAAAATAAATATAAAATAAATAAATTTTTTAAAAAAGTACTAACTGTTTCCCCTAAAAACACCTACTGCGATTTTGATGATAAATTTACCTTCATAATTGGAAGGAGGTCTTCCACTTTGTGGACCTTTTCCAGAGCTTCTCTAACTTCCAACAATCCTTTAGGATTATTAGCTCTTAAAAAGGGAAAGAGAGATGGCAACTAAAATTAATACAGAAATTAATAATTATGCTCTCATCTTTAATTTAAATAAATCATCCTTAATTACTAGTGGCTCAATATTCAAAACAGTGGACCACAAACAAAGTTTTGAAATAATGGGATGGTTTAATCTAATGAGTATTGGGTTACAGATGAGAATTAAGGAAACAAGACAGCAGTCTGTCTAGAACATGAACTGGGGAAAACCTGAAAGGATGGACAGCCAATGTCTGTGTGGACATGCATGGGTCTGGGCTTGGTCAGAAAACCTTGATTCTCCTATTCCAACTATGAAATTAGAAGTGAATGTTTTTTCTTCCTAAAGTTGCTCAAATGAAAGTATCCTACTAAGCTCTTATACCAATTTTATATTTACTTGGTGAACTAACATTCAGAATTCCTTTTTCCCCAGAATTCTGTCCACTGTCCTGTCTATACTGTACTGCCTCTCAGTTGAGGGAGAATGAGTATTAAGGTGAAAATCCCTCATTTAATCCCTAATTAAGAAATTCAAAGAAACATCCTGCTTTGAATTCAAAGAAAGCCTAGACGCTTTCAAAGAGGCTAGAAAAGTCACAGCAATGTGTGTAAGATAAAAATACTCAGTTAAGGTCCATGGATTTTGTGGAGCTCTTAAAAAGAAGGTTGATAAATGATTATGAAAGGTTTTATGATTCCAAACAGTATGTAAAAATATGACACATTTTGTTTGGTCTGTCAATAGGCTTGGTTTTCAAGTTTCATAAATATAACTAATGTAAAATACATAAAATTTATCCATTACTATGAAAAGAAAATTGAAAGATTACCCATGATAAACTAGAATTCTATCTTTAATAAAATGAAGAATTTTCTCAAAATATTCCAGGTATCTCATGTTGATCACCTGACCCCTGTAAGAAAAAACAATTAAGAATGTTTTTACAAAGAAATATGTTCCACACAATATCTAATTTCAAAGCTAATTCAAAAGGACAATAAGAGAGCTGGGAAATTCGCTTGTTTGCAGCCAAAGAACGGGAGAAACAAACACCTGTCTAAGCAAGACTGATGGTCAGCGACTGGGCTTATTCTGGTGGGAAAGGCACCAAACTCAGCCCTGGAGATGCCAAAACAGGAAGAAAAGTCCTCAGGTACTTAAACGGGGCTCAGACTTGATGTCCCTTTCCCCTTATGGATCCTTTCCCTTTTTCGGCAACATGCTCCCTTCTGCCCCTCAGGGCTCCTGATAGCACTAGGGGCTAATACTCCTTGCTGTCCAGCTTACTAGCTGTCTTCATCTCCTCTACCACTCTAAACAGTATTTTCCTCCCGTTTCTATCCCCACCCCCATTTTTAAAACTCTCCCAGAACCTCACGTACAGCCAACACGCCGATGTACCCATCCAGCTGACGCACGTGTCCGGCAACACACACAGCCGACTGCTTCCCGGGCACGGCTCCCTGGACTCCCCGCAGGCGAGTCAAACCTCAGGTTCAGGAACTCACTCCAGCTCCCCAGTGTGTTCACCTACGTTCAGCCCTGGGGCTTCCTGGCCTACTGAGGCAACCACGTGCCCGCTCGGCAATGGGACCGCCTACCCGCAGCTTCACGCTCGCCCTCACTTCTAACCCACCCCCAGTGTTCCGACCCTGCCTTCTCAGTATCCACTCTTCCCCTCCAGCTCACTTCCACAAAGCTTTCCAGACCTCGGGACCAGTGCACCGGAATGTTCCACAACTGTCTAACCAGTCCCACGCCTCCAAGGGAAGTCGCTGCCCTCTCATCTATTCTGCCACCTGTGGCCAAAGTGATCACCCAAATGTGTAATTCTGTTCAGCTCGCTTCTCTGCTTCTGATCTCTGAATGACTCTCTTTTATTTCAGGACAAAAAGTGCCTGAGCATGGATATGTTAGCTATATTTGGGGGAAAAAAAGCTGTTTATGTTTCAGCCTCTGCCTGTCTTTCCAGCCCCGACTGCTGACAGCCCCTTAATCATAAACTAACCACCAGTCATAATGAATTAGTGATACCTCCCTGACCATGCCTGACTCACAGGTGCGGCCATGCCTGACTCACAGGTGGGTCCATG
This sequence comes from Globicephala melas, assembly GCF_963455315.2. Classification (NCBI taxonomy): domain Eukaryota; kingdom Metazoa; phylum Chordata; class Mammalia; order Artiodactyla; family Delphinidae; genus Globicephala; species Globicephala melas. The sequence goes on along the minus strand of NC_083329.1, from coordinate 81,479,728 downwards.
CCTGACTCACAGGTGCGGCCATGCCTCACCCCCCTCTCTGCTTTCCATCTTTCCAAACAGCATCACCTGAAGGCTGGACTGGGATCCCCCCCACCCCACCCCACCCCCGCCCTCCGGCATCCTGTACACGTGACCACCACCACTCTTAACACACTACACGGTAGGCTCATAGCTCAGTGAGGTCCATCTTCATCACTAAGCTACAAGCCTTCTGCCGTGAGAGGCTGTACGTCACGGCTAAATCACCATCGTGCTGCACAGCACATGGAGAGTGGCCTTTAGTTAAAGCTAGTTGAGTCTACCTGTGAATGTCACAAATTATTCTGTAAGAAACAGGAATATACAAGTCACAAGGGGAAAGGAAATTTATTTTCTAGGAATTAAAAAAATAAATGTCTTAAGAACATTTCCATTAAACTTAAATGTCAAAGTTGTATACTATACTATTTTCTTGATTCAGGGTTCTGGAATTCGAAGCATTTTAGATGTGACACAACTACCATAGGTGTAAAATTTACCTAAAATTAAATTCAGTGGGTCTGATACTGAAGCTGATACTCTTTAATATTTGCTTATCATATACCTAGAGGGTGGCTAAGCACATGAAGGGTCCGGTAACGAGGTGAGCACTTCACCCACGCCCCTAACTTGCCAGAGCCTCTGGACAAAACAAAAGCTCTCCAGGTAACCTGGCTCATCCTCCCAGGAAGGCAGCTTAGCACCCAGACAGCGCTTTTCATCCAACTGCCTTGGGTGTTGCAGGGTTGGAAGGGGGAGTTTTTCCCTCACCACAAGCATTCTTTAAGCCACACGATATTATCGGGATCTTATGGTAATGTAATATTCTCCATCTAATTACTTTCTATGATGTTTTAGGGCCCTTTAAAGACTGACATCTAGGCAAAAATCTGGCACTCTACCCTTCACTTGAGTTCTGCGGCAAAGAGCCTGGAGAAGGGGCACAGCATTTCTTTCTGCAACCAGGCTAGCTCAGAGGAATGCGGGAAGGACCTTGCAGGTGCAGAGCTGATTTGTGTCAAAAAGTCACCGAGGAGGGAGCACTGGGCTGCTCGTGGTCTCCATGAACTGACGATTTAAAATAAACTCCTACGAGAACAGGAAAGATAAACAAAAGTTCATACCTGATCAAATTGATGTGGTTGTTAAAGCCTCTGCTGAGACTTCGTGCTGGCATCTGATCCAACCATAACACTGGCTGGTCTGGGTCCGCAATCCTGTAAAAGAGAGCTTATTGAAAAATGAAGACCTGGGCTTCCCTGGTGGCACAGTGGCTGAGGGTCCGCCTGCCGCTGCAGGGTACGCGGGTTCGTGCCCCCGTCCGGGAAGATCCCACATGCCGCGGAGCGGCTGGGCCCGTGAGCCATGGCCGCTGAGCCTGCGCGTCCAGAGCCTGTGCTCCGCAACGGGAGAGGCCACAACAGTGAGAGGCCCGCGTACCGCAAAAAAAAAAAAAAAAAATGAAGACCTTATAAAACCTAGAAATGTTCAAAAGCTTTCAAAATAAAACATGTAGAGGTCTTTGGAAAACAACTGCTCAGTCCATTACATCTAAAAGTATGAAACACAAACCTGCAAATTCCAAAAAGATGTTCTAACTGGACCAAGGAAGACGTCAGTACAGGTTTACTAGTAGAGCAGGATTTTTCTCATGAAAATGAGTATCAGCGGTTCCCCCTCTAAACTGTAGCTGGTTGGCCAGGCCCGCACTTCAAGCATAAGACGACCAGTGCACTGAAGCTCGTTCAAAGGTACCACGGGTAATGAACGATATGCTCTTCCAGAGAGACCGCTTTTTCTACAACACCTCACTTAAAAATGTGCTCGGAAGCACGGCAACGATCAATTCCTATTTCATAAATATTCATCAAGTGTACTTCAAAGAATAATGATGTCAGGAATTTCTGACAAACTGTAGAGAGGAAAACATAACTTACAAGGCCAATTATTAGTAAATAAAATGGGATTCAAAACCTGTGAACTAGAGGAGACTTAACATTTTCTGACAATGATAAGACGTCTAGCTTATTTTCACTGAAACGTCAGTTACCGTCTCCACTTCACTGCGATGTCAAACATGTCTCTCCACTGCATCAGCCGCGTTTTCCCATTCATTCGAACCTTTGAACTGGTCCACGTACGCTGTACAGCTTGCATGACTTCTAAGGCTGCCAAACCCATGGCTAAAAGAAGGAAATGTGGGGAAAACAGAGTTTGTAGGTACCCTTTAGAGGGAATGATCTTCGCCGACAACTCGGCGAAAGAATCATGGAATCTAAAAAAAAAAAAAAAATTGGTTCTGACACACCTAGGGCCCAGACAGGAATAAAGACACAGACGTAGAGAATGGACTTGAGGACACAGGGAGATGGAAGGGTAAGCTGGGACGAACTGAGAGAGTGGCATGTACATATACACACTACCAAATGTAAAATAGATAGCTAGTGGGAAGCAGCCGCATAGCACAGGGAGATCAGCTCGGTGCTTTGTGACCACCTAGAGGGACGGGATAGGGAGGGTGGGAGGGAGACGCAAGAGGGAGGGGATATGGGGATATACGTCTGCATATGGCTGATTCACTTTGTTATACAGCAGAAACTAACACAGCATTGTAGAGCAATTATACTCCAATAGAGATGTTAAAAAAAAATGACAAAAAATTTTAAAGGCAAAAAAAAAGAATAAAAGTTAAAATAAATGAAAATTATTATGAAATTATATGAAAATAAACCGGGGAAAACAAAAAGAATCACAAGTATTGGTAATTTAACAGGACCATAGATGCATTACCTGATGGCCTGACTAAAGCTCAACTCTATCAGAGGAAATCGGAGGCAACCTCACACTTGTCTGCTCCCAATCCTGAAAGAACTGAGGTTCAAATCCCTCCTCACCCTACAGTAAGGAGACAGCTCTGGTGGATGAGCTGTCTGATTTACAGCAATGACTGAAGACCTACCTCCTACATCTACACCAAAGCAACAGCATGAGAGCCAAAGCTGGAAGCGCTCTTCTCTCAGAATTCAGTGTGAATGAACCTATACATTTCTGTTCTGATCACATGGAGATTTTCAGTAAGCACAACATATGATTCTTTGCAAAAGTACAACGTGGTTTCACCAATCCTCCCTCCTTTGTCATAAACACCCCCATTTTCAGATAGTTTTAAAATACCTCTGTGTATTCTCTTGTTTGGCAGGAAGCCAGGTGTTTCATATTGCATCAGAGATCCCAAACGGTCAGCTACACAAATCAGCTCTTGGACCTCGGGCTTGTAACTCTCAAAATTCTGATGTAACACATCTCTGGAAGAAACATTACGTACATGATAAAGACTTTTACCACAGATATCTGGTTATCCAGTTTCACCTGAAAAGCAGTCGCTTCTTCCACTGCAAAAATAATCAAGGAACTTCTGACCACATGATCTTTACTTCAGTGGTCTGTACCCAACCAGACACAAATTCAAAGCAGGACTCTTCATGACAGTGTGTGTACAGTCGCCGTCACGTGCTTGTTAGTAACGCTGATAACTAGTTTGCAATTCAGAAGACACGTCTGAGCCTTATTTGTTCTGTAAACCTCTCCAGAACACAGGGACTGCCTCTTTTGACAAGCAACCAAACCCGACCCTACGTCCATCTCCCGCTCCGGCCCCAAGTTACATGATGCCAAGTGTACTTGGGACTGTGTATGTGACTGCTACTGTTTACCCGCCAACCTGCTAAAAGTTTTCATACCAAAGACTGCAATTCTAAGTTACAGGCTGTGTCAGCGTCCCCAAGGGTTCAGTAATTCACTAGGAGGACTCCCAGGCTCTGTGTACAGTTGTACTCGTGGCTCTGAGGACACAGCACAATCGTCAGAGGGAAAAGGCACGTGGGGCGAGGTCCAGAGGAAGCCAGGCGCGCTTCCAGGACCCTGGGGAGACACGTGGCACTAATTCCCCGAGTGAAACGCTCACTGGACACGCCGTGCCCAGGGACTATACTGGGGGCTGACCACGTGAGCACCCCTGCCTTGCAGGTACCCTAAGCCCCCAGAGGAGGGCAGGTGTTCAGCATGAACCACACTGTTCATACACATGGCGCAGGTGCTGGGAGCCATTCTTAGCTCTGGGCACTTGGGGGTAGGGGGAGATCCCGAAATCCCCATTCCCAGACGCCAGCCCAGGGCCAGCCTGGTGAGCAGGTCTCTCCAAGGACAGCCCTTCAGGCGCCCCCGCTTTCCTGCACATAAATATTTCTCTAGTATGTATGCTAGAGAACATACATACCTCTTTGAGCAATCTATTTGGTTTTTATTATCTTGATTATTGAAACTTACGAAAGCATACAACCTCATCACTCAACGAAAGGACCTGAACAATTATGTAGCTCTACCTACTTGTATGTCACTTTCCTGTCCTATCCTCCTGCCTCCCAGGAAGAGGTAACTTACCTTGAATTTTGTGTTCACAATTCCTTGACGTTCTTCTTTTAAAAAATAGGTTACATATGTATATCCCCAAACAATATATTCTATAGTTTTGCTTATGAGCTCTATGGGGAAAATGATGTGACCCTGCAGTGTACCAACTTGCTGTTTTTACTCAACTTTATATTTCAAAATTAGTCCACACTGTTGCTTGGGTCATTTGTTTATACTGCTGTATAATACCCCACTATGTGACCGTATCACATTTATCCATTTTTCTGTTCATGAACATTTGGGATGATTTCGTTTTCAGTTGTGAACAAAGAAACTGCTATCAACAGGTCTCCAAGCAGACATGTGCACAGGTACATGGTTCTCTCCTGAATATACACAGGAGCGGAACTTAAAGATCGTAGGACATGCAAATATTCGATTTTACACAATAAGGACAAACTGCTGGCAGAAGTTCATGGAGCAATTTATACCCCAGTGTATGAAATTTCCCCATATCCTCCTCCTGGTCAACACTACTATCATCAGACTTCGTATTGCTAATATTTGTTTACCTAGTGGGTGAATCATCTCATGTGGTCTCATATATTTATGAACTGAAGCATCTTTTCATATGCTTGCCATTCACGTTTTCCCCTTGATGAAATTACCTGTTCATGTCTTTTGCACTTTTCTAATTAGCTGTTTGACTTTTATTTGCAGAAACTGTTGGTGTTGAAAGGTTTACAGTCAGTCCAATAATTGACCCTAAGTAGGTGATATGACTTTCCTATTTTTAAGATTTTTCTCTTTACCTTAGGTGTTCTCCAGTTACTTATGATGTGTCTGAATGGATTTTTTTTCGTTTACCCTGCTTTTTTAAAAAAAAATCTATGAATGTGTTTCCTTTGTTCTGGAAAATTCTTAGCCATTATTTCTTCACATACTGCCTCTCCTCCATTTTCTCCTTCGGGAGTTTCAATTACACACACACAAGTGTTAGCCCTTCTTACATTTTACGTATCTGCTCTCTTTCAAGTTTTCTAACTCTTTGACTCTCTGTGCTCTATCTTCCAATTCTGCAATTTTCTCTCAGCTATATCTAATCTGCTTTTTAGGCTGTATACTGAATTCTTCATTTCAATGATTATATTTTCTATTCCTAGAGCTTATGTTTTTGGTCTGTGGCATGTGGGTCTGTGGCATCTGTCTGGTCATTTTTTATAATCTCATGTCTCTTCCTCATGTTTGTGATCTCTTCATAATTTCTTCAAGCATTTCATTTGGAGTTATTGTAGAGTCTGTTTTCAACAATTCCAATATCTGAAGTCCTTAAGGGTCAAAGTCTATTGTTTGTGGCTTCTGTTGATTCTCACAAATGGTTTCAGTCATCTTGGTTTTCATTCTCACACTAATGATCTTAATCTGTGGGAATACTGGGGGTACAAGTTGGCACTAATTTCTCCCCAGGAAGGATCTGCGTCTGCTTCTGTTGAGATCCTGGGAATGCCTCCAATATGGGATCACTTTAGCCCTTTGAAGGTCAACAAACCCACCCTGCCATGCCTCAAGGCACTCCACTGGATAGGATGCCTTCTTCCGTTAAAATGTGTTTACCATCCATCACTGTGGTTTGAATACCTTCTCTTTTCTTTCTTTTTAGGCATAGAGGGAGCTGATCTTTACAGATTTTTCCTAATTTTTAAGACACTGCTAGACTGCCAGGAATTAATTTCTATTCTAAATCTAATTGTTCTGTAATGGGATAGCCTTTTAGCATATCCATTTTGCCATATTGCAGCAGTATTGGCCAGTGCTGTAATTTCAAACTTTTAATATGTTAAGAAATTTGTTTTAAAGTAACATGGTAAAGGAATAATGCATATCAAACGCTACCAAGAAGTATAAGTACATTTGAAGTTACCCCACATTAGCAGGGAATGTCGCGCTAAAAGGAAAGACGATGTCCAAAGGTAAGCTAAAAGAAATATTTGCGGACATATCCAATTCAAAAATAAATTCATCAGAAACATGAATAGAAAGCCATTTACTGACCAAGAGATATTATGATGAACTTACAGCTCAGTGTTGAAAAAGAAAAAAAAAAATCTTCATTTAAAGCGCTCACTTTGAGAGTTGCACTGACATATATACACCACCAAACGTAAAATAGATAGCTAGTGGGAAGCTGCTGCATAGCACAGGGAGATCAGCTCGGTGCTTTGTGACCACCTAGCGGGGTGGGATAGGGAGGGTGGGAGGGAGACGCAAGAGGGAGGGGGTATGGGGATATATGTATACGTATAGCTGATTCACTTCGTTGTACAGCAGAAACTAACACCACATTGTAAAGCAATTCTACTCCAATAAAGATGTAAAAAATAAAGAAATAAATAAAGCACTCACTTTATGTGGGGTTGCAGCCCTGGCTGCTCTTCGTAGTCTTCTATGAGGAAAGGCAGATTCTTAGCCCAGTGGTCTTTAAAGCTCCCGGGCAGGTCCGCGTCAATGTTATATTCCGTAAGGGGAGTATCAAGGTGGGCATGAAGATATCGAGAATACTCTGCAGATGGGAAATGGGATCTGACACACCCGGATATGCCAAAGAGACGGTTTTTATAGCTAACTGTAATTTTTTATAGCCAGTCTGTACAAATACTTCATAACAAACCGTTATTTAATTACGAGGATTCTGGGACTTCCCTTGTGGTGCAGTGGTTAAGAATCCACCTGCCAGTGCAGGGGACACAGGTTCAATCCCTGGTCTGGGAAGATCCCACATGCCGCAGAGCAACTAAGCCCGTGCGCCACAACTACTAGGCCCGCACTCTAGAGCCAGCGAGCCACAACTACTGAGCCCACATGCCACAACTACTGAAGCCCACTGCTCCTAGAGCCCGTGATCCGCGACAAGAGAAGCCACGGCAATGAGAAGCCGGCGCACCGCAATGAAGAGTAGCCCCGGCTCGCCACAGCTAGAGAAAGCCCGCGCACAGCAACGAAGACCCAACGCAGCCAAAAGTAAATAAATAAATAAGTTTATTTTAAAAAATTACAAGAATTCTAAATGGAGACTCCAAATTTTAGCAAGTCACTCTTATATGATAACGGAGGTGGCCTGCCACTGACTTGAGTTACCAGGGTCAAATACAAGCCGGCCAATCAGGGTCCACTTCGGCTAAATTTTAACCACCTTTCCATAAGCAACACCAAAGATCTCACTATTCGATCCCAGAGTCTGGCAATGCAAGTTCAGTGTTAGACAGAGCCTGCTTCCTTCTCAACTAATAGATCTACTGACTACGTATGCGATTTCATCAACTGACTGACCAACTGCTGCTTATCTCTAGGGACGCGGTGTAGAAAAAACCAGGATATGGAGTGCCCCCAGCTTCAGTCTATAGTTCACAAGTCCAAGTTCTCCTAAACCAGGAAAATAGAGGGAATTACAATTTAGAGTAAAGAGCTGTGCTGTCGAAAAGGTAATCCCTAGCCAGCTGGCTACTGACAATTGAAGGGGTGACTAGTGCGGCTGAAGCACTGAACTTTAGATTTTACTTAATTTAAACTTAAAACTGATATTTTATTCAATTATTAGAAAACTGCCGTAGGTTTGGAACAACTTACGTATATCAGTCTACTTTTACAACTTTAAACTTTATGAAATCTACGTTCAGATCAAGTATTTCCAGTGAAAATTTAGCGTCCAAATTGAGATGAACTGTAAGTGTAAAATATAGGCCATATTCAAAGACTAGTACCAAAAAATGTAAAACATCCAATAAAGAGTGTTTTCATATTAATTATATATTGAACTAATATTGTGGAGGTACCGAGTTAAATAAGATAAAATATATTATTAAAATGAATTCCACCCGTTCGTTTTTACTTTTTTTAGTTTTTTGCTGTACGCGGGCCTCTCACTGTTGTGGCGTCTCCCGCCACGGAGCACAGGCTCCGGACGCGCAGGCCCAGCGGCCATGGCTCACGGGCCCAGTCGCTCCACGGAATGTGGGATCTTCCCGGACCGGGGCACGAACCCGCGTCCCCTGCATTGGCAGGAGGACTCTCAACCACCACGTCACCAGGGAAGTCCCCGTTTTTACTTTTTTAATGTGGCTACTAGAATTTTAAAATTACACACATGGCTTGTAAATGTTTTCACTTGGACAGTGCTAGTACAGAGGGCTAATGATAAAGGAAAGAGAAGGAATAAAAGTAAAGATTTGGGCTTTATATGAAAAACAAAAATGTCTTTGTGTATGGCAGAGAAAGGGTAAGACTGACTAATAAAAGGATAACCCAAAGATCTGCTTTCTCCTTCATCTCAATTTAAATTCTCCAAACTATGTGGGAATTCTGATATGAAGGAATGACAGATCAAAGATACCAAGTTTTTATTTAACAGTAAAAACCTCATAAAATATTCCTTTCCTATCATTCCTATATCTCTGGATGAGGTGTGACAAGTCATGGATACCCAGATGATTGTCACATTTAGGTCAAAATATGTTTTTTTGGCATAAGTAAAATTTTTTAACTTTAGAAAGAAAAAATGTGAGGAAGAGGAAAAAAAAAAAAAAAGCACTGGATTGGCCTTTAGAAGACATGGGCTCGTCCCTCTAGTCCAGATACCACCACTAACCAAGGGGCAGCTGAGGACAAGTCACGCAGCTGCTCTGAGACTCAACTGCCTAACACGGAACATCAGAGACACAAGCAGTATCACTCCTACTCCAAGCACTCAGGGTCAGTGATTCTGCAGCTGTTTGACTTACCTCGGAGGTACTTCACTTTAAGGTACTCTGGGCTGGCCTTCTGGCCTGGGAGAGGGTCATTTAGCATAACTTTAGTTTGTGCTTTTATCCCTTCATAAAACTGTCCCATTGCTACGTGGCTGAGTCCTTTCATGTACTGGCACACCTCGTTATACGGTTCCAGCTGCAGACACCGCTGAGGCATCGAAGGAGAAAATGCTGTATTAGAATCGATACAGTTTAAGGAAACTTTAAAGTACTTTCTTCTTTAATCTGGAATTAGGAAAGTCTTCTCTCCAGGTTAAATCAGACCAAATACATCCTCAGTAAATCGGTCTACAGGACCGGGCCATGGTTTTTTCCTCTTTCTTTTTGCTGAAGTATAAGCACTATTCTTGCCTGCCCTCCCCGCTGACCCCATTCATTTCAATGAACTTTGTTGAAGAATGACGCAGAATTGCAGTTACACTGCTTCTCACTTACGGATGCTCACCTTGAAGTTCTTAAGGGCTTCCTGCAAGCTGCCATGGTGGTAAAGCATCATTCCCCGAAGCTGGAGGGTCTGCACGTGATTTTGGTTCAGCAACAGAGCCTTTTGAAAGCTCTCAGTGGCTGCTTCAAAATTGCCCAGCTCTCTAGGTGTTTGACAATAGCAATGAACATAGTATAGGCATTTCAGTAAACATACAGAATAAGTTATCCTCAGAATTATGGTTCAATCTACCAATACGATACTTTAATGTGGGAGTTTGCTTTTTTATTTTACCCCTTTATAGCTACTTAGCCTTTGACGCATCATATCCGACTTGCTTTTTCTAAATCTTACCAGATTATAGGATCACCATAGAGCTCTTGAAATTCTTTGGGGGAAAATTAATTTATTGATTTCCAAAGACAAATGCTTATTCAAATCCCTTTCCCCAACTCATGATCAGCTCCAACCCCTAAAAAAACTCTGTGTAAATTTTAGTTGTCTGGATAGAAACATATGTTTCTCCTTTGGAAAAAAGTAAGTAGGTTATAATCATACAGAGGTATATCATTGCGAATCAAATTCATAGGCTTATAATTTTTTCTGTCACTGAAGGTACTTCACTTAAAATCCAGTAAATCATTATCTACTTTAAAATTCTGAAATAAGAAGTATATTTCAGAATTGTGATCATTTCAGAGTGGAAATGGTTATTACTGACCAGCCTTGCCCTCTTTTATATATCAACATTTTTATAAATAATTGAAGAACCTTCAAAATATCCCATATGTCAACTTTCTATAAATAATGAAGATTTAAAAAATATATATATAACACCCACTGACATTTCTACAGCACTTTACTATTTACTAGGTGTTTTCAAATCTGTTTTCAATTTATATACCCAACAATTTCGTGGGACAGGAAGGATAAATATCATCCCTCAAACCTAGAACAAATCCAAACACACTTTCTCCAAGTTAGTATGAGAGCTTTTCCAACGATGGCATCAGATAAATAAGCTCTTAAATGTAACCCTTCCTGAATAGGGCACCTAACAGGGTTTTACAGGGGGTTTCCATGACTGTCTCTCTCTTTCCTAACTTTTATAGCACCTTTATACGAGTCAGAATGTTAAAAAAATTTTAAGCCAAAAGTCAGAATAGCTTTGCTGGTCAGGGCAATGCATGTAGTCAGGAAGCCAGGGTCCAGGCACAACTACTCATACCCTATAGAGATGCATCATAACTGGAACATTTCCATCCCGCAATTCTAGGAATCTTCAAACAGATCCTAGTGATGTGGGTATTAACCTTAGTTACTGCCTAAAAAGGCAGCAGCGTCTGTAACTCAGCAGCTTATAATGCCACTATGCAAGGCAACAACTCTTGAAGGACTAACGTCTTCTAGACTAATATATACAGACCGAGGCTGTTTTAAGACACAGTAACAGGTATCACGATATCCTCTTACCCGTGGTTCTATGTTCCAGAGAAGATCTTAATAAGTATGTGAATGCCTATGTGATTTAGAATGACCGTCTCTTTTGGTTAAGAAATGCATTTTTTTTTTTAAAATCACTATTATGTGAGGCTATCCCACTCTACGCCCTCCCTCCTACCCCAACTATTAGTACTTTACTTACCTATAGGCCTGCCCCAGGCTTTTATATGCATCAATAAAATCAACTTTCTGCTTCAAAGCTTCTTTGAAGGATTCAATAGCTTCCTGTAAAAAGTATATAGAAAATTATTTCATTTGCTTAACTGTTAAAATTGAGTTTCTCTCAAATCACTGAAGGACATATATATATATATATATATATATATATATATATATATATATATAAAATACATGGTCTCTGAGTACTTTTTTTTTTAAATAGGAGGACTTCAAAAAAAGAGAGAGGTAGAAAGTACAATAAACTATGAGGCTGGAGGATTTAATTTCAATAGTAAACAAATGCATTACTATGAACAACAACAGAGCCTTAAGCTTCTCCTTCCAAAATGGGAAAACAGCTTCTCACTATCTTTTTCATTAGCACTTTAGTACTGATAACACCTGCATTTTAATATCAGTTCCTTAATTAATAAAAACCCTATGGAACAAAAGTAAGCCTAATAGCTGTGTGAAATGATGCAAAATGATCACAGCTAGCAGCATTGGAAAGTGAACCAATAGAAGAGACAAAAAAAGCAAGCCCAATGTGAAATTATTTATAGAACAAGAAGAAAGGCTCCCAGGATAGCCACCTGAAGGACTCCCATGATCTACGAGGAAAAAAGAAACCGTAAAATTCAGGAGAAGCCTTCAAGTTGGGGGCAGGTGGGCATGACTCCTGCCAGCACAGCTCAGGGCGGCACTAAGGGCCCAGAGCTGCACACGCTACGCTTTCAGGGGAGCCCTCAGAACCACAGTGCACTTGGCCGCAGGGGGACTCTCTGGGGAAATTGGTGATAAAATAAAAATGGGTGATGAAATGTTTCAGAATAAACATCCTAGGCTTACACTGGGATTGAACGTACTTTTCATTATGACTCTAGTTATTGTGATTAAAAAAAATTACGAAGACATTTCCCACATTTCCCAAGGAAAAGACATATCTGACTTAACGGCTATAAAGGCTCACAATCTCTAAGAGCTTTAATTGAGAGACACTTGACTTTAAAACTTCTGGAATAGATCATTTCAACCTGATTAGAGAATTCAGAGCAGAAAACCACTAAAGATATCAAATGCCTTGCCCATGGTAGGCACTCAATAAATATTTAGTGCCCCGGTAGGCACACAAAATAGTTTTGCAAAAGCTATACAATCTTGATTCTTTTCAGAAAGTCATTCAGCCCCTGCTCCTTGATTTTCTCAGAAGGGGCCAGCAGGGTAAGAGAGGCTGGCTTTGAAACTCTTCAAAGGCAAAACTGAGGACAAAATCGCCTCATGAAGAAATGCCACTGAATAGCTACTGTTTGGGTGAAAGATGAGAACGGATAAATTTTAACACCGAAGAAACGTAAAAGGGCATTCTTCATTGGGCTTCCTGCTGTGACATGATCTCGACCTTTTAGGATTTGTACAACTGCACTTTCAATTCGACAAACATGTATTGAGCGCCTACTATGTGCCAGGGATAGCAGGAGGTAAGGGGACACGAAGATGGGTGAGTCATTACCTCTGTACTCTGAGAACTCACAGTGTCATTAGAAAGCCAAGTAGGTAACCAGTTTATTAGAATACAAACTAAGAGCTACAGCAGAGATGTGAGGAAGAGGCTCTGGGAATGAAGAGAAAGAAACCACTGAACTGAGCCTGGGAGACCAGAAGAGGCTGTACAGAGGCGCTGACAACTGAGCTGGGTCTTAAAGAACGAGGAGTTTGGTAAAGCAAGAGGGCATCTTGGACGGGGCCGGGGGCACCGCACAGCGGCACAGAGCGCTCACCGACGCTGGGAAAGCCGGAGGGGCAGGAGTGCAGGGGGCATGGGGTCGGGGGGAGTGGGGAAGAGGGAAAGCCGGGGCCAGTAGGAAGGCAGCAACGAGGACTGGGGGCTCTGAGGAGGTGTGGGACCTCACAAAATTTACTCTTCGTAAACATGAAAAATGCTGGTAAAAAAGGAGAAGACACGCTGGAGAGGGGAGAGGATGGGGCCCAGATGGGAGGCGGCTGTGATGGAACAGGCAAGAGATAATGCAAGCTCAGATTGAGACAGTGCCTCTGAGGAGAGGGAAAGAAGGGTCAAATTCGGGAGAGAGTTTTAAAGGCAAACTAAGAGAAAATCTGGTGGCTGTCTGGGTACGAGGGAGGGAGGAGGGAGAAGAGAGGGCAGGAAGAGTCTAGGCTGAGAGCCCGGGTGGAGGGAGGCGTTAAGGAATGTTAGGAAGTACGGGGGAGGTCGTGAGTCCACTGGGGCGTGTGATGTCTGGGGTGTTTGTGGACGTCTCGTGGAGATGCCCAGGAGGCGGCTGCTGCCCACTGCACTTACTGCATGCTTGGACGCCACAGTTCTTCAAAGTCTGATTTCTCTTCAGCTTTTAAGTCTTTGGTTTCGGGGTTCCTGTCTAATCACTGCACAGCTCTCTACCTCATTCTGCCAAAGAGGGGACATAGCAGAATCAAGATTTTGAGCCATTGGGAACAAAGAAACTACGTTTGTTGAATCAATCTCTAAGCACATGAACTGGCTCTGAATTCGTTGGCATCGTGAATGCAATCATCACCACTTAGGCCACCATCTTCTTTACTAGCTAAAGGGCAGCCATCGCCCTGGGGCTGTTCGGTATAACTGAACAGAACAAACGCAGGTAACTCTCAAAGTAAAGGCTTATAATATACAATTTTTGAAATATCCTTACAACATGGGTAGAATTCAGTAGAAAAGTTCTTGCTGTTTTACTCCCTAGGAATTTCCAAAATGTCTGATATATCTTCTGAATTGGACAATTGTGAAACTTGTCATGTAATATATCCTAATATATTTCTAATGTATTATATCATAAAGTAAATAAGCCATCACCCGCTCTGTTTCTAAACTGCTGTTGACCTGGAGAGACCACCTTTAGGGTACAGAGACAGCTCAAACTCATTGGTCCATTTAATACTTCGTCTCTACAGTTAACGAGAGAAAGAGAGATATCTGAACTAAGTTCATTACTTTAATTAAGGCATTTCACCACTGACTCAGTTTTCCAATCTCTGTAACTGGGACACCCTCTGCTCCTTCTATACTTCACGGGGATGCTTTGGGGATGAGTGAGACGCTACGGAAACACCCTGACCTCCTCGGACGGCAGATCTATAAAATGCAAAGAAAAAGTTCCCATCTATTACACACGTTGCTGCTGTGTCAGTGGGCATGGTGAAAAGGAGGGAAGGCCAAACCGTTTGGTGAGACTGGTTCACTGAGGGGCTGCCAACACTCAGAGAATGAAAGCACTGTTTCTAGGTCTTCATCCGGGAGGTTTGGAATAAACCAAACTGAATTTTGGTCCATGTCTATTTTCTACTTAGTGTCTCTGTTATGGCTCTTTGCTGAAAAATTCTCATTTCGAAATAACACAAAGGGCCCTGCCCACGTTCCTAAACATGGCTTTACAGTTAAAAGTGAAACCAACTGTTTGCATTTGTTTACTTTAAAAATTATCTGGACCCTCTTAGTACTAATAATTGGTCTTTTTTTTTTTCTATTTCAGATCTCTTTCTCCTCCATGTGATACTCAAGGGAGAGACTCTGAACACAGCATTGCGATTCTCAATTTTTTAACTGAAGGGGACTGAGAGAAGATGAGAAGACAGACGGCAGAGACAAAATAAACTGGAAGACGTCACCTGGCAGCTGCTCAAAGCACATGTTAAATAACTCAAAGCCCGCACTGCCTGTCCGAATCCTCAAAGGGGGACGGAAAGGGTCCCTGTTAGGACCACCTCCACATACTTGCAAACCGGAGATGAGGTGTATGAAGTAAGATTTGCAAAATTCCTTCTAGTTTGGTTTTTAACGGACGGGAGTTATTTTTTAGAATCCACAAAACTTCGATGAAATTACATTCCCACATGTAAAATAATCTGTATCATAATCAATACCTGATTCAGGTTTACAGTTTATAAAGGGCTTTTCACACATGTTGTTTTATGGAAGCCTCACTCTCACTTCAAGAGGCAGACAGTAGCATCATCTCTGCCTGATAAATGTGGAGAGACGGGCTCAAAGAGTTCAAGCAGCGGCTTCAGCAGTGCAGTTAATAAGATTCAGAGCGAGAGCTCAGAGCAAGGCCTTCCAACTCCAATTCCGCTCTCTGCCCTTGACATGCATTTACCCCACTGATTCTTACTGAGCACCTACTATGCGACAGGCACTGTCGGTAACACGGAGGACTTACAACTTGTGGCCTTTTTAGAGGTAAACTCTCTCCCCACCCTCCCAGTGTGTGTGTTTATGTGTGTGTCAGATCCTCAGAACTATTTTTAATAATAACACGCATGCTCTCTCTGCCAGAGCACCCTTCTCTGCCACAGGTTGTTGAAGCTCTTCCCACCTTTCCAAGTTCAGGGTTAAGTGCAGCCTACTCTGAATTCTCCACCTCCTGGTCAGAATGAGTGTCTTCACCTAGGCGGGCGGGCAGACCGTCTGTGACTCTCAGGCCGGCTGTCTTCAGTCGGGCAGTTTGGAGTGTCAGGCCTTGGGTGAGAGCCAGAGCTCCGCTCTCAGCCGTGTTTCTGCCCCTCACCCCGGCCGGAAAGAAGCTGCTGTAGGACAGGCTCCCCAAACAGGCTCGGAGAACGGAGAGTCCCGGGCAGGAGGAGGGGCAGGCAGGCTGGCAGTGACGTCCCTGCCCCACTCAGCTGACACAGAGCCTCTCCTTTGTCCCTCGCCTCCTTCTTCCCACAGCAGCCTTCAAGGGACAGTGCTGGGACCACTCCTGCAGCCCCCAGAGGACCCGAGGCAGTCTGGCCGCCCCTGACCTGAACGTGGCCAGCGACCCCCTCAGCAGTCCCCCTGTCCCTACCCTCCTCGGCCACCGCTGCATCAGCAACCACTTCCTCAATACAGATTGGGTCTCAACTCTGTATTTCCCCCCAGATCTAGACTTCACAGCCCCTCTGGGCCTAGCAACTCAAGTCCGCACCTGAGACCTTTCAGGGCCCCTCCCCGTGCTGCAGCCCTTCACACTCAGCCTGCCTATTTGCCCAAGGGCCTGACCACGGCCCCGCCCCCCACGTCATCACTCACACCTTCCTCTCGCCCTCAGAGCCCTTCTCCTTCCCAGCCCTGCTCTGCCTTCCAGGTCAGGACGAAGTCCACTTGCTCTCTGGACCTTCCCTAACTCCCGAGTTCAAATGAATCTTTCTCACCTCTGCTTCCAAAGCACTCTGCTTCTACTGCTTTCTTTCGCGTGTTCACCCTCTGATGAGTTATCTGTGGGGAAAGCCTTTGGAAACTGTATTCGTCCCAAGTGTAAAGCATTATTTCTCCCTTATAACCTTTCGCCCTCTCCCCTTCTGCACCCTCCTCCAAGTACCTATCAGATAGTAGGCGCTCAATAAATATCTCGATGCAAACGACTTTCTAAAATAAACCAATGAGACACTTGAGACGTCATTTTAAAACCTGCCAGACTTAACCCCGCTCAGTTCACCGCAAAGGAGAAGCAGGATTGCTGTAGGCACACAAATTGCACAGCACTTTCACCTTCAAAAGTCCTCTGTGAAAGAAAGTTAAACCTTTGTATAGCATAGCTATGGGCTGGTTTTTGTTCAGTTCTAAGGACTGCTGAAAGTCTTCGTGGGCTGTTGCATAGTCCTACAAAAAGGAGAATGAAAAAAAATAAGTAAAGTAGTATTCGTTAGATATTTGGACATGTCCTACTTTCGACTGATAGAGGAAAAGAAATCCCAATTTAGTCTGTGCCCTTTCTGGCTTTAAAGGAGACATTTCATGACCACGAATATTAGAAGAATGCTTACACTGCTTGTTGAAAGAGTCGATTTCAATTGACAGGAGAAGCTCACAAAGGTTTAATTTAAGCACACTGTCTCAGCCACAGAAAAGAATATTATTTTAAATTCCATTAAGGCCATAATCTGTTACAGAAATTTTACAAATTATTTTCTGGTACTAGCATTTTATTATACTGAATTCTAAAATAATTAGGACATAGATCAACCTTAAAATGTGTTATGTTGTGATTTTTTAAATCTACTTTCTTTTGCAATAGAAAATTGTTATTAAAATGACTGCAAGCCCACAAAAACAGCTATGGCAGTCATAAATACCACTCTAACGATAAAAGATGATCTTGCTACATTGAGAAGCTACAGTCTGGGAAGCCGCATTAGTTCAGGTTATGGTTTTCGGGTTGGGATACCCAAAGAAATTCAAATTGTACCTCTAAGTTTAATGATCACACTCTGACAACATGCACACCTGCTTCTCTATGCTGACATCTGCAAGCACAGTTAAGGTATAATCTGTAAACCAAATTTCTCTTCTTCTGTTTCTCACTCTTTCTTTTTTCCCCCAGCCCAGAATTAGTTACTGCTGACAGTTCAAGCAAGAAAATGTGTTCCTGGTACTTAATATTTCTCCACTGGGTTCGACCTCAGCTAAAGAAAATGCTTTCATAACTGTCTTGTATCACGAACTATTATAATACAGCCCCAAACCCAAATCTATCCAATAGCAGCTTTCTGAAGCAGAAGGAAAGGCGAAATCTTTATCATCATGAAAGGGCACGTTTTAAGGCAAGAACAATTCACCTCTGATATGAAGTACAGGGTCCCGCGGTGTCTGTACAGCCGTGCTGAGGGCTGAAGTTGAATAGCTTTAGTGAGATCACTCACTGCTTCATTAATTCGTCCCAGAGGGGACAGAATCTATAAACCCAAAAATGTAATTAGGGGAGAAAAGTCCCAACGATCGCCCCTACAACCGTCAATGTTTCTGACTTTTCAATTCCACTTCACCACCCCACATTCACAATGTGACCCTCTCAGCAGTCTAGAACCCTTGACCCCACGTACTATGCAGTGAGGTTCAAAGTCAACAGCTGAGGGGCTGCCGATCTTGTCCAGCCACGGGGAGGCGGATGACCTATGACCGTGGCAATTGCCTTGTCACTGTTTCATGTTCTAGGTCAAAACAGATGTTGCTTTTCTTGAAGTGTGACCATTTGTTCCCCAACCTATCATTTACCTTTCAAAACAAAATTTGGCATGTCAAATTAACCTGAAAGATAACTTTGAACCATTAAAATAGAGGAATTGTTCAACACGGATTGGAGTCCTCCATGGCGTCTAGCTAGGCCGTCTGGAGTATTCAGTGCTGAACGGCAATTTCTAGGATTCCAGGTGTTTTGTAAGCCCTCTTCTGTGAACGGCTCTCAACTCAGCAGTCACGATCTGCAAGGCCGTGAAGGAACATCTGCAGGCCTGTTCTGAATGCTCTTTTGATGGAGCCGTCGGTGGTGTTCAGGCAACCATGACAATACAGAAGACAGCTCAGAATGCAGAAGTTCACCCAAATGACATAAGAAAACCCAAAATGGGTATCAGTATTCATGCAGTCAAGCTCAAGCAATTTATCCAGAACAGATGTCCTTAAATTAGGGTTAATTTTGTTCTTATAATAGGTCATTTCCATCAAGTTTTACTAACTGGTTTCCTCCTCTGCAGGAACTTAAAAGCAGCAAGAGAGGGAAGATTCAGGCAGGCACATGACCAGAGGCAAGAAAGCTCAGAGAGAGGAAAGAAATGGAAAATATGCCCTTAGAGTTCAAGAAGCATAGGGGTCTAGGGTTATATCTTCAAAGGAAAAACATCCCAACCCAGTATATTAACCCCTAGAGACATAAGTGAATTATCACACCCCAGCACAGCAATCAATACGCATAATAATGACCAGAGTAACTAAAAAAGGTTAAATTATGCTCACTACATATAGACTATTCCCGAAAGTATAAAAGTGAAAGCTTTCTTATAAAATAATGCCTGACGTATGTAAATGGTATCCTGTAATTTAGCTGGAAGAATCACTACGTCATGACATTATTGCCTGATGATGCCAGAAACGGGGGATATTACTACATATTTTTAAGATCATTGGAAATCACTTTTCTGATTACTAACGTCATTTGGGGTACACAATTAGCGTTTTATTAGATATACAAATTTTTTAAAGCTGCTAAATCAGTCTTCTTTCTAAGTGTGCTTAATTAAATTCATGCTTTATCATAACATTTTAGCACAGCACCAGCGTAATGGTGGGGAAAAGCACAGTACCCAGTCCCTGGAGCAGAAGGTCACCAAGTGAACCACCAAACGCTCACCCTAAAAACCAACAGGACTCTCGTGCAGCAGCGAACAGATTACGGTCACTTAACCCTTAGGATTACAATCCAAAAGTGCCATGGGAAAATGAATTCTTTCATTAATTGAGAAGGAATTTCCTTCAGAAAGCCAAATCCCCAATAAAACAAACAACTCATTTTAAGAAACTGAACTGTAACTTCAGACACTATAATTTTGAGAACATCACAAATGCAAACATCACAAATGCAGTTTTAAAATTACTAAAACACTTAGTGTGCCCTTTGCTTGCTAAGTTTCCTCCCCCAAGAGAGGGGGAAAAAGTCATTTGTCCCCT
The DNA here is from genome assembly GCF_963455315.2 of Globicephala melas. NCBI lineage: Eukaryota > Metazoa > Chordata > Mammalia > Artiodactyla > Delphinidae > Globicephala > Globicephala melas. The sequence goes on along the minus strand of NC_083329.1, from coordinate 81,459,936 downwards.
TTGTCCAACTATGAAATCCCACCAGATCAGATAATTAAAGGTTACGTTTTATTCAGATTGAAAACATTAACATAAATTCTAAAGCATTTCACATGGTTAAATGTGCAGTAAAATAAATACAACATGAAACCTGGATAGTTTACTATTGTTTTATGAAAATGGTAAAATGGACCCATTTCATTTAAAAACATTAAAAGGGGTGCCTTTGCACACATTCCTTTCTCTGGCCTGAACGCCCTTCTCTACCTTGCTCCCCAGGACATGGTTTCTGACCAGCTCCAGCATCACCTCTTCAGTGAGGCCTCTGCAAACACCGCCCACGCCTCTCCCCTTGCCGATCTGTCCCAGGGCTCCAGCAGACCATGCTTCTCTGCTCCTGACCAAGCAGCCCCTCTCCCGGTGTCCACTGTCACACACGTTACCTGGAACTGTCACCACGTGTTGCCTCTCTGTCTCCACCGTGAGTCCCAAGTTCCAGTTATGGTCACCCTTACCTGATCTACATGTCTATGTAGATAGGTATAGCTCATAAAAATTACATGCAAGTGTGCGTGCGCACACGCACGCACACACACACGCACACGCACACACACATGCTTCCAAAGGCTGTAAATCTCATTTGACCATACTGTCATATTGTTTTGCTAAAGGATGTCACGTATACAATAAACACGGTGACATATTTTTCAACAAACATTGACAGTGGTAGTACACATCAAAACTGTACACCTTAATACTAAATGTTACTGTTATATGTTAAATCAGGAGTATCACTCGGCCCATAGTTTTCTAGTAATTTCAACTGTGTTTAAAGGCGTTATGTATGTATGGAGGAAAACACAATAGGTATACGGGAGTTTTAAAATTTCTCAGTAATAAAATAATAGGAAAAAAATCTGAGATTCGACTAATCCAATAACAACAGAGGGAAAAAGAAAGCCACACTCACTTCTGCTCGCTGCTCAAATACCTCTGGACGATCTGGTTCCAAGGTAATTACTCGGCTCAGTTCGAACAGAGAAAGCTCAGCATTCTTAATGTCCTTGAAAAGGCATTAGCTTAGTGTGAGATACACTGTTCCTCAAAACCAGCTTGAATAGATTTTCTGAAAAAACTAATAATTTAGCAATGATATAACTACTTATTTAGAAATAAATATGAACTTAGCTTCTAAATAAGAGATTGGCCAAGTTAAATAAGCTCTATTACGATTACTTAACTCACTCAAGTCTACCTACCCATCAACAGCACATGGGACCTGGCTACCTATCCCAAGTTCCACAGAGGGCGAGACATTTTCTCAATTTAACCTATTGAAACACCGCATCAACAAATTTCAAGGGATGAGCATATATGGACACCAGTGTGCAAAGTGATGCTGACCAGTGGCAATGAGGGAACAGAGAGGAGCCGTGTCAGTGTCAATCAAAACCCCTAGGCCTACACACCTACACCTGGAGAAGTCTAGGTAAACCTGTTCTCTTTAAAATTTACACATCACTTTATATCAAAAATATGTGAGCATGTTACTTTTACATTAAAAGTGCATTAAAGATACAAGCAAATTTCACATCAAGATATAAAATTAAAAGAGATGAGAATGAGGAAGAAGCACTTCATCACTGACCTTTACTAGGGCAACTTAGGTCACTTACTGATGCCCTGAACCTAACTAGGGCTATTTATTGATGCTCTGAATGTAACATTGTTTCCTTCCTAAACATCTTCATTCCCAAATCTGGGTTCCTGTTCAGTCTTCCTTCTCAAGTCTCAGAAATATACAAATATTATACAAGATTTCTCCAGTAGGCCGGCAGGCAATTAGGACAGTTTTTTTAAATTGGCAAAGATACAAAAGTGACACTTCTCCCTCAAGACATAATTTCATTTGAATATTTTTAATAGAAAAAGTTTACGTAGAATGTTCAAGACTGAAAATTTGGACATCTGATCTTAGACCACTTCATTATTTACTATATACTCTCAGGAAAAGTCTTCATTTTTATACCATAGTGCCTTTGTTTGACCAAAATATATTGGGTTGACCAAAAAGTTCATCCGGGTTTTTCCGTAACATCATGAGACATACTATTATTCAAAACCAGCTTCAATAGATTTTCTGAAAAATCCAGTAATTTAGTAATGACATAACTACTTATTTAGAAATAAATATGAACATCTTATGGAAAAACCCGGACGAACGTTCTGGCCATCCAATACTTATTATAACCTTCCTCCTGCATTCCTCAGAAATAAGGGGAATAAGGCTCCAGAGACATATCTATCTGGGAAAGTATAATGTATGGTAACAAATTAAAAATAAATTTTACAAAAAAACCTTTGTTCTTTTATTCAACCTTTAAAAATTGTGGAAGGAACTCAGATTCTAAGTCCTACTACACTACTGATGCCCCGTCTCTCTTTTACAGCAATGAGTGTTTCCTCAGGAATTCAGTCAAGCTCTCGTGTTTTTCTAGGCTTATGTCCAGCTCATCATGAAATAAAGTTTAGGCTGCCAAAGGCTGTCCTTTTGGAATAGAAAGTAACCTCAGAAGACCTGGGCAGAAACTCCCATCCCCCCACATCCCAGCCACTTGATCTTGGAGAAGTCCCCTACGGCCATGGTCTCATCTGTGAACTGGAATGACACCACTGCGTGTTCCCTCAGAGCCCGGGGAGCGGTGAGGGGCTCTATGGGAACCCTGGTCCGAGTCCGATCACGTAGACACTATGGCAGGCGTAACTATTCCATACTCACATGTAATCCCTTCTTTCCATAGGCTATCCCTCGGCCATAAATTGCACTAACCAGATCAGGTTCCTCCTATTCAGACCAAAACAGAAACACGTCAAAAACCATAAACAAAACAAAACAAAACAAATCAGTTTCTGCTTAAAGCACGTTAATGCCACAAATGACAGCTCTAAATTATGCTACCACTACTCATGTCAGTCAATACACAGTCCCCAACCACAAAAGTCTGTATTTCTAAAGCTCATTTGAATGAGACATGAATAAGAGTTTTACATCAAAAAAAAAAAACACTTAAAAATAGAGAAAACCAACATTACTGAGCGCTGTGCTAGTTTCTTTCACACAGTCGTCTTACTTAAAACGCAATCCTCTCAGCAACTCTATGCTGGGCCACCAGCAAACACAGCTCAGAGAGAAAACGGAGGTTCGGAGAAGCAGATACAGGAGTAAAGGGCCTGGGTGACGCCCCCTCCTAGTTGGTCTGCTTTCAGGGAGTCATGAAATCATCTGAAAAGGAGAGAACCCGTCGGAGCCAGCACAACAAGGAGGAAGAGGTGAGTCGACTCCACAGACTGTTGGGGATTAATACAGTCCTTTATTCTAAGGGGTCAGAGTGAGAACCAGACCCTTTCTGCAACCTGCTCCCATGTGGACTGGATGCAACGCCTCTCAGGCCCAAGGACAGGGCGTCTGTTGCCCCCGCCATCAAGTCCCTACGCGTGGGGCAGTGGCGTGAACTCCCGTCTGCATCTAACCTGTGCAATTCTTAGCCTCTTCTCTGAATGCTTCCCTGCATATTTAAGAAATAAGAGTACACAGCCTCTGGCTATAAGGTCCTGAAGGAAGAACCTGACAGGGCTACAGCAGATGAGCTATTTTAGAGGCTAATCTATTATCAGTTTCAAATCGAGATCGGGTGTCTGCGGGTATTGCCGAAAAAGACACATCAACTTCAATGATGAGAAAGTGCGAAAAAATAAAGGATAAGATGCTATGCACTGAAAAACAAAAAAAGGCTACTGTAAACAGAATCAGGTACATCACCTCAGGTAGCAAGTGGGTACATCACTGCCTACAGCCCAGCCAGCAGATGGGCCTCATGGTATATGGAAAATTGGAAAAATTCAAGTAAATAATTACAGATTTCTAGCTTCTCTTGGAAAATAAAAAAATCCAACAATGACAGACCCACATTCGGGCATGGGAATGTGAGAACGTGACAAAAACAGAGGCAACGGCTGCCTATTTCGATGAAGGGTGTGTACTCACCAGCTTACCATGAGCCCACCCATGGTCTCTACACTACATCAATTCACTTTGCTCATTTAATGTGTTTCTCTGGCTCCCAGAGAGTTTTGGATTTCTGATTCAGAACGTATGTGTAACTGACATGAAAGGTTGTCCATACTATTTGCTAAATGGGAAAAAGTATGAGTTACAGAACGAGAGAGGAATGGTAGTCACTTCTTATAAATAATACTTATATAGGATTATGTGGGCCAGTAGGTGCACAGAAAAAAGCTCTAACAGTAGTTTTCTCTAGAGAGTGGGATTACTAGGTATCTTCCTATTCTGCTTAATACACCGATGCATTCCTTTTAATTGTTTAAAACAAACACACATACAGTTATAATCAGAAAAAAAATGTGTTAAGTAAGACATATTACAGAAAATAATAGAAAACTTTACTGTCAACTGAAAATATCGTATTTAAATAAAGAGAAAATTTATTATAAATTATAGAAAATTTAGGAGATGAAGAAAAGCTCAAAAAATAAGGTAAAAGGCATCCTACAATCGTGTCACCCAGAGATAACACTAAACATTTAAATATTCCTCTGGAGACTTCCCTGGTGGTGCAGTGGTTAAGAATCCGCCTGCTAATGCAGGGGACACAGGTTCGAGCCCTGGTCCGGGGAGATCCCACGTGCCGCAGAGCAAATAATCCCGTGCACCACAACTACTGAACCTGAGCTCTAGAGCCCATGTGCCGCAACTACTGAGCCCGCATGCTGCAACTACTGAAACCCGCGCTCCTAGAGCCCGCGCTCTGCACAAGAGAAGCCACCGCACTGAGAAGCCCACGCACCGCAATGAAGAGTAGCCCCAGCTCGCTGCAACTAGGGAAAGCCCACGCGCAGCAACGAAGACCCAACGCAGCCAAAAATAAAAATTAAAAAATAATAAATAAATAGCACATAAATATTCCTCCTGCCTTAAAGAAAGACAGAGCAAGTAGTTTGAGAGAGGGATACAGGTACAGAGGGTGAGGAGAAGCAGGAAAAACAGTTCCCCACTGAGGAATCAAAGTCAGACGGTCTTCACGTTTTTCCCTAGCAACGGCACCTGCCAGAAGACAGAACAGTCAACAGAGCAGCACCTCGGCCAGGCTGGGTGGGGCTGGTGAGCCCACGCAGCTCACACCTGCTGATGACAGGCCTCCAGGGAGAGGAAACCCCACTTTCAGAGAAGCTTTTCTCCTCAACTGAGGAAAATTTTATACCAGATGACAGGAGGTTAGTTAGAAAAAAGTGCATTTAAATAACGAGTTATTCTACTTGCGTGACGGGCATCTCCATACACCCAGTGGCCACTCCAGCCACCTGGGAGTCGTCCTCATGTCCCCAGCCAACATATCTACTCAAGATATCCCGGTGCTTTCACCTGCTGACCGCTCAGCCACTGTCCAGTTTGCAGCCTTCCCCTCTCACCTGGCTACTGCAATGGCCTTAAGCACGCTCCTGTTTCTTCCCATCCAGTCTCCAGGCCCACACTAAGCCGCCTCACGGTGATCATGACACTCCCCTGGCGGAGACTGTTCACTGCCCCCCAGCACCTACACTAGCGAAATTCGAACATTTTCACTCTCATCCACAGTAAGAAATACATTTTACACCGTAACCCAGTACACTCGTACGTATATACATAAACATACACACAAACACATCAGAAACAAGTTTCACTAACGTCACATCAAGAGCCTTACTACACACAGTGTAATCTGGTACTTCCTCGTCTGGTATATTTCATTAAAAAAGTGCTAGTCTTGACTCACCAATTAATTTCAGGCCGACTAAAGGGTAGCGCCTCATAATTTAAAAAACAGTGAGGTAACATCTAAATGCCTTTGCAAAAAGTACTGATCATTTTCCTGCCTCTCTGTTCACCTCCTTCCTCTGCCCCACTCACAATTCATACTCTAAAAATTGGCTGAATGGGGGCTTCCCTGGTGGCGCAGTGGTTGAGAGTCCGCCTGCTGATGCAGGGGACACGGGTTCGTGCCAAGGTCCGTGAAGATCCCACATGCCGCAGAGCGGCTGGGCCCGTGAGCCACGGCCGCTGAGCCTGCGCGTCCGGAGCCTGTGCTCCGCAACGGGAGAGGCCACAGCAGTGAGGGGCCCGCGTACCGCCAAAAAAAAAAAAAAAATTGGCTTAATGGGACTTCCCCGGTGGTCCAGTGGTTAAGACTTCGCCTTCCAATGCAGGGGCTGTGGGTTCCATACCTGGTCGGGGAGCTAAGATCCCGCATGTCTCACGGCCAAAAAACCAAAACATCAAACAGAAGCAGTATTGTAACAAATTCAATGAAGACTTTTAAAAAATGGTCCACATCAAAAAAAAAAATCTTAAAAAAAAAATAATAATAATTGGCATTACTTAATAGTTCCCTAGATACAACAGGGTCTCCCAAGCTCGGGGCATTTGCAAATGCTCTCATCTGCCTGAAACACCCACTCACGGCCTCTGTGCCCAAGAAAGTCCTTCAATCCTTGAACCCTCTCTTCTGACGCCTTCCAGATGCCCCTGGAAAATAAGATACGCCCCTCTCCTCTGTTCCACTATATGTCATATGGATGTGAGTCATTCATTCAACAAATATTTACTCAGGGCCAGCTATGAGCCATGTCCCGGCCCATGTGCTATGAATACCATAGTAAGCGAGAACCAACACAGAAGGCAAAAAAGATTCTTGCCTTCTTGGAGCACAGCCAAAGAATCACAGACATAAATGTAAAGTTACACCTTCAGTAAATGCTAGAGTGATAAATGGTGCTTTTAGAAAACGTATAAAGACTTAAACAAGGTTAGGAAGGATTTCCTACGGAAGCGATGCCTGGGCTGAGATCTGTAGAGGATGGGGGAATCCCAGAATGACTGGTCCAGGCAGCGGGGGCAGACGGTACAAAGGCTCAGAGGGACGCGGGGAACACGGCATCTCCAAGCTGAGGTTGGAGAGGCAGGTAGGGACCTCACTAAGGATTTTTATCTCTAACCTAAAAGTAGCAGCAAAGTATATGTGTGTTTAAAGTACATGTTTGTATGGTATGTACATGTGAGTGTGTGTGGAGGGTGTGAGGAGAGAAGCCAGGAACCGAGAGCCCCATCTGTCATCTGGCAGATGGAAGTGGCTCAGCCGTGGTTTGAACAGAGCCGGGAGTAGCAGATGGACAAAGGAGATACTTAGGAGGCACACAGACAGAGCTGGTGATGAAGTAAGTGGCACACATGTGTGTGGAACATGTAGCCTCACATAACCCTGTGCCATTCATTGAGCTTGGCGACACTAGGATACGAGCAGGAATTCTTTTTCAGTTGTGGCTGGGGAGGGTCTGGTGGGATCAGGGGAGAGCAGGCAGTCGATTTGGAACCCGTAAGACTAGACTATAACTATGATAACTACCGCAATAACTAAACATCCTTCTGTGCGGTTGCAAGAAAATTCTGAAGAGTCAGTCGCATGGAGAAAACCTAAATACGTTACAGATGCACGTTTGTTTTCTCTAGTATTCAACTTACACGTTCTTCTTAGAATTTCTTTTCGACAGCATAGAAGGATCTATAATTATTGTGGCTGTTACCACACCACGATATAGCCTAGTATTACAGGTTCCTAAATTTAAATAGTAGATTTTATTGCTTTTTTTGATTGATACAACTTTATTACTTTATCACTGGCTTTGGATGTTAACAAGTCAAAACTCTTTCTTTATGAAATGTCACGATGAATTATTGTTTCAAATAAAAAACAATGTTTATTTCTAAAAACTAATTGAGCTCAGAATATCATTTCAAAGTATTTTTGAATACACAAGTCTAATAATATTTACACTTTATAAGGTTTTCAGAATTTTAAATGAATTAAATTAAACTAATATTTCAATCGTCCAATATCACTCACTTTATGCAAATACAAAATCATGGTATAATAAGACTGTTATCTTACTGGATCATGTCCACTTAAATGTCTCAATTCTCAAAAGAATCAATTTTTTTAAACACATAAAAGTCTAATTTACCATCTTCATTATATTATTTACATAGTGATTTTAAAATTTACAAATATTTATTTTTCCACCACAAGGCTGGCTTTTTGTTAAAACTCGAAAGTCACTGGATCAAAGACAAACGAATAAGTCAAAAACGTCACTGCACAGCAATGTAACAAGGATTAAGTTCTGTGTAAGTGGCAGGCGCACATACATATGTACATAAAAGATGGTTACAAGATCACGTGCAGAGGAATGTTTTACACTTTGTCTGCTAATGCAAAGTTCTTTCATGAATTCAATTCCGCCAGAATCAGATCAGAATCAGATGAGCTCAAGGTCACACGACTAACAGCAAAGGCCAACTGCCTCATAACATTGTCACAGCACTTACGTCACCCAGCCCTGCATGAGCATCAAAGCAGCACAGACAACAGGAAAGGGTTCCACTTTCAAGAACGCTATGATGGAGGTGCTGACACATGTGGAAGTGGCACAAGGACACTGACGTGGAGACAATACTGACTGATACACTTTTAAAATCAAGAGGTTCCAATGAAGACGGACAGATCTATTAAGTCTTGAAATTGTGCTCTGTTGGAAACCTTGATGCTCAAGGAACACTGTATTCCTTTATAGACGTGCCAAACAACCCATACTTGGATAAATATTCAAAGGAACAGTTTGAAACAACAAAGATTACGGGAATAGCCCTTAAGTTTGTTCTCTGATGCTGGAGCTGAGACCACAAGAAAGTATAAAAGCTTTACATCAAAAGGTCACTCTGGAATATGAGTGGCCCTCCTGCATAGATCCAAATTTCACATTAAATGATCTTATATAAATGGTGACTATAATAAAATCCTAGCCCCCATGGCCCCATCTGTCTTCAGCTTTCTATGAATGAAGTCCGATTCTATGCACTCCTGCTTCACCCTGAGTCCGCGGGCTGTCCAAGAGAAACACTTTGTCGGGAGATAACAAGCTAAAAAAAACTGGAAAAGCTTATCTGTGAACAGTTATCACTGAAGATTTGTTAAACGATGTTTATTGGCTTAAAAATAAAGAGTTGGGCTTCCCTGGTGGCTCAGTGGTTGAGGGTCCGCCTGCCGATGCAGGGGACACGGGTTTGTGCCCCGATCCGGGAGGATCCCACATGCCGCGGAGCGGCTGGGCCCGTGAGCCATGGCCGCTGAGCCTGCGCGTCCAGAGCCTGTGCTCCGCAACGGGAGAGACCACAACAGTGAGAGGCCCGCGTACCGCAAAAAAAATTTTTTTAAATAATAAATAAATAAAGAGTTGTCGCACATGTGGAAAGATCCTGCAAGGAACAGGTGAACATCTGATAGCATGTACTGACAACAAATAACCCTCTGGTGATGCTGAGTTGAGTCCTAACCTGGCATCCCTCCATGCTTGAAGAAACGCTTTACCACTATTCTGAATACTGGATACGAAAAAGTATTGCTGGGGTAAAAATCAGTTTCATTACTGCCAAGACCCAGTATTGCTGCATTTGCCAATAAAAGAAAAGGAAGAGCAGTTAGATTTAAAGAATGGTCATACTTTAAAAATACAATATAAAGAGACTGATTTATGCAAATTCTGATTCAAGGTAAGAAAAGGAGTTTTGGTCAATTAGAGAAGTAGCAATAACTAATCTTTGGACACTTGCTACCGTGTGGTTGTGCAGTTTCTTGATGAGATTGGCTATCAAAGATTTGAAGAAATCCATGAAAAGCTCTTAAACAGGAATTATGTGCATCAGTTTCAAACATAAAGCCTAAATGCAAAAGTTATGTCCAGAAAAGCAGGATCAAGTCTCTTATTAAAATTTTCAAAAAGAATTTTAGCACTTAATGTCAAATCTTGGTATTTTGCATTTAGCATAGTCATATAACGTAAAGAAAATGTGACAGATTTTCACCAAGCTCTATCTGGATGTCTCTAAATTTGCTCCTGCTTACTCCAGCGTGTCATGATTTTCCACATGTGTTATAAGGCAGAAAAGGCTGGGAAGCACCGAAACAAAGGGGAAGAGAGACATCCCCAAGAAGAGCACCGGCAGAAAAGCCAAAGGCATTGAATTCCCATGTAAAGACGTGTCATGAATGACAACGCAGTCTCGTCTTCTGCGGGCCCGTAGCATTTGAACTTTCTGCTGCTCCATCATCCTCTATTCCTGCCCCATCGTAGCTTGAATCACCAAAGTCACCAGTCCAACCTTATAACCCACACATTCTCAAAGAAAAATTTACCAGTCGAAAGCAACCCAACGCAGATTGATGAAAATGTTATATCAAACTTCAACATATTAATATCTTTTCTTAGCACAAAGAGAAAAATTCTGATCTACTTTCTGAATGCGACTGCAAGGAAAAGATGTTTTACGATAATAAATGGACAACAGAGATATTATGGAGTCACTAAAATTATGATTGTAGAGAAAGACTGAAAAACATTTATAAAATTAAGTAAAAAAGTAATACAAAATAGTACATAAGTTCAGATTATAAAAAACAAATGCATACTTTGAAAAGGTCATAAACTTAAATAATGGTAGAGTGGCAGAATTAGGAAATTTTTCATTACTTAAAGTTTTTTCTTTAACGTTGTTATCTTGCCTTCAGCTAGACTGATAACAATATTTTTCAAAAAGTTAAATGAATTGCTAATACGTCTGCAAGCCTGTACTGTTGTCTTCTGTTGGCTACCGTAAATTAACTGACATTTGCTCCTATAAATGTATCAAAACCTCCCTTTCAAGCCAGGGTGTTAAAGTGCTTTCTTACCTTTTTAAATACTGCAATGCTAAACAGAAAGGCGATTTTTAAAACTTTATAATCTACCCGTCGTACTTTAAACTCCACTGAAGAATATTATTCCCTATGACCACTCAAACACATAGCCGCTTGGATCTAAGCACTTTAAAGTAATAACTATAAAAATATCTTATTGATTATTTGAGAGTGAAGATAGAATTGTCAACAGAATTAATCACATGTTTAAAAAGAGAAAACAAAAGCGGAGCAAAACTTTCAAAAATAATACTTTAAAATTAAGTCTGCCTGCTGGATTGAAAACTATCTATTGGCTCTTACTGTATTAGCACAGATGAATATGCCAGAATGGTCCTTCAAATAGCTGAGATTAACTGAGCACTTACTATGTGCCAGGCACCTAGTAAAGTACTTTTTAAGATATTTCATTCAAACTGAACGAGAATATTTTTGGAGGTAGTTATTATTATGCCCATAATCCAGGTGGTTAAATAACTTGCTAGTAAGCAGCAGAGTAGATGAGAACTTGGGTATTTCTAACTCTACTTGACCCTCCTGGACAGAGAATGGATAATGGCCAGGCATCTACCAGAGTACAGTTAAATCATGACCTGAGATACACAGCCAGCAATGTCAGGCTGCATTGCAGGTCTCCTATGCAACTCTTAACACTTGCGTATGAAAGCACTTGGTCTGTACCGGATTTTAACACAGCCATCAATCAATAGAGGCCCAATACTTCCACTGAGGAGTCTCATAATTATACTTTAAGGTGAGAAACAAATCCACGAATGGACTTAAGCGTGTAGATCAACTCCTGCATGGAGAGTAAACATCCGTAGCTCCAAGAATTTCCAGTGTCCACATCTCATGGGAGATATCAAGGTAGAGAGGAAAATGAACTGAAGCTGACGTTTGTCTTTTTGACACTTGGTTTGAATCTCACCTCTGCCACCTGATGGTGGGGAGACTACAAGCAAATTGCCTGATCTCCTTAGATCGCATTTTCCTCCTTTAAAATAAAGTAATACTGCAAAGATTAAATGAGAGCATGTTACAAGGCCTGCACTAAGAAAGTGCTCAGTCAGGGCTGATTTCCTTTACTTTCTTGTAAAATCTTAAAATCCATGTTTTATTGCAGCACTTTAGCTATGCATAAGTCCATATTTTTGTCGTGACTATAAACTTGCAATCATATAATTAAGAAGAAAAATTACCTGAAGCATTGTTGAAAAATGTCTTATTGCTTCATCATAGAGACCACTGCCAATCAACACATATGCAATAGCTATGAAAAAATACAGAAACATTAAAGGAACGAATAAAGGATCTCAGACTGGAATCGGTAACTAAATTCTTTACCAAATCTTAAAAGGCAGCTCCAAGGACTAGAAGCAGTTAAAGAAAACCTGGAAGTTAATAAGATGTAATTGAATTCTCCTACCACTCAGCACTTGCTAATCAGTCTTCTAGTTCCATCTAGATTTAAATTATTAAAGCCATCTATAAAACACCTGCCTACAAGAAGTAATTATCTTTTTCTAAGCCCATCACTCACTTTCAAATACCAAATAGTCTTTACAATGTTTCTTATCTATATATACAAAAGAGCTAGTAATAAGCCTGAATAATGTCCATATAACATGGCGATGTGACTTTACTGTGAAAGTTAGAATACCCCAATAGCATCACATATCTCGATTCCTGCAGGTGCTGAATTTACTGCCAATTACCTAGTAAGAACAAAAACAGAGGCTCCAATTAATATATATTAATATAGTGCTTAACTGTAGATATAATTCACAGCACTGCAAAAGACCACTAGTCTTTTCCCTAGCTATTCTATTCAAAATATAGTCAAGACACTACTCAAAATATACTCTAAAGATCACAAATAGTTTTTAATCAAATTGTTTAGGTAAGTGGTATTTTGAAATTAGAGCCATGAATATCTCTTAAAACACGGCACAACTTAGACTGAACTTTTTCACCTGTCAAAAAAACCAATACATTTTAATATTCTAGATTACATTTTTATCTATAATATTTGCCCTAACTCCCTAACGTCCCAAATATCCCTGAAAATTGTATTCCTAACTCAATATAATACTATTTTGATCATATTTCTTTGCAAAAAAAGCTTTATGCAACCCTCTAGTTCAAGGACATAATTACGTGTTCAAGAAGATGGGGAACTAAAACTTTTAATGTCATTCAGAGTTTAAATTCCTTGACACTAAAAAGTAGTCAAAACATTAAATGCAGAAAGAGATTTAGAGTATCTTTATAACTAACCTGAGAAAAGTAAAGTTCAGAGACATCGAGTATCATAATAATACAAGAGCTTTGGGGGGCATTCATCAACATGAAAAGAGGACTGTTTTCATCCTAATTTTTTTGAAAAGATAATTAAGCTCAAACTCCTATTCAGAATAATGGGCATGGATACTATTCAGGTAGTTGTAGCAGACAATGAGATAACCAGAGACCTCTTCGGCGGGGCTCAGCGGCATTAGTAGTAAAAACAACAACAACAACAATAATAGTTACATGTACAGTACTCTTAATACGTGCCAGGCACAATCCTAATTATATACATGCATTATAACCCATTTACTCCTTAATCGCAGTGAGGTAGGTACAACTGTCACCCCCATTTGCAGACACGGAAATGAAGCATTTAAACTGTCCAAAGGCAGCATGCAGTGAGACAAAGGAAACAGGCTGCCTGGCTCCAGGACCCACCCATCTCACCAACACGCTACCCTGAGAAAAATCTGGGCTGCACTGAAACTACTGTGCACGGGGCTGGACTGCAAAATGGTTTGAATTCCTTGATGATTGGATGAACAGGGACTGAAACATAAACTTGTGCATTTTTGAGTGTAGGAAGATACTTTAGAAAGCCAAGAACTGGGCTCAGATTCTGGCCCCGCCACTCGCTGGCTGTGTCACCACAGGGACCTCAGTCACTCTCATGACTCTCTGAGTCTTGCTTAACAAGCCTGGAGAAAATTTTCTTAGATTCCTTTCAGATCTAAATTTTCAGAATTTCCTATCTATCTTCCCATAATCAGTAAATATCTGTTGAATGAACAAATGAATAAGTGACCCATAAAAACAAATACGGCTTTAGCGGATAAATGTTATACTTGGCAACATGTTGAAAATTTTCGTCCTTGGCTAGCCTACTGAACTCCACTCAAAGAAAATCAAATGCAGCTCTCAAATATTTCCATCTAAAAGTAAATATTTTTTTGAGAAAAACCCAAAAGTATGCATTAAAAAGTAACCTAAATCTTGGACAAATATAAATAACTATTCGTACTAGGATCTAAATTTGGTTGTGGGAGTTCAAAGACATAAAGAAAAAACTAGGATAGCTGGAATCTCCCAGAAATTGTTAATAACCAGCAATTCCACATCTCCCCACAACACGTATGTTGACAGAGGTCATTTTTCCAAGAAAAAAAAATACTGAGGTTCAAAACTCCTAAGCCAAATCAGGGCCTATCCTATCCCAGGGTGTACTACGATTATTCTTAGAGCACAGGACAGGCCTGGCACACGTTAGACTCTTAATTCATTATTTAATAAATGAATATAAGGCTGAACAGAATCCAAGGACTACAACAGAGACCAAATCTGATGCCTTAAAGGATAATTAATTCTCAAAGCCCACTCAAAGAATATAAACAAAAAGTGATTAATACTTTCAAAATAGTCAACTCTCAATTATCTGCACTAACAAAGGAAGAAGCCAATACAAGAAGTGCTCGGTCTTAATATAAAATGCATATGGTAGAAGAAAGGATAAAATGGTTATGTGTAAATCAGACAGAAAAAAATTTCTGCAGGTGCTTTGGGCCACCAGGCAACACGTGGGAGAACGCACTTATGTGAAATCTGTCCAGCTGCAGTGTTCAGTCCTCTATTCAATTTTGTTTCCACTCTTTCAAGTGTGAGCTGACCAGGCACTGATGGAGACACACCCAGAGCGATCAGACACTGGCGAAACCAGACTGTTTTAAGACACGCCTTGAACAAGCCAGACTGCATGACCCGTTTGCAGATTAGAATGAACTCAACTTTCTACACCCACATGCTTAGACCCAACAATAACTGATTGGCCCCACAGTAAAATTAACTCAAACCTAGCTATTTTATTACAAAGAAGACTGAAGTAGGTATGATTCTCTCCTGCTTTTACTTCCCTATTGTTCATATTTGATGACAGCACACAAATAACCTTCTAATGAATGCTAGTAGCTCATAAGAACTCGTTACCATAATTATTAATATCCATAGAAACACAGGTGTGGAACAGTCCTTACGGATTCCATCCAGACCTTTTATTTTATGACTTATAGTACCGAGACCCTCACAAGGGTTGAATGCCCTCCCTACCCAAGATCAACCCTCTCGTGCTGGCAGAGCCAGGCTCTGTGCTCTTTCTGTCTCACCATCCTGCCTACCTGCTCTGCATCTGATCATAAATTCTAGGCAAATATCCCAGGAACAGCCCCCGAGTCAAGTCTCACCTAACTCTTCATTTGTGCTGTCATTATCAGTAGCAAATGGGAATCTCTTTTGTTCGGCAATAGACTTGGCCTGGCTCTGAAATAAAAACAAACGTACATTTTTAGCTTATCGCAGATGAGGAGAAACTTACCATGAGACCTGTATGTAAAAGAATTAAAGCTACCTTTGATGTATATGAAAGCAAGAAAATATTCACATTAAGTCACATCAATCATGTACTTCAGGGACACAATTTGTGCTGTAACTGATTTGCTTCCTCTTCTTATCACTAGTGGTTTTTGGTTTCCAGGAATACCTATCTTTCTACTTTCATGGGGATTAATCTTCCCGGCTGTTTCAAAGCTCCCTCCACACTACTCAATGACATCGATCATGTTACAAAGATCACACTCTAGTGTTTGGTCTCCAAAGTGGCTTGATAACAGAATATTTTTTCAAATAAATTTATTGATTTCTGACTGCGTTGAGTCTTTGCTGCTGCGTGCAGGCTTTCTCTAGTTGCGGCGAGCAGGGCCTACTCTTCACTGCAGTGCTCGGGCTTCTCATTGTGGAGGCTTCTCTTGTTGCGGAGCACGTGCTCTAGGGGCGCGGGCTTCAGCAGTTGTGGCTCGCGGGCTCAGTAGTTGTGGCTCGCAGGCTCTAGAGCGCAGGCTCAGTAGTTGTAGTGCATGGGCTTAGCTGCTCTGCGGCATGTGGGATCTTCCCAGGCCAGGGCTCGAACCCATGCCCCTGCATTGGCAGGTGGATTCTTAACCACTGCACCGCTAGGGAAGTCCCCCAGAATACTGCCTTTTAAACTTTAAAAATAGTTTAGAAGTAAGAGCTACAGTTTGTTGGGACTTCCCTGGGGGTCCAGTGGTTAAGTCTTCGCCTTCCAATGCAGGGGGCCCAGGTTCGATCCCTGGTTGGGGAGCTAAGATCCCACATGCCTCGTGGCCAACAAACCAAAAGAAAACATAAAACAGAAGCAATATTGTAACAAATTCAATAAAGACTTTAGAAATGGTCCACATCAAAAAAAATCTTTAAAAAAAAAAAAAAGCTATAGGTGGTACAGGGATGACACCATAATAGGACCAGCAAAACCTGACCAAGAAACAAGACAGGCTATTAAATAACGCATAGCAGGCGATGAACATGACCATACTACTTGATGCATACGCAGACACGCACATGCACACTTGGCAGAAAAGCTAAAGCAAAAGCGGAAGCTAGGGACAAACTAAGTAAGTTAGCTTAGCAAGTGGAAAGATTTTATAGGCAGCAACGGTCCAACATACAAAACGACGGCTCTATTGTGTTTTGGAGACAAATCATGTCTGATTATGCAAACAGCTGTCACTTTGCCAGAAGATTGGACTGTCGACACTAAGTTGTGATATGCTTAGCCTACAGGGTACACGTTAAAATGATAACTTCATACCAGATTCACCTAAGATATGATTAAAACTTGTACACACACATAGACAGGAAAAGCTAAGATAATACAGGACTAAAGATGTCGCTTTTGGCAAAACTTTACGATCAGAACCAAGTGACATCTCAATTATTTGAATTCCTCTTTTTGTTAATCCATTGTACAGATGCCTACAGGCATGTATGACAGCCAAATAATTCTACACAGGTGACTCTTCTGACTGATGGATATGCTCTTTGGCTAATGACTGGTACTCACTAGCCATAGTCTCTTGGGCTTCACTGACTCAGCAGAGTAACAGGTATTTCCACCTACATTCCCTACACTCTTAAAGTCAAGATTGATGTTCAGATACAGAGTGGTTTTGGGTTTGCCTATAAAACAAGTCAAGAATAAGCTACCTCTACTTAGAACACAAGTTAAAAGACACAGGTCAGAAGGGATCCCATCTCAGGAGACTCAGAGCTCTCGCTTCATTCCGTTCAGGACCCCAAACCAAATGAAACACCTGAAAATTCTACCGCTTTGGGAATGTTTATGCTTTATTTCTTCCAGTAAAACCTTGATGGCTAGAGGGGAATTCTGTCAGCTCTTTCTTGCCTTGCTCTATAGCTGGGAGCTTCCACACATGGGAACCTCATTCGGCTTCTTTAGGAAGTGGCAGATTCCACAACACGTGAGGGCAGCACAGCACTGTACATACATCCAGGTGTGACCAGACACAAGTCCTTCCTGTTTACCAGCTGCTTACAGACAAACACATAAGTGCAAAACATTTTCTACTTAATAAATTGCTTAGAGCCAAGGAAAGGGGTCTATAAACAACGCTTTTAATACTTCAAAAACTTTTTATTATTTCATCCAGTATTCAACGAAGGTCTTGACAACCATTTGCCAAGACTTTGTGCAAAAAGATGGGAAGAGAAGAGAAATGAAATCCCATAAGAAGAAGAAATCATTTACTAAGCAACAATAAGAATATGCTGAAGAGCATATCTGATTTTAAAGGGTTTGTATTATATTAGAAATAAAATTTATAACAGAAGTGGGCAGGCAAAGTATAGTAGGGACAAATTCATTTCCTGATCAAAAAGAATCTTCCCCACGTCTAATACTGCAACTATAGATATCTTCTGTGGACAGAGTGGAGCAGCTATGATCAAGGAAGTTTAAACACACAACCCCACGTTGCTAGTAGACTAATTCCAATCCACCTTTCAGGTCCCTGCTCATGGTTCACTTCCTGAAAGCTGTCTTGCCTGATACCCCTAACTTAAGGGAGATTATGTTGACCCTTTGTTTTTCCTTCATATGATTTGCACAGTTATACTTCTATGCTTACCTGTATAATTATTTGATTAGTAGCTATAGAGCCCTAAGTGCTGGGACCAAGCCTCTCTGGCTCACCACTCCCTGGCTAAGTACTTGCTTAGCTCAACGCTTGACAGAAATAGGTGCAAAATAAATATCTGGAAAATGAATGAATAAATGAAGAGTTTAACTCCCATATTTTCAACCTAGGGAAAACAAAAGGCCTAGACTTATCAGCTTTCTCCCGTAGGTTACTAGCTAGTACCATCTTAAACTGGAAAGGCAAATAGTAGGTAATATTTGAATTACTATCAGCAAGAAGGTCCCTAATAACTCTAAGAATCTAATCACTTCTCCAAGGTGGGGATGATCCAGTTTCTATTTAAATGTTTTCAGTGATGGCCAACTCACTACTTCACAAGTTAGCCCATTCTGGTTTGGGACAAGTCTAATTCAAAAGTTCTTCCATATACCACGTTGATGACTATGCAAATGAGTTAAGTAAAATCAGTTGATCATTCTCTAGTTTGCAGTTTCTACCCATACTGAGTAGTTCTTACATGAAAAGGCAGAAGAGCTTTGTCTGGAAAAGAAAAGAGTATCCCTAAAGGGAAATTTTAAACAAAAGAAGCCAACAATATCTATGTGGATGTTGAAGGAAAAGGCCTGGTGAAAAACTGTTAACCTTGGGCACTGAAAGAAGAGCAGCCTCACAGAATTAAGTGTGAACAAAAATACCCTGGCACGTGGAGGCAGCCGGGCCAGAGGGGGACACACGCTAGCACAATAGGCAGATGCACGTTACGTGGCACGGGGCCAGGTGCTCGTCCCTGGAATGGAGAGGTCTCTGGTACAGCTTAGCTGGTACTGATTAAAAAAACATAGATACAAAAGATACACAGGCAAAGGCTGGAAAAATAAGATTATACGCTACCTTCAAATCCGTAAGGCTCCTAGAAATAAGGTTCAGCCATGATCTCCTTTATTCCTTGGAAGTTGAAAGTAAAGAGTCCTAGGTCCAGAATGACCAACCATCCAATGCATAAGACATAATAATTCAATGTGACTAAACACCAGATGACCTATCTTTATCTTATGCAACTGGACTCAACTCCTAGTTGATAAACAGACGCAATCTCTACCTTTTGGAACTAGTATCACCATGTTTCAGGTCACAAAAACAGAAGGCATAGAAGATGCATACCAGAATCTTTTCAGTGTTGAGAGAAAGCAAAGAGTCACA
Organism: Globicephala melas; assembly: GCF_963455315.2. Lineage (NCBI taxonomy): Eukaryota > Metazoa > Chordata > Mammalia > Artiodactyla > Delphinidae > Globicephala > Globicephala melas. Next base: position 81,440,621 of record NC_083329.1, on the reverse strand, counting down.
GGGTGGTGGTCCTTTGGGTTCGCAGTCGGAGTCATGGAAGTTCAAAAAGGATGACTCTGAAAAGCAAACAGTCCTTGTTATTCTCCTTACCTTAGATGTATGGCTCTTAGGTGCTTAACTATGAATTGCAATGTGAAGAATCCACAAAATCAAAACAAGGACAAGTGTAAAAAACACTAAAAGGGGCATCCTGTCTTCCACCTCTACAAGTGGGTAACATTTTATAGTTTCCAAGTATCTCACACACGCCTCGGTGATTTTGTCCTCACAACAGTGAACACAGCTGTTAAGACCCTTTCATGGGATACCTCTGATGTGGCAGCATTTCCCAGAGGTTAAAAACAAAAATCACAAAGAGGGGAACAAAGTCAAGCCAGGAAGACCTGATGTTAAGAGGTATGTGCTAAGGATCTAGTATCCAGAATATCTAAAAACTCCTCAAATTCAACAAGAAAAAGACAACCCCGTTTTAAAAACGGGTAAAGGACTTGAACCGGCAACTCTCCGAAGATATACAAACAGCCACTGAGTACATGAAAAGATGCTCTACATCACTATTAACTAATGAATACAAATCAAACCACAAGGAGGTACCAATTCACACCCACTAGGATGGCTATAATTTTTTTTTTTAACGGGAAATCACAAGTGCTGGCAAGGAGGCAGAGAAATTGAACCCTTGTGCAATGCTGATGGGGATGTAAAACTGTGTGGCCACTGTAGAGTTGGCTGGCTCCTCCAAAAGTTAAAGATAGAATTACCACCTGGTCCCGCTATTCCGCTCCTAGGTACGTACCCCAAAGAACTGAATACAGGGACTCAGACAAGCACACATACGCACATGTTCACAGCAGCACTATTTACAATAACCAAAAGGTGGAAACAGCCTAAATGTCCATCAACAGAAAACAGATAAACAAATTGTGGTATATACATATAGTGGAACATTATTCAGCCTTAAAAATGAATGAAGTGGGGACTTCCCTGGTGGTCCAGTGGTTGAGAATCTTCCTTCCAATGCAGGGGACGCAGGTTTGAGCGCTGGTTGGGGAACTAAGATCCCACATGCCGCGGGGCAACGAAGCCGCACGCCGCAACTACTGAGCCCATGTGACACAACTAGAGAGTCCGCGCTGCAACTACAGTGCCCACACGCTCTGGAGCCTGCATGCCACAACTCGAGAGAGAAAACCCACGTGCCACAACGAAAGATCCCACGTGTCTCAACTAAGACCCAACGCAGCCAAAAATAAATAAATATTTTTTCAAAAAAGAATGAAGTACTGATACATATTACAACATGGAAGAACCTCCAAAACAAAAACTAAGTGAAAGAAACTAGACACAAAAGGTCACATATTGTATGATTCCGTTTATATGAAATGTCCAGAACAGGCAAATCCACAGACACAGTATGCACCTTGGTGGCTGAAGGAGGGAATGGAGAGAAACTGCCTGACGGGCAAGGAGTTTACTTTGGAGTGATGGAAATGTTTTGAGGTAATTGCACTGCCTGGTCAATGTACTAAATGCCACTGAACTATTCACTTGAACATGGTTGATTTTACATTATGTGATTTTTTTTTTTTTTTTTTTTGCGGTACGCGGGCCTCTCACTGCTGTGGCCTCTCCCGTTGCGGAGCACAGGCTCCGGACGCGCAGGCTCAGCGACCATGGCTCACGGGCCCAGCCGCTCCGCGGCATGTGGGATCTTCCCGGACCGGGGCACGAACCCGTGTCCCCTGCATCGGCAGGCGGACTCTCAACCACTGCGCCACCAGAGAAGCCCAACATTATGTGAATTTTGCCTCAACAACTTATTTTTTAAAATATGCTCTAATGCAGCAGTCATTAAAGAGCACAAAATTATGTTCAAGAAAATTATGTTCAAGAGAATTTAGCTGAATTCTCACATGTGTGTATCCTAACGACAGGAAGAAGGACGTGACGGATCCAAGAGCCCTGGTGGGGAGCAGTGACTGAAGCCGGAATGTTAAGCCTCACAAGGCACAGCGGGGTTTAAAGGATGGATGGCTTCAGACTGGCGGGCAGAAAGGGAATGGATACTCCAGGCAGAATGAGTGGTGTACAGAAACACAAAGGCAAGCAAATGCAAAGGGGCAGTGAGCAGACCACCCTAGCTAGAGGCGGGAGTCAGTGCTGGAAAATAAAAAAGGTGAGTGGTCAGACTAGGAAGTCATGGACCCAGAGAAAGGCTTTAGTCTGACAAGAATGAAGAACCAGTAATGCTTGTTGATAGGCAGTTGGATATACGTTCATCAATAACCTGTCTCCCCTACCTTTTAAAAAAGGTACCATTTGAGAACTCACATGTTGAACACTGTGCAAAGCACTACACAGACATGGCTGTATTCTCTTCTAACAATCTCTCCACTTTATGGAATTCTTTTTAGTTTCAATAAATAAACATCAACAAAATTTTATTTTTTATTGTAATTGAAGTATAGTTGATTTATAATATTAGTTTCAGGTGTACTGTTTTTTTTTAAATTTTAAAACTATATATTTTTATTTTTGGCTGCGTTGGGTCTTCGTTGCTGCGCGCGGGCTTTCTCTCTAGTTGCGGCAAGCGGGGGCTTCTCTTCCTTGTGGCGCGTGGGCTTCTCATTGCGGTGGCTTCTCTTGTTGCAGAGCACGGGCCCTAGGCGCGCAGGCTTCGGTAGTTGCGGCACGTGGCCTCAGTAGTTGTGGCTCGTGGGCTCTAGAGCACAGGCTCAGTAGCTGTAGCGCATGGGCTTAATTGCTTGCGGCATGTGGGATCTTCCCAGAAGAGGGCTCAAACCCGTGTCCCCTGCATTGGCAGGTGGATGCTTAACCACTGTGCCACCAGGGAAGTCCAAACATTTATTTAATTTTAAATGGTTGCACAGTATTCCATTGCATGGAATTTAACCATACCCCTATCATTGGATAATTAGGATGTCCTTTCTTTTTCCTTAACACAGACACTTTCAATGAGTATCCTTGACCTATATTTTTGCAAATTTACACAACTGGGCAATTAAACTACAGTATAACATATGTAATTGCTGAGGCAAAGGGTGTAAACAATTTTAAGACTTTCCATATATATTGCTCCATTTCCATCTCAATGCTTAATAATTTCATTTCCATTCACAGTGTATAACACCACTATTTCCCTCTGCTCAAAGTAGTGCCATTCTTTTTATCTTTTCCAATCTGAAAATAGTACTAGTAAGATTAAACTTTTGCTTTATTGGCCATTTGTATCTCTTTTGTAAATTGCTTATATCCTTTGCTAATTTGTAACTCATCTATTCTGGCCTAAGATTTAGAGAAGAATTTCTAATTATCTACTTTCTAACCTCAGGACCACTTATGAAATTATCAATTTGAATGCCACCTTTATGACACATTATAGTCACTGGGATCTGTTTCTAGACTCCTTTTTTTAAAGGAATCTTTGAGACGATTTACATCTACCTTCTGCAATAGCTCTGACAGATGACTCTTCAATCTCTACATGGACATTTATTTCTAAAAAATTATAGTAGCTATTCACGATCGTTGTAGAAAATACAGAAAAATCACAGAATGTAAATAAAAGTCACTTAGAACACCACCATGCGTTGAGAACCACCATGAAAATTTTGGTGTGTATAACTAGGAGTCATAATTCTGAAATCGGGTGGCTGGGTTTGAATTCCTGTTCTCTGCCACTGCTTACTAGCTCTTGGCTACTGACTTAGCCTCCTCCATCTTCAGTTTCTTCATTTGTAAAACAGGGTCAGTGATAAACTATCTACGTCACAGGGGTGGTTGTGAGATTTAAATAAGGAAATATAAGTAAAGCATGTGGTACAGTTTCTGACACAAAGAAGGAGCTCAAAAAATGTTTGCTACTATTGTTATCATGAGGTTGTGAGAACTCAATGAGCTACATTGTTTTGTAAGCTGCCCTTTTAACTTAATAATATAATGTAAACACTTAACCATATGATTACATTTTCTTCTACATTATTTAAATTTAAACTTGGTGAGATTATATATCATTTTAATTTAACACTTTAGACATAAAATTTCAATTCTCTACAATAAACCTGCATTTTGTTGTTTTGTTTTGTAGACTTTCTAATCCCTTATAATGATGTTTATTCTGACTTCAGTATCATTGTTTCAATTACTATAGCCTTACAACGAGTGCATACAGGTTAATGTAAAAGCAAAGCCTCATCACCTTTTCTTAAAAAAAAATTTCTTGGCTATTTGGATAAACATTCTTCCTTCAGATAAACTTCAGTCATTTTGTTACGGTTCCAAAACAAAAAGCCCTGTATGATTTTTATTAGAATTGCATTAAAATTGTAGATTAAGGAGGGGAGAAACACTTGACTTCTTTACAGAATTTAATCTTTTATTAACCTATGTGGAATTTTATAATTTTTATACAGGATGTACACGTTCAAGTCTGTTGTGATCTTAAAAAAAAAAAAATCGCTTGATAACCACAGATTCATCGGTGGTTGAATCTATTATCTGTTGAGCATCTACTATGTTCCAGTCACGGCCTTAGCCTCAATGGTCGTCAAAACCATAAATGACCCCAGTGCTGTATATAGCATTCAGTGGGGAACCTGACAGTAATCAGAGCCACATAAAAAAATGTCAGAATGCAACAGTTTAAGAGTCATGACCTAGAGCATAATCGGGAGAAGAGGTGTGTGTGCTCAGGAAAAGCTTCCAGAGGACTGAGTAACGCCAGCCAATACCGATATAGTCACCATGTATAGGTACCCTTCCAATCCCCCTTTTTTTTTTTTTTTTTTTTTTGGCGGTACGCGGGCCTCTCACTGTTGCAGCCTCTCCCGTTGCGGAGCATAGGCTCCGGACGCGCAGGCTCAGCGGCCATGGCTCACGGGCCCAGCCGCTCCGCGGCATGTGGGATCCTCCCGGACCAGGGCACAAACCTGTGTCCCCTGCATCGGCAGGCGGACTCTCAACCACTGCGCCACCAGGGAAGCCCCCAATCCCCATTTTAAAGAAGAGGAAAACGAGGCCGACAGCCTAAGCAATCTGCAAAAGGCCACCCTCCAGCAAAGCAATGGAGGTGTTGGTTGGCTGCCTGCCATGAAAGAGTGAAGGCAGATCTAAGCGAAGTTAAGGACTTCACAGGTGAAGGTCCATGGGAGGCTGGCAGGACCGGTAGAGTGGCCCAGGCAGAGATGCAGCATACTGTCAATCTTTTGCCTTCTTAGCTGACTAGAGCTGAATATTTTATCCGTCCACATTACTGAACTTTTAACAGCTCTATTAATGTCTTCATTCACACACTGGATAACTGTGCCATCTACACATAATTACATCTACACATAATTACTGTGCCATCTACACACAATTACATCTTTTTAATATTTATACTCACTTAGCATCTTATTTTACTGGACAAAACCTCCCCAAAGTGCTCAATAATACTCGTGGTAAAAGGCACTCTTGCTTAGTCCTGACGTTAACATGTCATTTGATGACCCAGAATTTCCTCAACTTTTGACAGTAACACTTTTAACATTTACAAACATCCAGTGGGAAGCTGCTCTATGTGCCTATTTTGAGACTGATATATTTTACCATATAAAGGAAGGGTGGAGATCGATGCATTTTACCATATAAAGGAAGAATTCTCCTTTTCTTTGCTTTACCCCAAATTTTAAATCAGGAAAGCTGGCTGAAATTTATCAAGTGATTTTGCATATTTCTTTATGATAATCATGATTTCTCTCCTTTGACCTATCAAGGTGATTAACTCAATTCCTTAAAAAGTTGAACCACCTTTTGTACTTCTAGAATAAACTAACTGATCAAGGCAGATTATTCTTCTGTTTGCTGGCTTCAGTTTACTAATATTTACTTTGGATTTCTATAACTATGTTAATAGCTTTCTCTTCTGCCCCTGAACTTTATCAGATTCTGGCATCAGTGTTTTTGCTGGTTTGGTAAGGTCTGTGATACAAGACTAGTTTGTTCTAGCTGTAACTAGAGCTGTCTGGAACAGGAGGTTAAATTTGTTCTTTAATCTAAAAATATTTAGCTCACCATGGATTCAGTTATTTTCAAATAATAACCCAACCGGCTCTATTTAAATGCTACAGACTTCCATGAAGTTAGGAAAAGTCTGTTTTCTTCCTTGTTCAGGTCATACAAGTAATGTCATTGTGATTACTGCAGAAACAGTCTCAAAACACATTATAGAAGCTCATCTTTTTCTTCTGCATCATCTTCCTGGATATTTCTCTACTGCTTCTTATTTTTAACCTATTAGCAGAGGTTTCTGCACTGTTGCCTCTTAAATTCTAACGGCCGCTACAGTTGCGCACATGCCCCCTCATTCATCACGTGCAGTTGCATCTGCTCCCTACTTACACGTCAGCCTTATCAGATTCATCTATTTTATTCTTTTCTAAAGAAGCAGCTCTTGGGTCTATTGATCCATTCCGTTGTTGCTCTGTTTCTAATTCATTTATTCTGGCTTTGGTCTTCTTAGCCCTGCAATTTCCTTTATTTCCTCTTCTAGTTTCCCAAGTTTAGTATCCAGTTCATTTATTCCCTTTCTTCTTTAGTATTAAGATGCCATGGAGGGCTTCCCTGGTGGCGCAGTGGTTGAGAGTCCGCCTGCCGATGCAGGGGACACGGGTTCGTGCCCCGGTCCGGGAAGATCCCACGTGCCGCGGAGCGGCTAGGCCCGTGAGCCATGGCCGCTGAGCCTGCGCGTCCAGAGGCTGTGCTCCGCGACGAGAGAGGCCACAGCGGTGAGGAAGAAAGATCAAAGACAGTGGGGACAGAAGGCGATATGAAGGAAAAAGGACAGGGCTTTGAGAAAATTGGGCACAGGAAGAGGAAAGAGGCACTGTTTCCCGTTTGTGCAGCTAGAGAGGGGTAGTGCCTGTATCTGAAGTGGGGAGTCTAAGAGGAAGAGTGCTTTTAGAGGGAAGTAAAGCGCTAACTCTGGGTTTAAGCAATTGCTCATGAGATGCTAAACCAGGAAGCTGTCTTGCATGTAGTTAGGAAATTCCAGAGAAAGAGCTACAGATATAAATCTGATAATCATTAACTGATGGTAGATGATTAAGCAGGAAATGTAGGTAGGATCTCTAAGGAAGCTTAGGAAGCTTAAGTTTAATGAGAAGAAAAGAGCTGACCCTGGTGGGAACAAGATACTTAAGAGGCGGAGGGAGAATCAACTTGATAATTTACCTTTTTTCTAAAGAGCTACCTATTTCTTTGGACTCTTCTACATCTTTGTCATAAAGCTATACAGAGAGTTATAATGATTCCTAAAGGCAAATACAGTTGCCCCTTGAACAACATGGGGGTTTGGGGTGCCAATCCTCCATGCAGTTGAAAATCTGCGTATAACTTGTGGTTAGCCCTCGAATCCGCAGCTGCACAACTGAAGATTCACCAACCACAGATTGTGTAGCACTGTAGTATCTCCTACTGAAAAAATCCAAGTGTAAGTGACCCTGCACAGTTCAAACCCGTGCTGGCTAGCGGCCAGCTGTGTCTGCCTCCTCTCATTCTCCTTGATTCCCCTTGCTAGATGACTGTCTATCTCCTTGATTCCCCTTTGCTAGATGACTGTCCAAACTTCACCAGTTATTTTCAAACAACCAGCTCTTCTACTTAAAGCGCCTCTTTCCCTGACTGCAAATGTAATAATTAGTTCTGCAGCAAAGTAACAGAGGGGTTCAGAGCACAGGCCGTGGTACCAGACTGACTCAGATGAGATGCCTAACGGGCTGTTTGACTTTGGGCAAGTCCTTTAATTTCTCCTAGCCTCAGATGCCTCATCTGTAAAACAGGAATAACTACCACCACACACCCTCTTAGGGCAACTGTGAGGAATAGACGTAATGCCCACAGTTCACAGAATGATTGTTAAATGTTAGTATATACATCTAGGCTAAAATTGCTGGGTTTTTCTTGTAAATTTCTTCTTCCTGCTTTCCTGAAGTTTATTTTGGCCTTCACAGTACTTTACAGCTTTCAAGATACTTTCACAGACATTATTTCTTTTGGTCCTCCACCCTCTGAGGCTGGTGGAACATACCTTGGGCTCACTGTACACGTGGGGAATGATGCTCAATGTGAATGGACACGTTTAAGGTCACAAAAATGAAGAAACAATGAAGCGAAGATTCGCCACAGATGCGCTCTAGGACACCCCAGCGATAGGGGCGCACGGCACCTTTGTCACCGCTCGTTCTGCCAAAGCGGGGTCCTGGTAACAGTCTACTACGGCAATGCCATCCAACTTCTTTCTTCTCCCCTCAACCTTACACACAGCTGACTTTAAGAAGAGCATCTCGGGTGGAGAGACAGGAGTTGACTGTAGGACATTGAGACAGTGTATATAAACATCTTCTTTGAGGAATTCTGCTGTAAAAGGGAACAGAGAGATGAGGTGGTGGCTGGAAGGACTCGGTGGTCCTGTCTTTGTTGCCTGTTTTTTCAAGATGGGCGCTGCACCAGGCAGAAGCCACGGGTCCTCCAAGGAGACAGGACCGCAGGCAAAGGCTATAAGTACAGCTGTGGGCGGGCTGACAGCTAGAATGGTGGGAAAGCGTGGAAATTCTCAATCAAATAAGAGGACAGCATTGCCTCCTGCTGAGGAGAGGCGGTGTTACTGCAAAGAGCATGCGTGTGTGACACATTCCTGTCCTGCAAGGGAAAGCTGATTGAAAGTTTGTGTTTCCCCGAAGGAAAATGTTTCATAAGGAATTCCACAGCTGCTTCTGTGCTCATCACTTGACCACCTGGCTCTAGGTATAACAGACGGTGGGCCAGGTTCACCTGAACACAAGGATGACTGGACTTTTCCCATGGAGGAGCCAGAACTTGGAAGTCAGGTACCACATATTCATCGACAATTCTGGTCCCAGGTGTAGGGTAACCCGGGAAGAGCAGACCGCATTACCGTAGCTGGAGGAGCTCCCTGAAGGTGAAACAGGTGCTACACGGCATCAACTGGTAGTACCTTTGCTTTTTTTTTTTTTTTTTGGTCAATAACTGGACTTTAATGAGTAATTCTGGTAAAAGCGTTTTTGCACAGACATGTAGGCATAAAACACATGTAAAAAATGAACAAAAAGATTCCTTCTCTCCTTAAGTACATCTTAGAACAGCCATGACTAAGTTTAACGTGATATATATTTCAGAGCTTAAAACCCAAGAAACTTTGCTTTTATCAGTTTCTGCATTTGTAAGACAACCACTGTTGACAGTGAAGCTAGGCCCCCCTGAAACCAAGCTGCCCTGTCAAGTTTATGATTAACCTTTCTATCCAAGACTTTATGCTCTTTCCTATCCTGCTCCCTGTTCCCCCTCAAGATTGAGGAGCATCAAAGAAAAGGTGGGGGGGAGGCTTGACCCCTGCGGGGTCCTCCCGGGTACCAAAGCCCCTCATGTCACCTGTTCCTCGTTTGTGGAAAAAGGCTTTAGTCTCCTAGGTCTTCCCTGAGTTCCAAAGAGCAGACTCAAGCAGTTACCAATTAGGGAAGTGAGGGAATGCAGAAACTAAGGGAAAAAGGTCAAGCAAGAAACGTAATGGTAGCTTAAACAGTTCAGCGACAGAAGTCCTAGTTCCTCCTAAAGGACGATAACCTTGGAGTTGTTCTGCAGAAACTAAGACCCCGCCCAGGTGGACGATGGTGACGACCTGCTGATCACAAGCCTGTAGATCCCAGACTGGCTGGAACCAGAAGCTTGATGATCAAGATCCCCAAAACATCACCTTATTGCCTCACCACCAACCAATCAGAAGGAGGTGCACAGGCTACAACTCTCACCCCAAATGTTGCCTTTAAAACCCTTCCCTGAAAGCCATCGGGGAGTTTGGACTTTCTGAGCATAAGCTGCTAGCCCTCCTGGCTTGGCGCCCTGCAGATAATCGAACTTTCCTTCACCACAGCCCGGTGTCAGCAGACTGGCTTTGCGGTGCTGTGGGCGTGCAGACTCAAGTTCAGTTCAGTAACAAGGACGTTGTAGATTACCTTGCTGGATGGTCCCAAGTGGTACTTTTCCTTTAGAATGTAATAACAGGAAAAGTAATAACAGGGAAAATTCTCCTCTGAAGAATTTATATGCTTCTTTTGTTCTAATAAAATACTATTCATCGGTGCCTGAGATGTGTAAGGTATCATAAAACAACTTGAAAATAGAGGCCGCCCACTGAGAATTAGATTATAAAGTCAACATATAACTAGTCCTCTAGAACAAGGATCTGCAAAAGCCATCTTAAAAGAGACAGGACGGCTTTTTAGCAAAACATGAATGTAATTTGACTGAAGCTGTATTAACTCAGTAAAGTATTTTAAAAGTAAAGTACTTGTAAAGAAGGTATAAAACCAAAAGAAAAGGAGTTGGTCAGCTGCACAGAATGGAAAAAGAAGCATGGAAGCCAGTTACGGGGCGCCGATCCAGGAACAGAACAGGATGGCAGGTGCTGCCGCCAGCATACTGGGCAGCGGGCCGTAACCACAAAGGCTGCTCACTTAGCCTGGGGTTATAAACTGTGCTGAAAATGCATCGCAGGCTCAGGATGGCACGCGCTCTTAAGAGCTGAAGACTTTCTCATAAGCCCACACGTACTGTCAAACGTCATCAGCTCTACTGGGAAAGCTGAAGCAGATCTAGGCAGTGATGTGAAACCGTTAGAGATAAGGAAACACAGTGTCGCTTAGAACACTCCAAACACAGGCAGGAAAAAGTCACAAGAGAAGTCAACTGGTCTTTCGTGCAGAAGTCGTGCCAGGTGGAGGACAGACCACCTGACACAGGACCCCCGGGTACCTGTGTGAAGAACGCCAGTGCCTGAGCAGAGTCCATGCACTGTGCCGGTTCCTGAGGCAGAAATGAAGCCGCAGCAAATATTTCCCAATGAAACAAGGGTGACGTAGAATAAGACTTTCTTAGCACGTTTTAAAACAGACAGCAGCTATTGATTTGGGGTTCTTTGGGGTTCTTTCTGGTTACACGCGTTACTCAGTTTGTGAAAATTTATGGAGCGTTACACTTGTGATGCACACATTTTTCTGCATATGTCATATTTCAATAAAGAGTAAAAATAAAGACAGCAGAAGGAAAATGTTGGAAAGCATTAACCCGAAGGGAAAAGTATTAAAATTCTGTTATTTTAATAAATTTTGTACTTATTCTATCTGCAAGATAACAAGCCCAAACAAAAAGATAAGATGACCTCTTTAAAACACTACACTGTGAAAAGGGGATGCTTTATAAGTTGGTCAGTCAGGCAAGTATCTACTGAGTGCAAAGAAACCAAGCTGTCTCTACAGGCTGTAAAAGAGACTCCTTGAAAAGTTTTTATATAGAAAGTACTCTGCCACTTCCTGTAGTCACATGCTCCAGGTATGTAGGTTTAAAAACCCAGGCCAGGGCTTCCCTGCTGGCGCAGTGGTTGAGAGTCCGCCTGCCGATGCAGGGGACACGGGTTCGTGCCCCGGTCCGGGAAGATCCCACATGCCGTGGAGCGGCTGGGCCCGTGATCCATGTCCGCTGAGCCTGAGCGTCCGGAGCCTGTGCTCCGCGACGAGAGAGGCCACAGCGGTGAGAGGCCCGCGTACCGCAAAAAAACAAACAAACAAATCAAAAAAAAACCAGGTCACATATCTTTTGCCCTCATCCAGAGGGGAAGAGAATTAACCTCTGTCACCCAAAGCTGAACACATCTACCAGTGCACAGAAACTTGTTAAAGGTAAATGTAATTCTTAACGACAACGTATCTACAGGAAGAAGCTAACGAGTATGCAAATACCATGGGCTACCAGCTTCACAGGGCTCTCACGACAAAGAGCCACCCCTAAATCAGATGACTTTCTGAAAAATGTTGTTCCCCCTCACAGCGATCAGTCGTCTGGGCTGGTTGAGGTAACAATACATGAATCTCTTCATCACTCTGTGCCTCAGTCTCTGTGCTCAGAATAAGCTAGTGCCTTTACACTGTCAAATTTACTGTGTATGTCCTGAAAAGATCGGAAGAGATCTGCCACAAAACTGGGTATGATAACTAACGCAGAAAATCAGGGCCAAGGGGAAAAAGGATCAAGCAAATACACTAACAGTAAGGGTTACCACAGCTTCCGTAACTGAGCGTAAAAAACTTGGCTCTAAACTTCCCCGCAGCCAGAGCAAAAGAGGAAACAGCTCTCATTATAGAAGTTTCCCTCTATTGATTCCTTACCACCTCTAAGACACAGCAGTAATTTAAGGCTGTGAGCGTTAAGACCGATTGCACGTATTTAAATAACCAATCCCGCAGTTAAGAGAGAGACCATAAATGCTGACAATCTCTTTAAGTCGGACTGACTTTGTCAAAAACACAGAGCTAGGTTCACAGCTACTTCCTTGTTTTTCTGGCAGTTAAGGCTCCCAAATCGGACAGACACTAATGTTCCGTTCTCCACAAAGAACAGTGGGAAAATGAAATAAACTCAAATCTGGGATTGTTAATTTCAACAAACTAAAGAAAAGTACTTCAGGTTGCAAATCAATCATTGAACTCGACTGAGGCATTAAGCACGGACAGTGCTAATGTCACCAGTTAGATGAAAACGACCACAAAGACATCAAGTACAAAGCTACCTCACCTAGGAGCAGACAAAAAACTCTCAAGAAGGCAGTTAAAAAAAAAAAAGAAAAACACATAAATTCACTGTTCTTATTAATACATTTTCAAATAAGGAAAACAAAAGTAGTTTTGAAACAAGTACTAGAAATGCATATGTTTGAACTAAAATACAGGTGCACCATCTATAAAGAACACATAAAGACATTTAATACAGACGAATGCTGCACTGGAATAAGATGCAGCTTAACTTTGGTAGGAAGAACAGAGGAGAAAACCTGAATTCTTGAATCAGTGGACAAGTTACAACTTAACTAGACCTTACTTTACCAGATCTGTGACATCAGGGGGTCAAGTTAAGATATGGCTAAGCTCTCTCTCTGAGTCTCACTCCATCTGGGTCTTTGCTCGTGTCACCTTAGCAGAGGCCTTCCCAGGCCACCTCTCAAAGAAGCATCCCCACACCACTCTATTCCTCAAGGCGCTTATCACCAGGCCTGTTGCACACTGCTCCTTCCCCCACCAGCACACAGGCTCCACTGAGGAACTCAGCCGACCGTGCTGTAACCCCAGGGTCTACAACACTGAGTAGAATCTAGGAGGCACACAAACAGGTTTCCAGGTAAAAAACAGATCCAGGGACTTCCCTCATGGTCCAGTAGTAAAGAATCTGCCTTGTAATGCAAGGGATGAGGGTTCGATCCCTGATCAGGGAACTAAGATCCCACATGCTGCGGGGTAACTAAGCCCGCGTGCCACAACTACTGAGCCTGCGTGTCACAAACTACAGAGCCCACGCGCCCTGGAGCCTGCGCGCCACAACTAGAGACGAGAAAACCCACACGCCGCAACTAGAGAGAAGCCCACGCACCAGAATGAAGAGCCCACACACCGCAATGAAAGATCCCGCATGCCTCAACAAAGATCCCACGTGCTGCAACTAAGACCCAACACAGCCGAAGTAAATAAAATTTAAAAATAAATAATAAGTAAATCTTTTAAAAAAAGAACAGATCCAGTCCCCTGTACGGTTCAAGTATTAGGCTCAATGGAGCATACTTGCACATAACGTAAACATAAAATTCTAGGACAAGTTACCTAAGACTATAACTTACAACAAACAAAGCTTAAGGGCATAGGACTTTATCAATTATATTAGTACGAAATTATACTAACACGCAAATATTACTGACGGGAAGTTTACAAACGGTCGGGAGGCCAGGTTCAAATCCTGGCTCGACTCTCTGCGTGACCATTCTTAACTTCTCTTTGCCTCAGTTTCCCCTTACATGAAATGGAGACAAAAACAGTACCTACTTCAGTGTCAAGTACTGTGCGAAATAAGGATGCAGTGTTGACAAGGATAAACCCGAGGGAAAGAATTAGGGGAAAACTTCTGTTCCTTATTTCTTCCCACAGTTCCAAACTACAAACAGGGCAAAGGTAACAAGGAAGGGAGGGGACATTTACTTTTATTTGAAAAATATGTACATTACAGTGTTCGTGTTTTTAAAAGAGCAAGGTAATTTTCACCACGGGAAAACAGAATATCCGAAGTCTGTGGTTACACATGCTTTTCAAATAAAAAGCGAAATGTAAAAACGTGCTAGAGGAGAACGAGCTGAAGGGGGGCTGGGGAACAGGAAAGCCGGGCTGAGGTCCGTGGCACTGAGACCACCCGTGCTTGCCGTCTGGGCAGCTGGGCCCCCTGAGGCTGCTCCCTGGGGCCTGGATCTCGGCCACTGTCATTTTGCTGTCCAGACAGCTCCCACCAGCCGTCCTCTTCGGCCCTACAATCACTGGAGGTTCCGCCTTAAGAGAATACATACGCAGCTCATCTGAAGGTGTGCACATTCAGACCCCTGCAGGCATCAACTCAGTCATTTATACCCAAAAGCAGGGGGCAGGCTTCTGAAAAGGGGCTGTGCAGCCGTGGCTGCCCTCTGCATAGGGATAGGCTTGGGCTGGATGAGCCAGCCGGGCCGGTGACGTGATTAATAAATAGTCGGTGAGGGCAGGGCTTGATTCTGAATAACTGATCAGTTCTGGATCCCAGCACTTGCTTAGACCCTAATGCCGATCATACGGGGGCTCTCGACGCAGAGCATGAACCCCTCAGGCGACAATCTGGCTCGCTGTAAATCCTGAACTGCTGTTCTTCCTGGAACAGAGAGGGACTGACGCAGGTTTCACTTGCTTCTACCTGGCTGTCTAGGACAAGGAAGGAGAAATGAGAGACAGGTGGGTGAGTTTCTACCACAAAAGAGACGGCTTTTGTCACACACTGCTGCCAGCAAAGCTAAGCGGAACACCTGGAGGCCCAGGTAGCATGAGCAGTTGACCCTGGGAGTCATTTCCTGAGGTGGCCGCGGGAACAGCAAAGCCACTGCAGCACCTGTCGGCAGCCACTGGGACACTCACGTCAGCCCAGGGAAGGCCGTCTGGAAGACGTGTCACCAATTTTCAACAGCATGTTCTTAATTCTAAACTAAGAAAATAAGTACTACACGGAGGGGATAAAGAGAAAATGGAAACATTTAAATAAATTATGCTTAAAGCCTCATAATACAGTGTTTATCCTCTGAAGCAGAGAACATTAGATGATGGTCTCCATATGTGAGGGAACGGAGAATGAACAGGATTCCTCCAAATGCCCCAGTTCTAACAACCTACATTTATCACGATTTGGGTGAAAAGCATAATACAAGTCAGAGGTGGCTCAAACGAGGACTCTTAACCATTGGCGTAAGCCTGACACTACAAAGTGAAATGAGCCACCTATAGCAACAGTATCAATTGATTTCATAATTTGTATCTTTCATCGCCTAGAATCTGGGTCTCCCTTAGCCAGTGAGCATCACATGAATACAGGAGGGAAAGGAAAGGAAGATTTACACATTACCTACTGTATGCCTGTAAATATTACAGATGCTTTTTCCCTAAGTATAATCATTGAGTGCTTCAGACAAATGCTGTCTGGAGTCTGACCACCTGGATTCCTCCCATTCCAGCTGTGGGCCCTCAGGAAAGTGATGATTTCACTGTGCCCCCGTCTTCTCCTCTGAGAAAAGGAGCTACCGCCCAATGATGTAGTTACCAGCGCTCTGACAGGCTGAGGGTACTGCCTAACCAACCTAAGGCTGTCACAACAGCACAGGGCACACAGCGAGCACCGCGTACGTGTACGATCGCGATTTCCCATTTCCCTCACGGCATCCTTGTGAAGAAAATAAAACCCTGTAATTGGGGAACAGTGTCTTCAATTTACAGAGGAGGCAATTTTGCAAAGACAGGCAATCAACTTGCTCGGAGTCACAGAAAGTGACAGAGGGTAAAAGCCATCCTCTTGCCATTGTGCAGTGCTGGCCATGGCGTTCATGCAGTTACCGGCCATGGCTTACTTCAAAATACAGAAGTCACATAGCCCTCGGTGAGCGAGACGTCCTCAAGGAAGTCAGATTGTGCTGAAAGGAAATCAGACTGACTGTGCTAACCTCGACATTTCATCTCAACCAAAAACACTTATTGTCTTCCCAGGTACACAATGCTAGACTGCTGTCAGGCCATAAAAGCAACCAGCCAGCTCCTAGTGAGTTAGGTAGACCCGGACGTTTCAAAAGTGAGCCTTAGGGGAACTCACGGAGGGCAAGAGGAAAGGGAAAGGACGAGGGAGGGGATTAAAGAGTAAAAAGACTCACTACAGACCTTCAAAACGAAACATGTACATATCTACCTTGCCCCTGAGGAATCTGACCAGGACCTTAAACTGAGGCCAACAGCGCCCAATCTTAATGAATGAACTGGCCCAGTTCCCACACACACACAGCTCTGACGTACACAGGCCCGCAGGGCCCTTTTGACTCTCTGGGAGACACCTGACAGATCACAGGTCAACCTTAAAACGCCTGGGAGCAAGATGTCAATGAACAGATTCAATGGGGTTACTCTTCTGTTCCCTCCTTTCTTCCCAGGGATCACATATTTACAGGCTATGTTTGATACAATACGTCAATCGGGAGGTCAGGAAACCTGATTTCCAGGCCTAAGATGGGCCAGACAGCCCCGCTCCGGGCGCGGGTCCGGTCCTCTTTGTCCGTCGGTCCCTCCCTCGCTCCCACAGCACCCGCGGGGGCCAGAGCAGGGACTGGGGCTGCCCCGGGCCACCTGCCATCTCCTCCTCCACCCTCTCAAAAGTTGCCAGGGCTGCAGAGAGGCCGCCCTGGCCTCGGGGGCATGCTGTCAGCTCTTTTCACTATCCACCGGCCTCCCCACGGCGGCCTCGGGAGGAGGGCGCGCAGCGGCGTGGGTGTGAGCGGCGGGAAGCAGCCCCGGCGTGACACTTCGCGGAGCCGGCTCCCGCAGGGCCACACGCCGCGGCCGGTGCCGGCGAGGCCCGGGCGGCCCACACATCGGCCCCGGGGCCCGCAGCCCCCGGACCCACCGCGCCGGCGCTCCGCGGCAACCCGGACGCCCGCCCGCCGCCGCCGTCCACTCACCGCCGCACTCGGCAGAGTACTGGTCCCCCCAGTCCCCGGACTGCGGGCTGCAGCCGCCGCCCGCCGGGGCCTCCTGCTGCTGCCGGTGCTGCAGCTCCTGCTTGAGCAGGGACAGCGGCGAGTAGTGCTCGGTGGCTAGGGCGCCTGGTCGCGGCCCGCTGGACAGAACCCCCAGCAGCAGCAGCAGCAGAACCAAGACTCGCCGGGCGGCGCCCGCGGCGGCCACAGCGCCGCCCCAGCAGCCGCAGCACCAGCAGCCGGCAGGTGCCATCTTCCCTCAGGGCGCATGTGCGGCGGCCCTCGCCGCGCACTGCGGCCTCCCAGCCTGAACCTGCGGCTGGCAGGTGGGCCGTGGCGAGGGGGCGGGAGAAGGGGAGTGGCAACGCCTCCTGGGAGTTGTAGTCCCAGATCAGCCAGCCTGCGAGCCCCTTTTCAGTGCTGGGACTGCGAGTCCCGGTAAGCACCGCGCCGCGCAAGGCTTCCGGTCTGGCGTCTGACGTCTTCCCCGCCACTGAATCGGAAGTTCTGGCCCGCAGTTGCGTGGAAATGAGCACTGATGGGCGGAGTGGGCTTCGGCCCGGCAAGGGGAACGCCGAGGGGGTGACAGCTGGAAAGGGGAAGACGGATGGGGTGGCAGTGACTCCTACTACTGCTGCTGCCTCGGCCTCCTGCCAGTACAGGTGCATCGAATGCAACCAAGAGGCCAAGGAGTTGTACCGAGACTACAGCCACGGCGTGCTGAAGATAACCATCTGTGTGAGTTGTCAGGTGTGGGCTGTCCTTGGGGAAGAAATGGCGCAGCGAGGTTTGGGAACCGCGAGAGCCCATGGTACCTCTACCAGATTTTTAGGGTGATAAAAATAAAAAACCAACGAGTTTCAGGGTCCTCTAATACAGACTTAAGTTCGATGCTTGACATTTCCGTTCCTGCTCAGTAGAACCTTTGCATGAATCCCTATAGTGGTAGAGAAGTCATACCCTACAGCGCTTTTCTCATGCCGGTCACGTTTGCTGCTCCGGGCGAACGAATCCTCGGACGGAGATGGATGCAGGTGTTGTGCGTAGACATTTAAAGATCGGATTAGGGTGACATTTGGGCTCACGCCAAAGCTATTTCATCCTTATTCTCCCTTTGATAGATGTTACCATCTTTACACTTCATAACCTATAGTAAATTCTCCTAGAATACTTTTTCAAGCTTCATCCGTTGTGGTTTTTGCATGTAGAGTATTATGTGCAAAGTACGATGCTAGACGTTGGTGACATAAAAAACAAAAAGGAGGAAGTAAAAATTCTCTGCCTGGAACAGTCTTCTCTCAGGTATCTGTGTGGCTCATTCCCTCACCTCCTTCAAGGACTTTTCTCGAATATCTTAGAGAGAGGCCTACTCTGACCACCCTATTAAAAATGATGAGCCCCCCTTCAAGGCTGGTATACCTTATCACCCTTCCCTGCTTATCTTTCTCCATAGTACCTATCATCTTCTAATATTGTATGTAATCGACTTTATTATTTATTGCCTGTCTCCTCCCACTGGAATGTAAGCGACACAAGGACAGAGATTGTGTATATTTTATTCATTAATGTAGTTGGACCACCCAGGACAGTGTCTGACACATAGTAGGTATTAAATAAATATTTGCTGAATGAGTGAACCATTTCTAGGTTTTTTAGATGATCATATCTTAGGCCATCCCGGTATGAGAGAACAGTAAGTTATATGTGGTCTAAACTTAATGGCTTTGGACTAGGCCAATTAAATGGCCCGTCTAAAAGACGACAGCCACGTAACTGTGAATATAGTTTGTCCAAAGAAAAGCTAGTAAATGCCTATGCATTTTAGTTAGCAGTGATTTGTAATATAATCTGTATTTTAAAAAAATATTGGCATTAAGCTAACAACAACAAAATCCCTGTTCAAATCATCAGACGCTGGCTTCTCTATACCTTTACTTATGTAAAGAGAAAATAATTATTGGATAGCTGTTTAGGTCAACAGCTATACTCTCCCCCACTTTTTTCCCCCAGACATTGCACTTGCTCACCCAGGAGACAGATTTTAGAGTAATATTTGGAATACTGAACGGTGGTACTGTACATTATGGATTATTGTACACAGTCATTCCCTAATGAAACAGAGTAGGTAGTATCCTTGTTTATATCATGCTAATGCTTAATGATATGCATGATTGCATTACTCAGATAAATCATTCATGTGATGCCAGACTCTGAAAATCAAACCATAAATTAATTAACTTTGTAAAGGCAGCCCAAGTCCTGGGATTAAACGGAAAAAGTGTTTAGACATCAGGCTCTTTGTTGGGAAAAAATATACAAAGTCTCTAAGTGGTTACAGCCGGTAACTTATAGGTACTTTGATCTCTTCTCTGCTGTATTTGGAGTCAGCAGTATACTCAGCCTGATCTCCTACCAGTATTTTTCATTCTAATCTCCCTTCCCTTTGCTCTTGCTTTTTCCTGCCATTTCTCCCAGCTTGCTTATCTGTGTTTCTCTAACATTCTTCTAATGGAAGCATGTCCCTTGCTTTTAGTCACTCACTCTGCTTCAGCGCTTCACAATTTATTAGAGTTATATTAAAGATATTGTACTTTTAATATCCTGAGGAGCCTGGCCTATTTTAAGTGCTCAGATATTTGCTAAATCCATTATGGTAACAAAACAAAACAAAACAAGACTCCTTTGAGACTGTCTCAAGTTTTAGTTCTGTTCAGGGCAACAAGATGCAGTTTTCACCCCTGGGTGCTGGGTACAAAGATGAATAAGACAGCACTGCCCTCACAGGTTCCACTTCTCAGATATGTTTGCTTATTGTGGAGCTAAAATTTGAGAATGAGTGGGGAAGGGGTTAGTCCTGGAGATGATGGGCAGGAAGAAGCAGCAAGAATATTCATGAAAAAAAATGGCCAATTTATATTCTGAAAGAGATGTGATTCATTATAGAATTAAAGAACATAGCAGCAGAAACTAAGCCATATCCATGTTAAAACTGAGCTGGTGGAAGCAGTATTTCAGTTCCCAGGGTGTGCACGGTCCCTGTGCTGCAGGGATTTCTTAGAGGACAGCTTTCTCTTTCAGGATACTTGTCTGTTGAGTAATAAATGATACGGAATAGAACCATCTTGCCAGAACAAGAAAACATTTCTACCACATTTAGCTGTCTCCCAGTCGGATGTTTTAGCACATTTGTTCGTCTTGTGCGTGTGTGTGTGGTTTGACTCATTACGTTCAAGGTGAAGGAAGCACTCAAGGGAAAAGCAAATAACAGAAGCAGAACAAGGAAAAAATGTGGCCTAAACTGATAGGGAGGGAACCAGCAGACTTTAATGAATTCTCAATGTTTCTAAAATACTCAGCATGTTGGGAAAGGGAGATGGGCATAGCACATAGCATGTCCCATGATACCAGCAGCTGCCTCTTCTGTTGGGGTTCATGTCACCCTGTGCTCATTCCATTGTAGCACTTACAGTAGCATGTTTATTTGACTTCCCCTTCTAAACTGTAAGGTCCTTGAGGGTAGAGCCTATGTCTCAAGGAAAGTATCTAGCACTGTGGAAGTGCCTGGTCCATAGACATGGCTAAGTAAAGAGAGCTGTTGTGAGTGTAATAGGCACTCCAAACACGTATGTCAGACAAATGATTGCAAAAGGAGTAACTACGCTGCTGTGTCTCCTGCTGCTGGTTTCTGCCTACCTCCTTCTAAAAAATGTCCAAATCCTGTCTTAGACTTGTGATGCTGTCAGAAGATGGGTTTTAGGGAATTTTTAAAGGACAAAGAGAGGATCCCTGACCAGTCTGCAGTTTCATTTTAAAGTGAAGTAGCATCTCTGGTCTTCCATTCTCATTTGTATAAAGAGAGGAAGTGTTCTCCACATGAGGAGCACAGGGAGAGGTTCTAGAAAACAGCTCTGTCATGTATATAGAATTTCTGATTCTGTGGCTTCTGTTTAGATACTGGCTTACTCTTTGCTCAGCTAAAAAGCCTAACCTCTTAAACCTCAGATCTATTAGGTGGATTTAAATTTGGAGGAATAGCACATCTCCCTTCATTGGTTCACCTGATGACTAGACAGACACACACACTTCTTGTACGACATGAGTGAAGTGGAGAAGCTTTAAATTGGAATTGACTCTAACTTGGTGACATTGGGAAGGCAGGGCTCGTATTCTTCAACGCACTCCATTCTTCTTCTAGCACTTTGATATAATTAAAAGGCCATCCTGGTATGTTTGCATATCCATCACTTCTTCTATTTCTATTTTATCCCCTCAAAGTTTCAAAATGTTTTCTGTTTCAATTGTAGCCATTAGTTTATGCAGTGAATAGGACACTTGATGCAACTTTGTAGCTAATATTCTTTCAAATGTCATTTCTAATGAGCTTGTTCTCCTATACCTGCATTTTATATGTTCTGATGGTATTGGGATTTCATAACATTGTAATCACGTGTCCAAAAAAAAAAAGCCCTTTAATAGGAATGGCTGAGAGCCCAGGGAGCCTTGATTTGGGCAACTCAGAATCAGGCGGCACAACCCCGTTCCTTGCATACAGCCAGCGTTCTCCAGTGTCTACTATGGCAGAGAAGGACCATTTTCTTGCCATGTTCTCCATGGAGAGAAAGACAGGCTTCTCTTGGTATGTGCCACCCGAGGATTCCTACCTGCCTGGAGCTCTCAGAAGCTCTGGGTGCAGGGTTACTTTTCTGAACCCTTTTCTCCAAATCATGTTTCAAGAACCACAAAGTTGGGGCCATCTAGCCAACAGGCAATGAAAGTACATTATAAACTTACTTATTTTATAATAATTCCTACAAATTGAAAGTAGCGTGCTCTGAGATACTTTCCTGCCTAAAATCAGTCTTTAAATCAAATATCTTTGGGGTCTTCTTAAATATGAGATTAAAAGATTAATATTTTTAGCCTAGAAGATTCTATTTAGGCATTTCTGAAACCAGGTCTTATGCAGATGAACATCTTGTATCTGAATGGAAGTTTATTTAAATAAATGCTGATATAACCTTATTGCCATACAAATCCAAAACAGACTCCGCTGTTTTGAAATCCTTTAAGATTTCAGAATGTATGAATATGTTTATTCTAATGTTATCTTGCATTATTTCAGAAATCCTGCCAGAAACCTGTAGACAAATATATCGAGTATGATCCTGTTATCATCTTGATTAATGCTATTTTATGCAGAGCCCAGGCCTACAGGCATATTCTTTTCAATACCAAAATAAATGTAAGTTGTTATAATTTTTTTCTTTTCTAATTTTACTGGATGATTTTGCATTTTTAAATAATAATATCAACAATTTTGAACAGAATTAAAGAATATTATTTAAACAAAGAAATTCTAACAAGAGTGGGTCTTCTGTCTCAACAATGTCTGGAAATTTCTAGAAATAGCAGGCACTGCTTTTTAAAAAAGTGTACAGTGTTTAGTGTATGTTTAAGAATATGGGCACTAGCAGGAAGCTGACAAACCATAATCTGGATTGCCTTTTAGTAGGTTACCTTTTGAAACAGACATCAATAATTTTGAACAGAATAAAAATATAACCTGGTAGGGAGAGAATTATACCTAAAAGAAATAAGCAAACATTGAAAGAAAAAGTTTTAAAAACTTAACTTATTGCATGTTATACTCTGCTGTTCAGGGAACACATGAGGTGAAAAATCAGAAAAGTCCTAATATATGAAGTTGGATTTTTTTTTTTTTTTGAAATATACATTTAATGTACTGACTTGTGAACTCTTTTGACAGTTTGGCTAGGGTTGACAAATAAAATACAGGACACCCAATTAAACTTGGAAGTCAGATAAACAATAAATAATTTTTTAGCATATGTCCTAAGTATTGCATGGAACATACATACACAAAAACAGTATTTGCTGTTTATCTAAAATGCGTATTTAACTGGGTGTCCTGTATTTTTCTTTGCCAAATCTGGCACCCCTAATTTTGGGCTAACAGGGACAGTAACAGTGCAATTTATTTTCCCGGTGCCTCCTCCCCCAAGTTAAACAACCCAGGCAGTGTTTATATTAGTAATATAATTGAGTCTCAAACCTTGCTACACATTAGAACCGCCTGGGGGAGACGGAGGGGACAGCAGTTAATTCTTCCACGCCGAGGCCTCACCCAGAACCAGTTATATGCGAATCTTTGGGGATGGGATCCAGGAAAGTGTATTTCTACAACTCCCTGGGCAATTCCAGAGTGCAGCCAGGAGCGCCAGTGCGCCAGCTTGAGGAGCCTGAGGAGCTCACCCCATGCTCGTCCCTGGACCACATTGAGTTTGCACATACACTTTCTCTTCCCCACTTTATATTGATAAATGTCAACCCATGGCAGAAATATATGGAACAAAGCCACTTCCTGTTGCCTAGCATTTTCTGTTTTTACCAAAATTTCAGCCTCTTTAAAACTTCCAGCTTTTAATTGCTTTCACTATTTTCATTTATACTCATCCAACCTAGGGGCACTTTTTAAGAAATTCATGTTCAGACTAATCGTTTCTTCGGAGGAATCATGAAATCTTCAGGTTGAATCTATTCTCTTATTGCTGCTTCCATCTCTCCTGAGTCACACAAATTCTTGCTGGATTCCGTGTATCAGACGAATGTTGAAAATATGATGGAGGGTGAACTCCTATTTAAAGCAGTGATTCTTAACCAGGGGTGCACATTAGAATTCACCCTCTGGGTGTGGAGAAAAGGGAACCCTCTTGCACTGTTGGTGGGAATGTAAATTGATACAGCCACTATGGAGAACAGTATGGAGGTTCCTTAAAAAACTAAAAACAGAGTTACCATATGACCCAGCAATCCCACTACTGGGCATATACCCAGAGAAAACCATAATTCAAAAAGACACAGGCACCCCAATGTTCATTGCAGCACTATTTACAATAGCCAGGTCATGGAAGCAACCTAAATGCCCATCGACAGATGAATGGATAAAGAAGATGTGGCACATATATACAATGGAATATTACTCAGCCATAAAAATAAACGAAATTGAGTTATTTGTAGTGATGTGGATGGACCTAGAGTCTGTCATACAGAGTGAAGTAAGAAAGAGAAAAACAAATACCATATGCCAACACATATATGGAATCTAAAAAAAAAAAAAAAGGTTATGAAGAACCTCGGGGCAGGACAGGAATAAAGATGCAGATGTAGAGAATGGACTTGAGGACACGGGGAGGGGGAAGGGTAAGCTGGGACGAACTGAGAGAGTGGCATGGACTTATATATACACTACCAAATGTAAAATAGATAGCTAGTGGGAAGCAACCACATAGCACAGGGAGATCAGCTCGGTGCTTTGTGACCGCCTGTAGGGGTGGGATAGGGAGGGTGGGAGGGAGGGAGATGCAAGAGGGAAGAGATATGGGAATATATGTATATGTATAACTGATTCACTTTGTTATAAAGCAGAAACTAACACACCATTGTAAAGCAATTATACTCCAATAAAGATGTTAAAAAAAAATTCACCCTCTGCCTGGAACTGTTTCAAAATATGCGTGCCTAGGATTTACTTCCACAGATTCTGAATCAGGCCTGGGGCGTAGACATTTGTGTTTCGAAAACTCTCCCCATGTGATGCTTCTGCTGAACATTGCTGATTAAGAACTACTGGTTACAGACTGAATACAGTTGGCATTTAATTGGGCAGTTCAGAGTTTGACAAGCTACTAGGCGGGACATCCTTCAAAAACCACAGAAGTTAGCTCTGTCTGTGCCCATTGGTGTTAAGTACAGTTGTTTCTTTACCTGATTGCATGGCAATGTCTTTTTGCCTACCAGATGCACGGAAAGCTCTGCGTGTTTTGTTTGCTTTGTGAAGCGTACCTGAGATGGTGGCAGCTTCAAGATTCGAGCCGGAGCATTGATCCTGACGACTTCATCAGATATGCTAAAGAGTGGGATTTCTATAGAATGTTTGCAGTTGCTTCTCTAGGTAGGAAGAAGCCATGCTTTCTATTCTTAGTTGACCTAACATTTTGATTTTAAAATTAAGGTGTGTGGTCTTAATCACTGGTAAAGAGGAGCTAGTCAGAAGACTTGAGACTAAATTTTCAGCTGTACCACTAATCTGCTAGGTGAGTGTGTATAAATCACCTGCTTTCTTTTTGTTACCACACATATGGCATGGAAATAATTACGCTTATCAGATCAGAGTGTTTCATAAAGTATTTTGAGACACAGTATTTTTAGTAAAATTCTTCAATTTAAGTTCTGATTATCCAATCTGAAGATTGCCTGAATCTCATCTTTATTAAAACAGATTGATAACTGCCAGGCATTATTCAATGTATTATACTGACTGCATTGTACTAATGCAATGTATTTAATAGGGGAAACTTGTTATATATCTGGCTGCATGCAGGGAAGGGGCTACTCCCCCAAATTCTTTAAGTTCTGAAATGGCTTTTCTTCAGAATTTGCATTTGTGACTTAGGTCAGAATTGGGTTGAATTAATTTCTGTGACTATTTTATTACTTACTGGTTTCCATGCTTTTCTGCTTCTACAATCTTCTCATTATACTGAAATATTATTTTAGTAATATTGTCTCCAGTCCACTCCAATGTCACATTTCTGGACTGTGTGTCCTCTTTTGTCCCTTTTTCTTCTCAGTCTGCCCTTACTCCCTCGGCCCAGTGGTTTTAAAATTCATCCAGTCCCAGAGGTTTTAAAATTCACCTATATGCCGAGAATTCCCAAATGTACGTAATAATATTAAAAACATCCTTGAACACATCACCTAAACCAAGAACCAGAACCTAATATAATTTTAAGCTTTAAAGCAAAGCCTCTTAGAATTGCTCTAGATAAACTGCTTTATGTCCATAATTTCTAAAAAACAAACCAGGCTTGTTTTCAAATAGTTTGGAATTTCTGTGGCACCGACTCTACAGTGGCCATTTTGACACTTGATCAGAAATGTTTTTCTGTTACTTAACTTTTTTATGTGTCTTAATCTAATCCCTAGCTAGGTTTCAAATCCCTAAAACAACTCATAAAGAATATTTTACACAAATACAGTATTTTACAACCTAAACACGGTTTTTACGGTATTATCAACTCAGTTTTCACAACCATCCTCTTCGGTGGGTAGATGGGGGCTCCTTCCCTATCCGCAGCTGTGGAAGCACAGGAACAGGAAGGGCAAATGGTTTACCCTAAGTGCCCCCGCAGGTTACCGTCAGCGCAGAGCCAGGGGAAGGTCTCCTGGCGCCCTGTCTCCCGTTTCCTCCACCGCCGCTCCTACTGAAGCCACCTGATCACGAACGCCTTAAGTACTAGGGGCTCTCCAACATCTGCCTTGTGAAGGAGTGTGCAGAGCCCAAGGGCAGCTGCAGTTCCCGAGTCTCCCAAGTTCTAAGCTAGAAAGCTATGGGGGGTGACCTAGTCAGCCCTCCTGTCCAGTGCAAGAAACCCTTCTCTCTAGATTCCTGCAAGAAGGTTTGAGTATCCCCAGTGACAGGAGACAACCCACCATCGTTAGATGGTTCTTGTTGTTAGGGAGTTCTTTATTATTATTATTATTATTGGTCCAAAACCCAGGCTGTATGATCTGCCTGTTTGAACAGATCCTTGCCGTTGACAAGCCCTTCAGTCCTTCTGAGGTAGTGTGTCTCTCCTGAAGAATATATCAAATTTCATGTGGGCTAACCATCCTAAATTATGTTGGTCGATCCTAATCACCTATATTTGGAACCTCTTTATTTTGGCTAGATTCAGTTATAAAACAGAAAGAATACAGTTGTTTCTCCTGTAATATGATACATGTGTTCCAGAAAAACCTGATCCTGCAGAAACCTTAAGGCAGAATTAGGGACAGACCATTCAGAATGTATGCAGCCGGGAAATCAGCACTAACCATCTTCATAAAAAGAAGAGTGCAGTTAAAAGCAACGTTAAATTCCTAGTTGATGGGGACAGAACAGATTGTGCCCTATTCTGACTGTGGGACACCAGGGGAACTATTGCTTTTTCTAGTCTGGACTCTGTCTCTGAATGCTTTCTGGAAGGATATGGAATTACACTCAAAAAGTTTGTTAAAATGAATAAGGGAAGTTTTAAATTTAGCTAACAGAGTATTCAGAATCTTATGGCTAATAGGCACTCAATAAAGAGTAGAAGAATGAACCACGAAAAACATCGTCATAGGTACTTCCTAGGCTGGGTCCCACCTTTCAGATTTAAAAGCGTCCGTTCTCCTGTCTGTTCTTTCTGTGGAGATTGCTAGTACTAAAGCTGTTTACACAGAACCTTACTTCCTAAAAGGAACTTTAGAATGTTGATGATTACAGTTCTTATGGAGTTACTTTTTCTCCAGAGGGTGATGAAGTATTTCATGAAAGAATTATTGAAATACGTTTCTGAAATCATACAGGATTTGACACAAGAGACAGGGGTTTATTTTAAAAAAAAAAAAAAAAGAAGAAGAAAAGGGGACAAAAAAGAAACTTTGATCTTGGTGAAGCGTTTCTTTTGTGGTCAGCTGATAGGCTGCATGTTGGAATTGTGGGTTGTGTGCTTCTAGGGGGCTCTGCTTTGGATTGGACGTTCATATCTTTATTTTTCATTTCCTCCTTAGAACAAACTGCCTACTTTACTGGCATCTTTACTTTCCTGTGGGTAGAACGACCCCTAACAGCGAAAAAAACCCCCAACTTCGCTTTGCTGCTGAAAGCGTTGTTATTATCCAGCTACGGAAAACTCTTGCTCATCCCAGCTGTCATCTGGGAACATGACTACACACCCCTGTGCCTCAGACTCATTAAAGTATTTGTCCTTACGTCAAATTTTCAGGCAGTTAGAGGTATGTTCGTGTCTTATTGTTTTCTCAGCTTTCAACCCATCTGAAAGCTTGAAGTCTTGTTTCTATAGAGTAGTTTTGGGTTTTTGGGGGGTTTTTTTTGCGGTACGCGGGCCTCTCACTGCTGTGGCCTCTCCCGTTGGGGAGCACAGGCCCCGGACGCGCAGGCTCAGCGGCCATGGCTCACGGGCCCAGCCGCTCCGCGGCACGTGGGATCTTCCCGGACCGGGGCACGAACCCGTGTCCCCTGCATCGGCAGGCGGACTCTCAACCACTGCGCCACCAGGGAAGCCCTATAGAGTAGTTTTTATATAACCTGTTAAACGCTGGAATTCTTCGTAGAATAATCACGATGCCTAACATTTCTACAGTGCCTTACATATAGCACACATTCGGTATTTGTTCAGTTTAACCACATGGTACTCCTTAGTTTTCAAAATGCCTTCTTTATGCATTATATCTATCCCCTGGGGTCTGTAGGGCAGCCATTATTATCTCCACTTTATGAGTCGTGGGCACTTGACCAAGGTTACATGGCCGGCAGTTATCAGGCCAGGGTAGGGTGCCAGCCTGCCTCCCAGCTCAGGACAGTTCAAGGAAGGGGTAAGCAGCCCTGTGTGTCTTCCTTTTTCCCACACATTGTGAGAAGTGCTATTTTAAATGGACCTATTATCTGATACTTTGTATAATGTTTATCATCTTGTAAACTATAAAACCAAGAGTAGCAAATTTTTTCTGTTACTCTCTTTATAACCTTAGAATCTTTCATTTTCCTGTGTAATATTCATGGGAGTCCGTGTCTTGATGCAAGCAGGAGAGGCTCAGTGTTTTTGTTAAAAGCAGATGCTTTGGTTCTCTCAGAAGGTTTGCAGATGGAAAAGTTAACAGCATAGATTAATAAGAACAAACAGATTTTCTAAAAACAGCTTTACAGAACAACTCCATTCACACTACCACATAATTTACATGCCAGTATCATTTCATTAAACTCTTAAGAACTTATCAGTTGCCTTCTCTTTTTCAGTGACCCTAAACGTCAACCGCAAGCTCTCCTTTGTGGCCATCTTGAGTGGCTTACTGGTGGAGAGCGCCATGGTCTACTTCTTCCAGAGGATGGCATGGGCTGTTGGAAGTGACTGCCATCCATAAATCTCAAGACTTTTGAAGAGGTACAGAGAGCATCTCTCCGTGTTCATGCACGCACACACGTGTCCTCCTCAAACTAGACAGATGTCGTCGCAGAATACATCACCCACCCCCCGGCACCCGGGTGCCTCGAGGTCACCTGCATCTCCCTCGGGGTCTTTTGTCATCCACAGTGACATCAATAGCTATGTTTTTGTTGCTTCTGGGGCCCTGTTCTCACAGTTCTGTAACACCTTCCCTCCAACGCACTCCTCCTAAGACCTCGGACTCTGAACGACAGCCGTCTCCCGCCCTTTCCAACCATTCCACTCCCTCCCTCCCATGAACCCTGCCTTTGCTGCCTTTTGTACCTCTCTTCCCTAAACCTCTCACTTTCCTCTACTTCTCACCTCCCTTGCCTCTCTCTTGACTGTGCCTGGAACCTAGAGGCAGCTGTTGCCTTATCCTGTTAGTCCCTGGAAACGAGCCAGCTTCCTACCCTTCTGTCAGCGCCCCCGTTAGAGCTCTTGGGGTGAGTCCACCAGCCGTTTCCTCTGTGAAGCCTGGCAGGCGGTCCCTGCGTCTGCACAGAGCACGGCCAAGGGCACCTCTAGGGACCCACACACACACACACACACACACACACACACACACACACACACACACACACACACACACACACACACACACACACACACACACACACACACACACACACACACACACACACACACACGCCTTAGAGCAGTTGTTCTGAAGTCTTCCCGCGCTCCTTCCTTCCGCCTCTGCTGTCACTTTGCTGAGAATTGAGACTTACCAACTCCTTGGGTGTTCCCCCTCCGTTCCGGAACTTGTTTGGCGTCTGCCTTCTTTCCTCCTCCCTCCATCCCGCCTCGGAGGCCTGCTCGGCGTTCCACGCCCCGCACCCCGGGCGGATTCCACCCTGCAGCTGTCCTCCCGCCTCTGGTCACCCTCAGGGGTCTGGACCACCGCTGCAGTCCGCCTTGAGGCAGGACGGGCGACTTGAAGGCGGGGCAGCTGGTGAGGGAAGCGTGGGGCAGGAGCGAGCAGCTGCGGGCGGGCGCGTCCTCCGCGTCCGCCTCTCCCGGTACCTCCGCCGCCGCCCCCCCCCCCCCCCCCCGCCCTGCTCAGCTCAGCCTCGTCCTCTCCGGCCCCCAGGCATCGCTCCCTCCATCCTCTCTCGTCTGTGCCGGCTCCGCCCCTCTGCCAGCAGACACGTGCAGCTCTCGGCTTGCGAGCAGCTGCCCTGAGCCTCTTTCTCCACTGCCTTCCCTCTTGGTGACACGTCCTTCCTCCCTAGTCCCCCGAGCCGCTTCTCCTGCGATCAAAGGCAGCCGCCGCCGGCTGTCAGGCTCCTCCCTGTCGCCGCCCTGCGCTGGAAGCAGCTGGCTTCTGAAACAGGCCGCCCGGGCCCCTTCTGTCACCGACTTCCCTGTCTGTGCCCGGCTTCCGTCCTCGGCCCTCCGCTTCTCCCTCCTGCCGTGCAGACGCCCAGCTTCCGCACGCCTTGGCCCATCTCTCAGTGCAGGTTGCTTCCAGATCTTTCCAGATCTGACACCTCTAGCCCTCCGCCTCTGCCAGGTCACTCATGCCCTTCCACTGCCTCCGAGGTACTGCCAGGACGGTGTGGCCATTACCTCTAAAATCGAACTCAGTACCCCGCCCGCCCGTCCCCACGGAAACAGAACCTTCCTGATGGCTTCTCATCTTGTCACTCCGACCCCAGCCCAAGCCTCCTGGTTTCTGCTTCACAGTTTACAACAGCCTCACCCACCTTCAGCCTCTCTTCACTGAGCACCGCTCCTGGTGTCTCTCTGAATTTCTCATCCTTTCCTACTGTGGACAGGAGCTTCCTCTTCCTGAGGAACACCTTTTAGTGTTCTCTGAGCTCTAGTGCTAACTTCTCCTCTGCAGACATGCTCCTGCCCACATTCTCTACTGCACTCTCCCCCTCCCCAGAGATGTCACACCCTCTCCAGGACCTGGAGGGGCCTCTTCTCCGCCTAACCAGGTCCAGTCACCTCTGCTTCTCCGTGGAACGAAGCCCTTCCCCACACTCCAGTCTGCCGTGCTCACTCCCTCCGTAGACCTCCCGGTGCCCAGCTCAGCACAGTCACACTGCCGGCGCTCCCGAGACCCTTCCGGCGCTGAACGCCTGTCCCCTCCTTCTGTTAGCGCTTCACTTGTCAGGCTACCCGTGACAGCTTCTGGTTAGGAGAAGGTCACCTGTCTTTAACGTCCCTTACGTTGTTCCATGTTTTATGCTCGTCTCCCCCAGTCTGGTTGGGTGCCGGGAGAGGCCATGCCTGCGTCTCCCACAGTACGGGGCCTGCCCTAGCATCTACTGATTTGATCTTCAGCAGAATGTGCCGCTCTGAATACTTCATTCATCATCCACAGTGTCCTTTTTTTTTACTCTCTGGGGCATGACCAGCTGCATCCGTAAAATAGAAGGCGTAAAATACAAACCAAGCTTCTCGTTATTGTTGTGTAAAATGAAGCAAAGAGTTGGATACACTTCCTGAAAAAGAAAGCAACGGTTATGGCGCTGGGGACTCCTAACCCTACCACCCCACCCCTACATGTAGGAAACAACTAAACCACACAGGGGCACACACAGAGACACTCACACAAACACAAGGACCTTCTACATTATAGATGGTTCAGGTAAGCATCTGAATTGAAGGAACGTGAATTCACGTGTCACACAGAAGAAAAGATCTTTGTTCGTTCCTTTGACATTTAAATGCTAATGGTTAAAATAATATTTTGTGTTCTTAAGAGAAACGCTTTTCTCTCAATGCAGTCACAATAAACTGAGCTTTTGTGAATATTTAATTCAGTATCTTCCCCTGTAACTAAGTTCCTCTTTAAAATCAGCTGATCCAAAAATAACTAAAAACAACTGAATTTGTCCACTTAACAGGAGTGAATTATATCTCAACAGAGCTGTTATTAAATAGATATCACCTCTCTCCTTTTCTCTCTCCCTGCTTCATTCATTTGTTCTTTCATTCATTATTTACTTATTCATTCACCAGATGTTTACTGAGCACCTACTCTGTTTGGGTCAGACACTACGGATACAGTGGGAAAAAAGACACGGCCCTCTCGACATTTACCGAGTAGTGATGGATTTAGAAACAGGAGTAGGTAATTGCAGTACAGTGTCATAAGTGTTATAAAGGGGTGAGTATAGGGTACTCAGGAAAGGCAGAGTGGGAACACCTGTTCCAGTCTCAGAAGTCGAGAAGGTCTTCCAAGGGGAAGGGGAAAGGACACGAACTTTCCATCACCCCTGGTAGAGAGGATACCAGTGCACGTACATTCCTAGAGAGCAGAGTGCTAATGTGCACAGGCAGGGGCTGAAAGCGAATAGTCCAACTGGGTGGAATGTAGGCAGTGGGAGTTTTACAAAGGACACTAGGAAGACACGTAAAGGTCGGATTATGAAGGGCCTCGTGAGTTGTAATTTATCCCAAGGATGATGAAACCAACACAGATAGTTAAAAAGAAGACTCCAAAGTAAAAAAGAAACAGGACAAAACCAACTGGGATAACATCACAGAATAGCCGTAGGCTGGAGAGGACCGTTGGCCACCAGATGGAGCCTGTAAATGTTAAGGAGGGGGTAGAAAACATGGTTCAAAGGCATACAACCAAAAGAAAAAAGCAATCGGAAAACAAATAATAGGGGGAAAAAAATGACAAAAAAA
The DNA here is from genome assembly GCF_963455315.2 of Globicephala melas. Taxonomy (NCBI): domain Eukaryota; kingdom Metazoa; phylum Chordata; class Mammalia; order Artiodactyla; family Delphinidae; genus Globicephala; species Globicephala melas. The sequence continues at coordinate 81,407,786 of NC_083329.1, read as the reverse complement.
AAAACCCCTACACTGATCATATTTTTTCAAATCTTTGACTCAGATAAAGAGACACACATCACCCATTTATAAATTCGTACTCAATACATTCCCAGGCTGTCTTGGTCACCATAAAGGTACTTGTTAATCTTTCAAAATGAAGGAAGTGTTAGAAATCCCTTTCCAGGGTGTCGGTGAGGTATCCGTGAGCGATAGGTAGCTAAGCGCTGCAGAATGTGTGGTAAGGACTGCAAGGGAAACCCATCTGATCGGCTCTGACCTTGGACTCCACTCAGCCTATTTATCCCATCACTCACTGGAGTGAGAAAAGAAAGGGCAAGACTCCAGGAACAAGGGAGACAGACTGGCTTCCAGGTCACTGCGAGGTGGCCAGTTCTCCCGCCGCCCAGGCCGTGCCCCAGTGCCCGGCACAGGAGTTCATCTTATCTCTGTGCTATCAGTGGCCCTACTTTTTCAACATGCTTTATGAAAAGTTTCAAAGATACAAAAACGCTGAAAGAATTGTACAGTGAAAACACACCTATCCGCCACCCAGGTTTCACAGTTGTTACATTTTGCCCCGTGATTCCTGAGACGGCAGAATTTTCAATTGTGCCGGGAAGATGAGGCAGTGGTGGTGCTTGGGCCTTAGAATGATGCTTATGTTTTCCAAGCCATCCCTCTCTCTCCCCCGGTCACTGAAACATGGTCTGACAACAACAAAGAAGGCATTTATATGGAAATGCTCCTGAAGGTATAAAAATTACTTTTATCCACACTTTTATTGAAAAAGCATATGCACCCAAGCCATCCTAGAAAAGCTACCTTAAGATCACAGATCAGTTACCGTCACAGCGGCTACACAGACAGCCCACTGCTGACTCCTGAGTTTTCAACACAGCCAAGAACCAGGAGAAAAAATACTCAATTTATGAGAGCACAATATAGATGAATAAGGCACAGAGAAAACGGACAAGTGGTCTTCTGTTGGAAGATTTTCCGTCACAGTGTTTGAAGCCTTTGAACTAAATCGGGAAGAAAATGTCACGGTGCACATGAGAGCCAAAGAAAGCGTATTTTTAGGTATTTACAACAAAACAAGGCAAACATCAGTCAGAAAAGCTGAAGATATTTTTAAAATCAGTCTTATATGAAGAAACTGAAGCTCAGAATGGTTCAGGGATACGCTCATGGTCACAGTAGCATATAGTGATAGAACTGGGACTAAAACCTGGTCTCCATTCCTAGTCTAACAGGGGATCCCTCGGTCTATATTAGTCTCCACCCCTAGTCTAATGGTAGATCCCTGGGTCTATCTTGGTCTCCACTACCTAGTTGAATGGTGGATCCCTGGGTCTTTCTTGGTCACTACTCCCTAGTCTAATGGGAGATCTCCGGGTCTATCTTGGTCTCCACTACCTAGCCTAAGGGTGGATCCCTGGATCTGTATTAGTCTCCACCCCTAGTCTAATGGGGGGTACTGCAGTCATTCTCACCTTGTTAAGAAAAAGGACAATGGTCTTCAAATACAGTTAGGAATAGAGAACAACAGAGTTTTAAATAAATAGGGACCTCAAATGACTAGAACCAGATTAAATATTAGTCCTCTGCCTCCAAGGAAGAAGCTGCAGAAGAAAATGAGCGTTGTATTGTATTCTTTCCTCAGAATTGCTGCGATCCTTAAGAGATGTGTTGTACCTTTCCGATATAACCTTATTTCCAAAGCTGGCGACTCATTCTGCAGGGAGAGTTAGTAACCCAAGACTAAATTATAGCGTTCTCTGGCTAAGCCAGTAGAGGAAATACGCTGCAAAAGCAAGAACCTCAGTACCCAAACAGGATTATAGTTACTCATTCCTATTTAAGAAGAGTTTATATATACTATTGACTTTGTGCCAGGCACTGTTTTAGGGGCTTTATAATCGTTAACGCACTTCACCCTCACGATAACCCTAAGAGCCCACTGGGAAATGCATCCTGGCTATTCTGAAAGGGGGGGGCACAGTGTATTTGGCTGGCAGATTAAATGATGCTGTCCTGTCGCAACAGAGATAAACAGCTAAGCGGGAGGAACACAAGGGTGCCCAGAAATCTGTGTCAGTTTCCTGTGGCTGCTGTACCCATTACCACAAGCTTGCGGCTTAAGACAACAAATGTATTCTCTCGCAATTCTGGAGGAAGGAAGTCCGGAGTCAGTTTCACTGGGCCAAAGCCGAGGTGTGGCCGGGACTACCCTCCCCAGAGGCTCTAAGGGAGAATCCATTCCCTCCCTCTTGCGGGTTTTGGTAGCTGCTGCCAGTTCCTGGCTCCTGGGCACGTCAATCTCCCCTCCATCTTCATATCACCTCCTCTTCCGTGAGTCAAACCTCCCTCTGCCTCCCTCTTACAAGGACATTTGTGATAGCATTTAGGACCCACCCGGGTAATTCAGGATGATCTGGTCATCTCAAGATCCTGAACTACATCCACAAAGGCATTTTTCTCCAAATAAGGTAACATTTACAAGTTCCAGAGACTGTATCTTTGGCCCAGATATCTCTGGGAGGCCATTTTTCAGCCTATCACAAAATCATCTGGCGAATAGTAGCTCCACACCCAGCAAACACACACACAACCTCCCAAATTTGAGCAGGACTCGCCCGTGAAACTTAACCTTCTATCTGTGGCTTCGTCAGAGTCCCAGGGACACAGACTTCAGCGCACTGCGCGGGGCTCCCCGCACTGGCCGGGAGTGGACTCCGTGCAGCTATGACGACTCCCTCACGACACGGAAAGAATGCCATTCTAGCTCCTTCCCGTGTTTCCCAGAAATCACCCTGCTTGGACTCATTTGGCAGGGAAACACCCAGGCGAACACCTGCTCTAGAGCTGAGCCTTCTCCATCCATCTATGGCCTTCATTTCAATTCAAGGTCAGAAACTCCCTCATTTATGTTCTGCAGGCAGATAGAACCACTTGTCTTTCTCACAGCACGTGCTTCCGGTGCTGACTTTACACCTGGCTGCATCTTACCTTTCCTGCCTTCGTATTCCCTTCGCTGATTTTTAAACCCACTTTTAAAAAAAACTGCATTTTATTGTGTTGTGTGAATTTTTATAAAGCAGCCTTAAACCGTTTTTTAAACACAGGTGGTAAATAAATCGTACCAGTCCATTTAAAATACATAGATGTGTGACCAGGCATATGTCTGTACAAGAGTGTGTCTTCTGCCCTAGGGGGCGTGTTTCTACTCTTCCTTCCACAGCTGGGCGACAGAAGTTCAACCTCCACGTCTTATACTGGGCTCCTTCCAATTCGAGGTCCGAGCACACTGCAAGTGCTTCGGGCAGGGTGCTTGAGCTGGTGTAAATTACTGATCAATGGTCATTTAGGGTGTGTCTTGATAGCTTGTTGAGAAAAGTCACATAGTGTATGACCCCAGGGGAAATGAGTTGAATTTATCGTCCCTAGTATTTCTGCCAGGAAGGCAGATGGGCATCGGCCAGAGAGGACCAGCGCCCAGTGGGGAGTACTCCTGGCGATGGCCTGGCCGGGGACACACAGCAACTGCAGGTGGAGTCTGGTTAGCAAGCACCTTCCTCGTTCTCCAAACTCACCTCCATCTAGATTCCTGAGGCGTCCATGCACAGGGACACACCAGATGAATAGGCGCTATTACCAGCCTGCCCTTCAACCTCAAGTCCCCATGGCTTCCCTATCATTGTGCTGGACTTAGGAATTTCAGAGCTCTCTTGCCTCTAACACAAATGATGTCCTAGAGGTCATCTTAAGTGGTTTCCTCTCTCGCCCTTTCTCCCTGAGCCCACCCTGGCATCTCATCACCCTGAGGGCAGCAGAGAGAGAATGAAAGGTAAGCTGCTCTCTTCCCTAAGTCCCAGAACAAAGTCCTAACTTCTCTTCTCTGATACCCCGTGCCCTTGTGAGAGACTTGGGAAATGCTCCCAGGTCGTATGGTAACTGTGGCTTTAACCACGTCTTTTCTAATGCAAGTACTCCTCCCACCAAAATCGGCCTTCCCAGTAACCATGGTTTCTGTGTTCCTGGGGCCCCACTGGTCACTGACTTCCATTAGTGCTTCTGTCTTGGAGATGGGATGGAGAGCAGAGAGAGGGGGTCTTTGAGCTTCTGCCTGAGGTTGACAGTGCATAATTCTCTCATCCTCTTGTCCTCCCCTCTCACAGGGACCTGCCTCTCTGGGGCTATAACTCTTCCTAAACTACTAATCACTTCATGCTTTTATTCTGCTAATCTTGCTTTGTTCGTGTATTTAACAAGGGTTGTGCTCAACATTCTGTAGATGCTAAGCTTCCTTGTGAGAGTTCTTCAGAAAGTCAGGAGAACCAGGTTGGAAGCTGGGTCTCTAGGGACCTGTCCTCAGTTAACTGGTGGCCAGAGGAGTGAGGTGGAAAATCACGCATCCTTATCACAGTTGATTAGAACAAAGGCATCAGGCAGGCTGTTGACACCCTCTCCAAAGCCCACACTAGGTGGTCTGGAGGCCCACGCGCTCCCACAGCCTTTTCACCCATGACACTGACCCAGCAGGTGTCAGCCGTTCTTCAGGTGTAACCTCCAGGTGTCACCTTCCAACCGAAGTTCTACCAGCTCCGTACAGAATGGGCTCAGATACATCTCTCTGAACTGCAAGTACAATCCATGAAGACAAGAGGACTGGACGTGCTTGGGCTTTTGACAATCGCTAAGTTTTCCTTGGGCAGAGAGATGAGACTCCACTGAGAACTCGCCTCCAGTGAAGTGATGTTGGTTGCTGTAGGGTCTTTGGGTCACACATGCACTTGGCGTATGTTTATCATCACAGGCTCTGAAAGAAATCAGGCCTGTGCATGTAGACGTCAGACCAAGATCCAGTAGAAAGCACTACACGACAAATCATTAAATAATACGGCACTGTGATGAAGGTGAAGGGGCTGCACCAGGCAGTCTCCTGAGATTTCACGTTATTCCAGCACCTGCTTGCGCCTTAAGCGTAAAGCACAAAGTGCGTCTGAGAACTCCAGCTCCGCCGTTATTTGGCCACGGTCCTAGGCAAATCGCTTAACCCATTTAAATTAGAGAAAGGAAAGTGTTTTATGTAAGCACACGGCACTGCACGTAAAAGTTTTTGGAGACTTCGTTTAAGCCATTGCATCCGCCTTCTCACTCTTGGCCTCTTGAGGGACTCATTCAACCTCCAAAGCCAGCTCAGATGGCTCCACCAATATCCCCAAGTAGCCGTGGAGTCTCCTTCTGGCACTCAGTGGCCCACGGTACCTCCCCCGTCACAGGACTCAACATCCCGTGCTAAGCTGTTTGTGGAAGTGGAGGACTGGCCAGAGGCTCTTCACGGTGTCATCTGTTCTGGGCGCCTGGATCAACGTGATCCCGATAACTGCTAAATAACAACGCTAGCTGAAGGAGTAACATCACCCTAGGTTACAGAGGCATGAAAGCAAGGAGTCAGCTTGGCTAACCGACTATGAATTCCCCTGGGGACATAAGGGGAACAGTATCGTTTGTGAATTGCAAGGCTTAAATTAGCAACAATTCTGAGTTCACTGCACATATGCCTAGGAAGCTAGAGGTGTTTTCCTTAACAACTACGGATGTCGCCTTACAGAGTAGTTCACAATTTCGGCAGCTTTCGTCCGGTAATGCTGGACTGCCTTATCGTCTACGTTTCTCTGCTGGTCACCGAGTAGCAAGACAGACCCACCCTGAACTTACAAGAATGACTTATGCCAGGTAGCAAAAAAGGAAACCAGCTGAATTTATTTTCTAGTCACCTGTGGCACCTTTGTAGAAGGGTATATTCGAAAACACTTTATGATTTGGGAAACTTCAATATTCCTTGCCAAGCTGTACTTACAGTATTTAAAGTGTACTACACTTAGAGTAAGAGAAGGTTTGGGGTGAGTTATATATATTTCAGATGGAGCGCTGACCACCCACAGTGGTTTATGTGTACCTGCCACTTCACTGCAGGAGCCAGGAATGTGTCAGCCCAGCCGGAAGGGAAGGGCCCCTTGCTCGCCTTGATTCATTCCACTTCTGACTCTGACAGGCTATCCCACCGTGATGAGACAAAGGCCCAGGAACTCACAGGCCCTAGGAGTCACTGCGGGTCCGCAGACGCAGGGAACGCAAGCATTCTGAATCAGAGCGCTCCCCCAGACAGAGCCAGCCCTGCAAGCTTCGCCTGGGGCAGGCCAGGCAATTCTTCAGTGCTGCAGGGACAGCCCTCCAAGAGCGGCAGTGTTGGTGCTGGGCTCACTTAAGGCAGCATTTCTGGAACTCTGTGCGGAATGATGGTCGGAGGACTCGTGTCAAGGCGCAGGGCCGGGGGCAGAAGGCTGGGTGGGGTGAGATTCTGCACCACGTTTCCAGTGACGCCTGCGCCACGGACTACATCTTGAATTCTAGATCTCAACTAGATCCACATTAGACTCACGGGGTCGGGGGGACTTTTAGAACCGTACAGGCACCCAGGCCTCACTCCTTACTAATTAAATCTGAATGATGCTATAGGGGCCGGAGCGGGGAGTGGGGTGGGCGCGAGGGGGGCACAAGGGGAAGTCTTGATCCGGGCTCGATACTGTTCTAAAAGCTCCCCCAAGTGATTCTCTTGTTCTCAAGGTTCAGAACAGCTGAGCTCAGGTTCACCTCATTGTTAAGCAGGGGCCCAGCCTCGAAGGAAGAGGTTCCAGTAGACAACCAGACTTCACCTGGTTTTGCCACTTTAAATTTTCCCCACCGAGGACTTCCCTGGTGGCGCAGTGGTTAAGAATCCGCCTGCCAATGCAGGGGACACAGGTTCGAGCCCTGGTCCGGGAAGATGCCACATGCCGCGGAGCGACGAAGCCCGGGCGCCACAACTACTGAGCCTGCACTCTAGAGCCCGCAAGCCACAGCTACTGAGCCCGCGTGCCGCAACTATTGAAGCCCGCGCGCCTAGAGTCCCCAGCAGGAGAAGCCACCGCAATGAGAAGCCCACACACCGCAAGGAAGAGCAGCCCCCGCCCTCCGCAACTAGAGAAAGCCCGCACGCAGCAACAAAGACCCAACACGGCCAAAAATCAATAAATAAAATGAATTTTCCGCACCGAACAGTCCCGCCACTCGCTGAAGGCAGTTTCCTGCCACCCCTCATTTTAACGGTGACTTTCAACACAGCAAATGAGCGGGAAGGCTTTTCCTTCTCTGCCTATCACCCCAATCCCTGACATGGGGTTGTGTACATGACAGGCTGTCAACATGCTGCTTCACGATGGTGAGTTCTACGTCCTCTCTCTGACCCCAAAGAGGTGCTAATAAGCAACTACTGCACCAAAGGAGAGAAGAGAAGAGAGGCGAGGGGCCCAGAGTATTCAGTGACTGAACAGCCCTGAGACGGAACTGTCAGCCGCAGTCTACTGATAAAACAACTCCAGGAACGAGCTAAGAGAGGAATAAAGCTGCTTTCAGATTCTTAATGGCAAGAAAACAAACTGCAATTTCCTTTCAGCAGTTGATCGGATTCGACGCATTCAAGTTGATGATTCTTAATTCAGACCAAAATAATATCGATACACAACCACAGACAGTTTAGCATTTTATCCTCACTTGTAACCTACAAAGCGTAAAGTGTGCAGGAAAGATTTTAATAAATATAGTAAGGCTTAAGGTGGCGACCGTTTTGAGTGGAAGAGTTTGCTGTCTCACATAGTAGCTGACATTCAGAATCTTTAAACCTGAAACGTTCACCGCCTTCCCACGAGAGACACAAAACACAGCTTGCTCCAGTTTTTCCCCCGGTTTGAAGTATCTTTGTACTATCTTCCTTCCTCCCACATCTGATGGACAAACGATGATACAAAAATTTCTGACAGGTTAAGAGAATGCAGTTCTCTTGATTGGTGTGACCTGAAATGTTTACTGTTTCAGGGAAAAGCTTTTACTGAGTCACTGGACCATGAGTAATGCAGCTGACAAATAAATACAGCTCAACCCAGTGGCTTCGGAGCTCAGCAAACAGCAAGAAGGGCTGTCGAACACACCGAGGAAGGGCAGCAGGGAAGTGTTCGCTCTCTTACACTGTAAACTGGAGGCAAACCCTACCTGTGAGAAAGCCGCCAGCTACACACGGGTCCTCTCATCTCGCACAAAATACCCGAGCAGGTCTTCTCCAGGGACCCTCTCATCATGCTCTCAGTACAAATCCTTGGCCGCAGGGCCTCAGGGCCAGGCTGTGAGGAGATTGCTGAACGCCTCCAGGTCACCTCAGTAGAAAGCGGCCCCCGAAATGGCCCGAGGCCCCGCGCCCAGGCAGATCTCCCTGCCTGCAAACTAAACGGGCAGCACAGGTCCCACTGGCCCAGGGATGCCCGCAGCGGGGGAGGAGAGGAGAAGCACACGCTGACAGTCGCCTCCCTCCTGGGTCCTTTAGATGGACTCCAGGATCCAGTCGGCGCTGCAGAGCGGGGAGACGGGCGGTGAGGGGTCCCTCGGGGGGCTTCGCTCCCTCCTGTCGTGCAGGGGGCTCTGCTCCTGGAAATAGCCCTCCTCTTCGTCGAAGAAGCCGTTCTCCAGAGCGTAAGTGCAGTCTGAGCTCGACGCAGCCTGGCACGCTCCCTTGTACTCCTGGATGGACTCGTAGAGGCTGTATAGCTGGCAGAGCAAGGACATGTCCAGCTGTCGGAGGCCAACCTTGAGGGAAGGGGCAGGCAGGTAAAAACGACAAGTCAGCACTGCAGTGTCACCTCAGCTGTACCCTCAGCCAGCCATCTGCTCGCGCCTGCACATTCCATCCACGCGGCAAACGACGCAGAGCATCACCTGAATGCTTCGGATTTCCAGTTCTGAGAAAACCTTAATTAGGTGATGCCCACGCCTCAGACGTTACTCAACATGTCAGGGAAGGGCCACACCCGCAGGGCGGCGGGGGGGGGGGGGGGCCCCGGCACGCCCTGTGGTGCAACAGCTCTGCACATTCTGCAAGCCCCAGCTGGCTTCACATTGGACGGCAAGACTCAAGGGTGTCATTTCCTCTTGCCACGATCAGATTCAGAGAAGACCCACGTGTGCCTGCCCTGCTACGGCCGTCTCTCCTCCCTGGGCCAACAGTCTCCTTGCCACCGCCAGTGGCTCACCAGTCAGTGTCACACACTGCCCCCTGGAGCGCGCACCCTCCAACCAGCTCCGTCTCCAGGCTCACAAGTGGTCAGACTCCCTCTCCTCTGGACAAGAGGACACCTCCTCCCGAGATGGCTGTGGGATCACTCGCCACAGCGGCCACCGAATCAGCCTAGTGAGACCCGGGACCTCTCCAGATTCTCCTGGGAACTATTTCCACAAGTGATGACAGAACTAAGAACATTTGAAAGTCACGTATTTGTTTACCCTCAGGTTCCTCCCTTCCCCGCGGCCCATCCCAGGGAAGAGAGCACAGTCAGGACAGGCGACGGATGCAACGTTTCCATCAATCCCAAAGGGAGAAGGGTTAATTCACCTAGAAATGCAGCCTTGACCAACGCATCTCCACTTTCCTGTGCATGAGAACCACTTGGGGATCTTGCTAAGCCTGCGGGTTCTGACTCGGGCCCCAGGCCTGAGGCCACTGGTGACGGGAACACTGAGCAGTGCTGCCGGGTGGCAAACCTCACGGAGTCTCGAGGGGAGACACTCTAAACAAGATGCCAGATTTATCATCTCTATGCCTCACCTGATGACAAAATGGAATACTTCCTCTTAATCTATTGGGAGGATCAAATGAAATATCAGCCATTTAAATAAACAGGAGTCAAATGCCTCCTGTGTATCAAGCGCTAGGCTAAAGGGGTCGCGATGCCCAGGGAACAGTCCACAGAAAACCGCAGGGAGTATCAGAGGAGTTAGTCTTTAATATTACCCAGCAGTGAGATTTTCTGCACAAGGGAAGCTAGGGCCCAGGAAGGAGCGGTCACCTGGTGACAAGACTGGGCGATAAACTCCAGGTCACTCTTCACACCGTCAACCACGCCCAGTCACCAGCCCTCTCTCCAGTACAGCCGAACAGACCACAGAAACGGAGCCCCTCGCACCGCCTTTGCATTATAGCCAGGACGTTCAAAGGAAGACCCAGACGGAGATGCGGGTCCTGTTCTTTCTGGAGCGTTTCCCTTTATTCTAGAATTCCTTCTACCTAGAACTCCTAAAGAAGCTGTTCCCAAGAAGAGACCTCGCCACAAGCCGGGGGCGTGGCCTCCAGGCCCAGCTCCGGCACTTTCCATGGCTTTGTTGAGGCCCTTGCCCTCAACCTGTCAATAAACGGAGGCTTCGGGCCAGATAATCTGTGGCTACGCAAACACTGGGGCTCTGTGTCCTAAACCACCGCTCCTTAGTCCTCAACGAATGGCGAGCGCCTGGGAGAAGGCTTTCCTGAAGGACAGACGTGCCCCAAGGCATCCTACTCTCCAAAGCACACCTTGAACAGGGAAGGCAAACCAAGAGGTGACCGGCGGCCACAATGTCCCACTGTCGGGTCAAGACACCACCACTATTCCTAATGAGTGTGTGTGCGCGCGCGCGCACAATATACGTGTGTATGTCGGAAGAGTGGGTCCCTGACATTTGTGTTCTAAAAATTATGCAGATGATCCTGAAGTCCAGTTCTAGTGAAGAACCAGGGTTCTTGACGGGAGTATCCGTCTGCCTCTCCCGGGCCACGTGTAGGCACTGTCCTGGGCGCCCGGAACCGCAGGCCGGCAGGGGGCGCGGCGCCGTATCCGGGGCGCGGCGCTGCATCCAGGGCGCGGCGCGCCCCGGGCGCCCGCCCGCCGGCCCGGTCCAAGCTGCGAGAGCACCGCAGACCAACTGTTCAGCTCCTGAAAAGAGCGGCAGCTGCTGCCACCCTTGTTTCCCTCTTCACTGTTCTTTTCCACTCTGCTGGCCTGCAGGGTTTCAGCTTGGAAAGGAATGGCAGGGACCTCGGGGCTCCGGCCAGGGCAGCGCCCGCGTGCCGCCTCATTCCTCCGCCCGCTGAGCCCTGATCCGGCCCGGGGTGTGCGTGGCGTCGCCGGGGCGGCCACACTGGATGCACGCTCTCCCCGTCAGCCTGCTTTGTGGGAAGCAGTGGTAACTGCAGACTCTCAAGGAGGAAAGGCCCTCCCGTGTCTTACTTCAAACCCCAACAAGGAGGACCTTGCAAACCAGCTAGTTCATTTCAAACCGATGTAATTATTCTTTATACCAAGTCAAACTCTGCGAGCCCTTAGATGCTATGTGTCGCTGCTGCACATACAAATTTAGTTACTCTCTTTCTTAACCACCTTTTAAATATTTGAGGATAATCTCTTTCCACCACCTTCACCCCCTAAACCATTTGCCTTCTCCGAGCTAATATCCTCAGTCCTTCCACTATTCGTGATGACTCTGTTCTATTAACCATCTAGTTCTTTCCTCTGGCCTTTCCAAAGCCTCCTCCACGGTATCGGGATCTGAATACAACAACCAAGCCACAAGGTTCAGACTTGGCAAATTCACACGGCCCTACCTTCTCTAGGATTTTATACAGGGGACATAAACTTTAATAAAGGAAGTCATCACACCTTCCAGAGAGCACACCAGTATTTGCTCTGAAAGTCATAGCAAACATTCATCCAGAATCCTGGAGATGCTTCTACTGGGTCACTCTGATACCAGTAGGGTTGGGGGAATCCCAAAACTGTTAAGGGAAAAAGAAGTACCAGGGAGTGACATGCTACTGGCCCAGGTCTGTCACCCTGCTGGGCCACTGGAATGCAGTGGGCACAGGTGAAGGCAGAAGACTAGGCTCCACGGCTCTACAACCCCTGACAGGCTGCAGCGGCCCCGACCTCCCACGATGCCGTGCTACCCGCGAAGCGAGGTTCCAGGCTGTTCTCTTTAGGTGCCAATGTTCTCCAAGGCATTCCCAGGCCTACGTGGGAGACGCACTAGGCTGGGAGTCGGATCATGACCTGGACCTTTCTGCACCGCGGCGGCTGGTGATTCACAAAGCTGCCTTGTCATCGGGCAGAAAGCTGGCCTAGAAACCAAGTCTGACCAGCCTAGGAATACAGCGCAGCCCTGTACATGCCTGTTACACAAGCCGGCGGATGCCAAGCGTTTGGACTAACTGAGCAGGATTGCAGGGATTTAAAAACAACACACGTGCACGCACACGCCCACACCCCACCCAGCTTCTCGGGGCCTCCTTCTTCGGGTGCTAGGTTCCACTTCCTCTGATTCACCAGCAATCCTCCAGATTAGCTAGGAGGACATGGGGCAAGTAAACAGGAAGCTAGGAACAACCTAGCTTCCTAGCCAGGACCCCCCCTCTCCCCCAGCTGCGCTTGTTTAGACATTTTCACTTGAATTTTCTAGATGTAAATTGAAAATCCCTAGGCAGCATCCCCTGATCTGGTCTGAAACTCTGCTCCCCTGCGCCTCATGCACTGTTCAGGCTGAGGCCCCTTCACCCCGAGTGTCCCCTGGCTGTCTCCAGTTACATCTGTTGAAGCCCAGCCCCAGGGTCTCCTCCACTCTTCAGACCCGGATGGGCTCAGCCACCAGCGCTCCTTGCTTTCCCTTGCCTCCTCTGCCTGTCTCATGGCATTTATCACTCCCTACCTTATGCTGTGGGTACACACACGGTCTTCCTTCTCCTACTGTAGAAGGAGCTCAGATGGCAGGGACCCATCTGCCCTTTGGGTCCCTCAGCACCCGGCGCAGAACCCTGCAGAGGAAACTCGGATACTGGTTGCCTGAGGGAAAGCGCCTTGCTGTGGAGACCTCGGTGCCCTCCCAGAGGACGCCTGGCAGCGTTCTGGCAGTGGGTCGCACTAAGATCCGCAGGCCCCTGGCTCCAAACCAAGGTCCCCCTGAGGAAAGCCACAGACCACGTGGTTCTCGCCACGTCATCAAAAAAGCACTCACCTCTTGCCTGACAGGAGAAGGCACAAAACCAAGATTCCTTCCTGAGCGCTCGTTACAGAGCCAGCCATCTGCAGCTGGAAGACAAACTCATGACAGGCCAGAAAGCAGGCTCTCAACACTGGCGCCAAGAGAACTCAACTGCCATTATGTTCTAGGACATGATGAAATCACCCATGAACAAGAACTTCTCATCCTTCCCGAAGAAAGTGAGGCGGCGGTGGGGGGGGGGGGGGGCGGGGCTAGGCAGGGGAACATGCCCTCAGCAAGCCCACTAACCCTCGCCACTGTCCCCACCCTGCGAGCAGAAGCCTGTCACCTTACGGACGTGTTCCCACGGGTCCCTAAAGGACAGCTGCTCTCCTCATTCACAGCTGGATTCAGAAAATGCAGCTCTTATTTGAAAGTGCAGTTGAAAAATTCAGACAGGCTCAGTTTAGAAAAACACAGAATTCTAAGACCCTGCCATTTGCAGCCCCTTGGTCTACACCTGAGACAATTCAGAACAAGCCACTCGTTTCCATCTCTTTAAACTGCTAGCGTGATTCCTTCCTCTCCCAGGTCAGGCTTCCTGCCTCCTTCCTGAACTTCTCCCACGAGCAGAGCTCCCTGCACGCTGCCTGCTGCACGCACAGGTGCTCACCAACCCGTGGCATCTCCAACGACGGGGCCGGATAATCCTGAACAGCCCTCGCTCGCGACGGTTTCAAGAGTTCACAGTGGGCTGGCCCCATGCATACACCTCAGACAGGGTGGTGGCTCCCAGCTGGGTCTGGGGTCACCCAGCCTCTGGATATCTTTGGAGGGTGGTGTTGAGGAGGAAGTTCTTCCTGACTTTCAGATTATAATAGAAACATTACCATTAGGGTACAAGGCCTAGAAGATGCAAGAAGACTTTCATGGGAGATTTATGTTGATTGAAAACAAAGCATCATGAAAAATTTTAGGATTTTCTCAGAAGTCAAAAATACATTTAAGAAAAAGAGTCTGTTTTACTGAAGTAACTAAAAACAAAATTTGGGGTAATTCACTGGTGCAACTTCTTCCCAAACACAGCAGTGAGTAGAAAACAAGACAAACATACAAGGAAATGGCCTTATTTGTACCCAGCTCCGTATAGGAGCCTGGGCCCAGGGGAGGGGGAAGCAGATCTGGTGCCAGTGTGGGCAATGAGCCCTCTCCCCTGGTAGTCCTCTATCTGCTATCGCTGTGATTCCTCAACCTAAGATGAAAACTACCCCGCCTCACATGGGGCGAGGGATGTACAGATGCAAAGTTAAGCTATAGAATCGGGAACTACAGTACAGGGGGCCCCAAAATATGGGGACAGACGCGGAAAAAGTCTGTCGGGTAAAAGTTTAGTTCGGAACATAACGGATGATAGGAACTTGACTTAAGAAATTATATTATAGTCATACAATAAAAACCAGGCAGTCATTTAAAAGACAGAGCAGCTCTCTAAGCACTAGAGTAGGACACTGACCAACACACACCATTTGGCACGAAAGTTCAAGGTACAGAATAGTATGTTTAGTAGGATCTCACTTTATACATCTATGCACACACATGTGCAAGCTTCTGACTAGAAGAGAAAATGTCCGTTAGCAGAATTTACTTCTGGAAAGTGGGACTGGATGTTCACCGCCTTCTGTACTGCTTAATTTTTTTTTCCAACAAGCACGTTACTCCTAATTTTAAAAACTAGTAATAATAGGGCTGCATGCTTGTAAAACCTTTCTGGAGGACTCACTGGCAATGTCTATCAAAAGCCTTAAAACATAACTTTTTTTTTTCTTTTTTGGCTGTGTTGGGTCTTCGTTGATGCACACGGGCTTTCTCTAGTTGGGGCGAGCGGGGTCTACTCTTTGTCGTGGTGCGCGGGCTTCTCATTGCGGTGGCTTCTCTTGCTGCGGAGCACGGTCTCTAGGCGCGCGGGCCCAGTAGTTGTGGCTCGCGGGCTCAGCAGTTGTGGCTTGTGGGCTCTAGAGCACAGGCTCAGTAGTTGTGGCACATAGGCTTAGTTGCTCCGCAGCACGTGGGATCTTCCTGGACCAGGGCTCGAGCCCGTGTCCCCCGCATTGGCAGGCAGATTCTTAACCACTGCGCCACCAGGGAAGTCCCTCACGTAACTTTTAACCAGCTAACCAGTTCATTTCTGGGGACCGTGGAGTAGAAAATCTCAGCTGTACACAAATAGGTAATCCTCATCCTTGTTCTGTGAGGTAGGTGTGGATTCTGTTACGATGAGGAAACTGAAGCCCTGAAAGATGCAGGCCCTTCACTAAGAGCAGGGGGCTGCAAGCAGGTGGCAGGACTCCAGCGTCCATGCCGGACCCTCAGCTTCCCCGCCTGCACAGACGACACAGGGAGACGCCGCCATGTCAGCCGCGGTGCGGCAAGCTGCTGAGATCACAAGTGCCTTCTATTTGGGGCTTTTCTGAATTTTCCAGATTTTCTACTGTGAATACGTATTAATTCATAACGAGAGAACTTTCAAAGTTATCTTTTGAAAACGTAATGAATGAGTAAGCATATCCAATGAACAGCTTGTAAATTTATTTTAGACAAGACTTGGTAAATGCCCCCAATTTAATGGGAGTGTCTAGTGTGCACCCACAGGACTGGAATGCAATAAAGCAGTAACTAATGGACCATAATCTGGTTTCTGAATAAAGGATGTGTTGACAGAAGGACGCTGACCTGCATACTGTTTAGAAAAGGAAAGTCAAAGAGAACAGCTTCATCGGTGTTGATCTAATAGAGAAAAAGCTATGAACTCAGCAGCCGGAGCTGGACAGAGCTGCCCCTGCAGGACCCCGAGCTCCCCGGCATGCTGTGATCCTGGGCTCCCTAAGCAGGCTTCCATCCGTCACACGGCTCCTCCCCAGGGGGATGCACATCAGTCAGCCTCGTCTCCTGTTAAAACTGTGGCCCCACTGAGCTGAGGACTGCCTCGGAAGAGCCCCGGTGACTCAGAGTCAGCAAACAGACCAGGTGTATGGCCTCGCCAGGGATTAGGCCAGACCCAAAGCTCGGCCCACCTCTACACTCTCCCGTGAACTCCTCGACCAGGAAGGGCAGTTTGAGTGGAGTTTTCTGCTTACACCAGAAGGCATCCGCACTGATGGATGGAGCCCATTCTGCAACTCAGCAGTTCTCATGAAGACGTCCTTGCTCATCTCCAACCTAAAGTAATGATAGTACCAATGAAGCCCGTTTCCTCTCGTTGTGTCCTAGGTGAAGATGAAGAAAAGCGATCAACTGTTGTCTTTAAGAAACGTCTTTGTACATTCCTTAACTTTCCCGATTACAAAAATAAAATATTCTAACTATTAAAAAGTCAACGGGGGCTTCCCTGGCGGCGCAGTGGTTGAGAGTCCGCCTGCCGATGCAGGGGACACGGGTTCGTGCCCCGGTCCGGGAAGATCCCACATGCCGCGGAGCGGCTGGGCCCGTGAGCCATGGCCGCTGGGCCTGCGCGTCCGGAGCCTGTGCTCCGCAACGGGAGAGGCCACAGCAGTGAGAGGCCCGCGTACCGCAAAAAAAAAAAAAAAAAAAAAGTCAACGGCTCATAATTATACAAAGAGTCTTCCGTAATTTCATGCTCTAAAGCAGCAATCTTCAAATGTTTTGGTCTTGGGACCCCTTTATACTCTTAAAATTATCGAGGGTCCCCAAGATCTCTTGTTTATGTGGGTTATACCTATCAGTAGTTACCTTATTGGAAATTGAAACTGAGAAACTTTAATATTAATCCATTCAAAACACTATACCCATTGTTAATATAAATAACATTTTTATAAATGAGATTTTGTAAATCTTTTTAATCTCTGGCTTATCTGCTCTGTACTTGATCCTTGTAACATGCTTTTTTTGGTTGAAATAAACCTGGCCTCATCCTTAAGGTGGCTCCAGTGTGGACAATGAGCTTTTCATACTGTTTCATTAAAACCCACCAGTCTCGCACTCTGAATGGACCTTTTAACCACGTGTCAAGCGTTGGTTATGTGAAACATGTGGAAAAATGATTCACTGAATTATTTAGCTCCTTGAAATATTGATACATTTTCTTAGGTACTATTTTGGAAAATCACATTTGTCAATGTGACCACCACATAATTACGGACCCCCGAAAGGATCTGGGAACCCCTGGATGTCCTCAGACCATAATTTAAGAACCACTGTTCTTAACATATCCACTTTTAGCTGTTTAGCATATGTCCCTCAAGACACCATGCATACACACACGTATACATGTGCTGTTTTGTAACTTAACTTTTCCATACCTTGAACACCTATGTTTATTTACATAGTTACCACATTCTTTTCAACTATACAGTATTCTATCACTGTTATATATTATTACTATAGAATACTACTATATATCACTGCAAAAGATATTCTTGTACAAGTACTGTTATTCCCTTGTGTGACTATTTCTGTAAGATAAATTTATGAAAATGAAATTGCAGGGGAGAAGGCAGAGAAGGGGAATGGGATGCCTTCCTTCCAGTCCTTCCCCAATCCTGGGGCCACAAACAGCAGACCATTCATCAAGGATTTGTGTCCAAGGCCTGAAAGTTCATTACTCAAGATGATGAATGCAAACGTGTATGCAGTTGAGGCTAAAAATCAGGTGGGACTAGAGGAAAAAACACGACTTACTAATGACACGTTGGAACTCAACACACATTTGAAGGTTAGCTTGCATTTTGTCATTTTCTTGAATGATATCCAACTAATTGAAATTGCCTCTCTGCAAGAGCAGATGCAGTTAAGGAAGAGCATCTGAAGCTAAAAATCAGAAAACCAAGTTCTTGGACAATACACAGAAAACTTTGTGTCAGCACCTAGTGTTTTTTAGAAAACTGACGTAAGAAGCAAGAGAAAGAGGTTGGTGCCCATTCTGTTTTATGTTGCTTATTTCCCAGAACCCACACCATCACTATGGTCATTCTTTTCAATCTTTGCTAATCTTTTAGGTAAAACATGATACCTTATTGTTTTAATTTGCATATCTGTGGTTATAAGGGATTTTAAACACCTTGCCGTTCTCTTTACCTGCATGAACTTGGCTATTTTATTGCCAATCTTAAGTACAGCTGACAACCTAAGAATACACCAAACACCCTCCTTCCAAGTTTCTAGTCTCCATATGTATTTTGGTAATCTTCCTCAGCCCCGCCTCCCCAGGCTGGGACAGGCCTCGCATCCCACAGACGTTACCCCTCCCCTAGAGAGCAGAGATCAGAGGACACACACCCCCTCCACTTCTCCAGTCAAGGACAGCACCTCCCTCCCCGAATACTTGAAGACAGGATTCTCTGACCTGCAAAACGAGGCCAGCCCACGGCTCCTTAGGGCCCATCACGGAAGTGAACAGAGAGCGCTCATGAAAACTGAGAAGGCCACCTCTCTTAAACAATTTCTGCAGCTCCGCAAGGAAGGCTAAGGGTTTGTCTCTTGGGGGAGAATGAACATCTCTGTCATGTCTGTGGGGGAATGAGCCACAGGAAAGAAGGAGCAGCCTTTGTGAGCCCTGCCTACTTATCACTTGGACACATCTGGAGAATGTGGGCAAGGAGTGAGGTGAACAGGAGGCCAGGGCTCTGGAGAACAGCACTGGGCAAGAGGGGGCAAACGTCTGACCTGGCCAGTCTCAGCGCTGGTTTCCTGCTCAGGGACTCTGTGATCTGTCCATAAGGTTTCTTATCCAGTATCGTGAAAAATTTAGCTTCTCAAATTGGGTTCTGAAGTCCCTGTAGTGCTGAGGCAGGCATTGCAGGAGCAAAACTGCGCAGCTTCTGACCGCTGCTGGGTGGGAGAAACTGCCTGAGGACTGTGGCCCTCTTCCTGGGCCCTCTCTGAACGTCCTTGCCCACCTTGCCTCGAAGATCTACAGCAACGTCAGGCCCGGGCCCAGAGCGGGAGACACTGATGGCTGCAGGGTGCAGAAAGGCCTGGGCACTGGCTCTGTAAACAAAGAGGTACCCAAAGTGCCAACAACTGGGGCACTTTTAGAGCCACACTTAACAGATGAATGACTTTAACCAAAAGGGGGAGAAAAAGCAGAAGGGCAGCGCTATTCATGAGAGACTTCTGAGTTAGGGAAAATGTGAATTTAGAGTCTCTACAGGGAGGTACAGTAATAGATAAAAGATGAAAGTGGAACAAAAACATATCTTTCAATCCTTTACATCTTCAAATCTTAAGAATATAAGTATAGGGCTTTCCTGGTGGCGCAGTGGTTGAGAGTCCGTCTGCCGATGCAGGGGACGCGGGTTCGTGCCCCGGGAGGATCCCACATGCCGCGGAGCAGCTGGGCCCGTGAGCCATGGCCGCTGAGCCTGCGCGTCCGGAGCCTTTGCTCCACAACGGGAGAGGCCACAACAGTGAGAGGCCCGCGTACCGCAAAAAACAAAACAAAACAAAACAAAGACTATAAGTATGATCTCACTTAGAGATAACCTTGAAAGGGAATGAAACCAGGCCAATGACCCCATAGACACAAGTCTGCTGTCATATAGACTTTTAGCTTTTGCTTTTATTGGGTGGATACCGGGATGGAGACAGGTATTACACAGGGTAAGAATGGCCTAAAATCTTTAAGAACTATTGTAGACAGCCAAATTTCTGATGAACCAAGTCCAAGAATAGCAAACTTACACCCTTCTTCCTTTTCTGCTCCCAGCCCTTTGCATTAAGTGGATCTGTAAGCAGGTATAGCTGTGCAAGGGTCCTCGGGGGCACTAAGCACACTGCATTAGGGAGGACCTGCCCCCGTCCCCACGTTATTTTATGACAGAGCAAATGTCTTCTATAGGCACCACAATGACCCATAAAAACATGAGGGGAAAAGAATTATACTACTATTGCCAACTGGATCCTTTATGGCATTTAATCTCATTTTCCCAATAAGGGACCTGTAGCCTAAAATAATGAAGAGGCTTGCCCAAGTTATATCACATAATTGGATAACAGGATCCAAGCTCTCGATGCCCGGCTCATGCGCTTCCCAGCTCTCAAAGAGCTTGCTAAAAATGCAGATTCTGCCTCTCCCCCACTCTGATTCTGTTGGTATAGGAAGGGGCCCAGGAATCTGCATTTTTAGCGAGCACCACAGGGGACTCTGGGGCTGCTGGTCCATTTGGGGAACACCAAGATACGCCATACTGGTGAGAAGACCAGTGGAAACACAAAGACAATACTAAAGGCCAGCGGCCATCCCCAGTCACCTCTGCCCAAGGTCGACCAAGAACGCTGCACTGGGAGCTAATGCTCTTACCTCAGATGGCATTTCACAGGCCTGGCTCGAGACTGGACCTCCAACCAGAAACCCATTTAAAGACTCAAACCTGCTCTCTGAGACGCTAGTTTCGTGTGTAGGACGAGGACTGAACGCTGCGGGGATCTGGACTACTCAAGCTCATGCCTGTCTCCTAGAATACAGTTCACTGCACAAGCTCGTCAGGCCTTTAGCTGTTGTCTCAACTGAAATGCGGGAAAGATAAGCCTTGCTGCTCTCAGGAATCAATCCTTTTTCTCAGATTAAATTCTTCACCCAAACCACTGCAGCTCTGGAACTCGAAAGTTCTGCGCGGGTGACTTCCCACTCACGCACAAGTGGGTGACCGAAGTAACTGCTGGACAGTTTGAAGAAAAAAAGAAAAAAAATGAGGCCAAGAGTCTTCAAAGCTACCAGAACGTGCTGCTGGTTTGAGGAGTGGAACCCAAGAAGACACAGACTCCGTGTCTCCGAGGACAGACACGGCCATCTCCCAGCCCCACGGCTGAGGCACTTGTTGTGTCTCTCCGCTTCCGTGGGACGCTTTTGAGGACCTAAGCTTGATGCGCTAACCCCACAGGGCTGCTGGCCAGTGGTCTCTGAAGAACCCTGCAGGGAAAGGCGTGTGCCAGGTCCCTGGGGACCCTGAGAATCGCCTGTGTCCTTCAACCACACGCAAGGATTTGAAACGCCAACCAAGATCTTCTGAGCCAAGCTAGCCTGTCAGCGTGGCAGATAAAAATCTTTGAAACTATGGGGGCCTTGAGGGCAAAGTATTCTTATCCAGAAAAAGGTCTGCGGTAGACATCTAGTATTTTGGCTGTCCAACAGCTGCCCCCTGCTCCATTTCTGCAAATTGTTCTTTCTTTGAGGGATGCCCAACCCCGAACCCCATCCACATGGTCATACCATCATAGTAAAATACCATCCTGCCCTCGGTCACTGAGAGCTGGCCCAGGCTGGCCAGACCCCACCAAGCTGGACCCACTGGCATCCTTCCACACAGTATTTTCAAAGTGGCAGTAAGAAGCATGGCTGAGGGACTTCCCTGGTGGTGCAGTAGACAAGACTCTGCACTCCCAGTGCAGGGGGCCTGGGTTCAATCCCTGGACGGGGAACAAGATTCCAGCATGCATGCCACAACTAAGAGTTTGCATGCCACAACTAAGGAGCCCATGTGCCACAACTAAGGAGCCGGCGAGCCACAACTAAGGAGCCCTGTATCTGCAACTAAGACCCGGCGCAACCAAATAAGTAAATAAATATTTTTAAAAACGAAGCATGGCTGAACCTGGGAGTGTGGACACTTTCGGCAGCCACATTCCAAAATGTAGGGGAAAAATTTTTTACATAAAAAGGAGGGGAAAGGAGAATACAGTGGCCTTCCTAGGTTCCCCATCAACCCTGGTTCTAGTCTGTCTCTGTACACATGCAGCCCTACAAGGTTCTCCTTTTGCAAGAGTTGGTTCAAACTGAGTCTCTATTACTAATACAGAGTCTTCAGACATGAAAAAATGACAAGTGGTCTAAACTACAGCAATCATATTGCTGCAAAGAGGCCCACCTCTACCAGATGTTATAAGCTTCTTAACACCTAGATACTTCCTATTCACCTCTGTGTCCTCCACAACACTTTATAACTAGCAGACACCTGGTCAACATCTGTTGAATATGATCCAAAACTATTCTCTGATGTTGGAAAACAAACAAACAAACAACAATCTCAGCTTCTTGTTTTAAAGGACTTTTTCAGGTCTAAAGAGCAAGAAGCATCTGTGTGACCCTCGCAGCTCTCCAAACGAGCTCGCTAGGGGAGGGAAAGGGAAGTCACAGGAGCACAGAACTTCAGAGTTACCCTGTTGTGAGGACAGGAAACCAGCACTCTCAGAGCAGAGCAGGGCGTCGCCAGTCATGGGACAGAACCTCTGCCCACACGGGCGCCCCTGGACACCAGCTTCCCCAGGTTCTGCCCTCACCGTGCATCAATCAGTTATCTCCAGGCCAGACTCTGCCAGCCTCCAGCTCCACATTCTGAAATGTTTAACATACTCTTCCGCTGATGTAATGGCAAACCACCTTCCCCCATAAGCAGCCACTCCTCCTGACCCCCCTAGTGCTGTGATGAACCCCACTTTCCCCATGATGGATTATCAAGGTTATTACTGCCATATAATGGCACACTATGGAGTGAGGGAAGACATTATAGGATACATTGACCTAGAAAATATTTGTAATATGTGCCCCCCAAAAGTACTAAAATGCAGTGATTAAACAGGGTCTTGGGGCCGGACACATCTGGTTGAGTTTGTCCTCCTTAGGTGAGTTACTTAAATTCTGAGTCATATTTTTTAAACTAGACACTTTCAGTACCTCTCGTGGAAAAGTTATAAAATTCAAATAAGACGATGTAAGGAAAGCATTTACCTTGTGCCTATCGGGAGATACACCCAGATATTAACAGTGACTATCTCCAGGTGCTAGGACTGTAATTTTTCGTTGTTTTGCTTAGCTGTACTTTCCATTAAAACACTTAAGTCATCTCTGGTTCCTCAGCATCACTGTCCCTGACTCCTAACATTGTATCAGCAATTCCTGCAGATTCTGTTTCAGAGAAGTAGTCCCCATTTGATTCTTGTTTCCCATTCCCGGGTCCCCATGCTGCTGGAGGCTCTCACCTGCCCCGACCATACCTCTAGCGTCTGCCAGGCCCAGCTCTCCCTCCTCAGCACCCTGCTATCACATCAACGCTTCCAAGCCAGCTCTCCGGCTCAACCCCTTCCTTTGCTACTGGAGGCTTTCCGCAACCCACCTGGCCCCGGCCCCCGGCCCCTCGCAGCTGCAATGTCCACTCCTGCGTTATTCCAATGGGAGCGCCCTTCGGGCTGGCTGTGCTGCTAGAGTCCTATCACCCTCTCTCTTCTTAAAATCAGCCACCTTCTGATGCCTTCCGCACTACTGCTGCTGGAAGCTAGCCCTCTTTCTGCGCTGGCACAGGACTGTTTCAAAAGGAACTAATTTCATTCTGCCAGGACTTCTGGTTAGGTCCCTTGACACAGATCTGACCTCAGGCCTTCAGAGTCAATAGATCAACACAAACTACTAGGCAGATAATTCAGGCACGAACTCTCCGTTCTGATCTTGCAAGGCCCCCCAGTGGGAGCCTCAGTTTGAGGTGACCACTCAGACCCCACCGCCCTAGGTTAGTAAATCTCAAAAAGCCAAAAAACCAGAGTACTTCGAAAGACCTCGTGACGTTTCTTGTAAGGGACCTGTCAAGGCCTGTAGCCATATTTTGTCTTGTTCTCAGCTAAATATCAGACAGACCTAAGATGGCTGTTTACTTTCCTTGTGCTTCAGATAGTTAGGCTTTGAGAGAGCTCTGGTCCAAGGCATAATGAGAAGGCTGTGGCTATACTTCAGTTGCACCAGGAGGGACCTGGAAAAACACTTTCGGGAAGGGCATGTTTACTCCCACTTGGGAGTGTGTGAGACTCCAAAGCACTTTCACAAAGCAGAGAGAGCTTCACAACAGGAAAAAACCTCTCTGAGGTTTTCCTGTCTCTGTTCTGGTAACTTAACCAGGATGGGTCTTCCTATTTCACCCCCGTATTTATGCTGCATCCAAGTTCAGGCTGTAAACATACTCGGTGTACATTTATCTAATTAAAACACAGCTTACCAGCTGTGCAATGCTGGTGTCGATTAATGTTTATTAATAAATTTAGAACAGTTGGCTTGGAATTTAAGTCATTCTGTAAGAAGCTTAGAAAAATCTTTTCGTAGAGAACTGGAAATCACTTCAGTGGCAGCCACGGGGCGGGGGGAAGACAATGTCTAATTGATTAAAAGGTGTTAAGGCTGTTTTTCTAGATTTAATTCTTAGTTTTCAGAACAGATATGCTCCTGAAAAAATTCATAAATTGAATTTTTCTAAAGAATATCTTAATGCACTCGACGCATATTTAAAGGATTCCTATTATAAATTTTTTGGTAAATTTATTCTTGGGGAAAAAGCAGTTTTCATATATCAAATTTCCTTAATAAAGTATTTACCTGTGCCAGGAGAGGGGAAAAACCTGCACTAGGTAAAAGGAATGGGCAAATTCTAAAAAGAGAGAGGGTGGCCAGGGGACGGTGCTCAGGGGCCCTGCGGGAGGGTTAGAAGTTGGAAGTTCTTCTGTTCTCTTCTAGGCTGGCCTAAGCCTGGAGAAGGCTGGAGAAAGGCTCCCTGCCACCCAAATCCCTGTCCTTGAGTTGCTTCTGGCGTCACCCTAAGTCGTGCGTCCTGGTCCACAAACACCTAACATACTTCCCAACGACTGCGAAAAACTAAGCCCCATTGTTTGGAGCCCGGACACAACCTGAAGAACCTGCACGGGCTTCACCCAGACGGCGAGGATGCCACCGCCCCACTCCTCCCGAGCGGGCTCGGGGTGTCGCCGTACCGCGCGGACACGGTCAGGTCGAGCGGTGGCTTTCACGGCCATCTGTGGGCCGGAGCCGCTCCGCCGTAATCCAATTCTGCACGCGCCGCCTCGGGCGCGGGGGAGGGGCGAGGGCTGTTCCCATCTGCCGTCTACACTCGCAAGGACAAAAAGCTGTTCCTCTTCAGGGCAGAAGAACACAATCGCACACAGCTCTGAAGCCCTCGCGCGCAGCGATGGCCGCTCCCCGACCCGGGGGTTCTGCTGCCCTCTGCGGAAGGGTGACCAGCCGCCCCCGGCCCTAGGCCAAGCGCCAGCCCCACGCCGCGCCTCCCGGGTCTCTAAGCCAGCTGGGGCCGGACTAGGGGAGCCCGGTCTCCAAAAAGCTGCCTTTTGAGAGGGGTGCCCTCCCAGGGCGAGGGTCCAATCGCGGGCACAGAGCGGACAGCGTCCCTCTTTCGGTGCCGGCGCTTGGGTTAAAAGAGCCGGAGACAGGCGGGTGTCGCGGGGACTTCCGGCGAACTTTCCCGGAACGGCGAGCCGGGAGGGGAAGGACCCCCGCCCCAGCCCGCGGACCTCCCTTACCATCTCCTTGCGCAGCAGGGCCAGCGCGGCGTCCAGATTAGGAGGCTTGGCGGGCAGCGCCGCGGCCCGCGCCCCGCCGCCGCCAGCGCCCCCGCGGCTCAGCTCGTCCTGGATGCGCGACTTCTGCGCGTACAGCCGCTCCAGGTGCCTCCAGCCCCCCGACGCGCCGCCGCCCGACGCCGAGTGCAGCAGCCCGCTCAGGCTCTTGGGCAGCGGGGGCAGCCCGTCCACCCGCAGCCCGCGCACCGAGCCGGTTGCCCCGGGCCCGCTCATTCCGCCCGGCCAGACCGCTAGCACTCAAGTCCTGCGCCTCCGCCGCCGCCGCCGCCGCCGCCTGGGGCCCAGGCTCCGCGGCCCGCCCCCTTTCCGGCGGCGCCCCGCCCACTTCCCCTCCCCGCCGCGCTGCCCCCGCCCCTCTCTGCGTCCCCGCCCCGCGCCCTCGCCCCCTTGGCGCCCCACCTCCCGGGCTCTCCTACGGCCCCGCCCACTTAGCGCCCACCCGACCTCCGGCGCTTCGGCGCTCACCCCCGCGTTCCCGGTTCACCGTGGACCACTACCCCGTACCCCCCGCGCCCACCCCCACCGCTGCGCCCATCCCCGGCGCAACCTTGAGAACCTCTCGAGACTCCCGCCTCACCCCCGCGCCCTCCTCGCGCGATCGAGCCCTGCCCGGGCTGCCCCACTCCCGGCGAGGTGGGTTCCGCGACCAGCCCCCAAAGCTGCTTGTAAGTACTGATGGGGGAGGGTCACCTCAGACGCCACCCGACGAGACGGGCTAGTGCGGGGAGTCGGGGTACAGAGGCTCCCCCTCGGGGCGGGCAGGACGTCGGGGAGGTTTGGCCGTGCTGGTGATCCCACCGGCGGTCACCGTCCCCGGAGGCCAGGATCCACCTGGCGGCGTCCGCGCTGACCGAGGTGGGAGGAGGCGGGGCTCTGGAGGCACTAGTTCGCTCCGGGGCGCGCTGGCCTTCTCAGTAAATGGCAATGTCCAGCCGTGCCGACAGCAGCCAAGAAGAGCGCCAGGTCCACTTTGGGAACTTCAAAATGCGAACGAACACGTCTTTCAGCCTGGCTGTGAACGCGAGGGTAGTTCTCAACGGAAATAGCAGAGTGGAGAACGGGATTATCGCTCAGAAACTGTCCATCAGCTCTGAGGCGAAAATAAACACGACTCACACCTCAGAGAGGGAGAGAAAAGAGACAGAGAAGCAGGCTCTACCCTTTGGAGGAAGAATAAAAATGACAGATGTTATAACCAGATTAGAGACAGAAAAGGTAAAAACAGAAGCTAGGGACCGATTTGCAGAGACCACCTCATTGCAGATTGAAAACTACTGCAGTATATAGAGAGTGGATAAATTTAATGCCCATTGATCGTTGGTTTTCATTATAAAAGGGACTTAATTGTTCTAAATGTATTCAACAGGATCACAATTATAAAGTGTTCTGAGCGCTTCAGGCATTCAACATAAAAGAGCCCTGCACTTTGGGGGGGGGTTTTCCCCTTTAATCTACCACCCCCCTTAAAACCCTCTCCAGAATCAGTATTCTCGCTGGACCCTTGCGACTGGGTGAGACCAACATGGAGAAGCCCCAGCGCAAGCAGTGTGATTCAAGGGTATCAGGAAAGCTTCCCACCCCAACCAGTGCCCAGAATTTTCCTTCTCATCACCGTGCCTCACCTTCCACTAATTGCCTAGTTCCCTTTCCGGATTTCAGGGATTCATTCATTCGCCTATTTAAACAGTGGGTGTCTGGGAGAGTTACAGATTTGCTGGTGCCGAGACTAAGGGAGAGGAAGAGATGGGACATTTGATCTTTGGTTCACACCCTGGCATGAATTCCTTTAATTTGGGGTGTCAGATTGCTGTCTGTCCTGCAGTAGCTAACAGAAGTCACTGAAGTGAGGTGTTTGGAGGTTCGGTTATGTGATGGTACAATAAGAGAAGAAAGAATTTCAAAGTATCTGGGCACTGAACTCATTTGAAAGCACGTACTTGAGATAATTACGGATGGCAAGAAGGAAAGAGGCTTGGGGCCAGCGGGATAGCAGCATGAGATCCCTGATGCCAGGACGAGAGAGAGTTTACATGATACAAACCCTACAATATTAAAGGCAGCTTCTGTGTTCAGATATATACTCAACGAGATGAACACATTGAAATTGTCCCCTTTATATCAATTGTCCCCTTTATATCAACAAACAACATCCAGTGTGAATAGTCGAAATTCCTCCAGAATTTCTGTGGTACTGATTAAGACTTTATTTGTATAAACCCAAAACATAATTATGCAAGAGCCCACCAAATATTTTGACACCCATGGGGCATGTCAGATAGTACCTGCTTATTCAAGAGCAAATATAAGGTGCCTTTTAAGGTTCATGCTTATATCAGGAATGAAGTAATTTTTTAAAACTTCTGAAAATATGTGTTTTTGCTTTAATTGAAGTCTGAAACACCAGCATTCTGACCTCAAACCAGAATGAACCCCAGCCATCTCTTATGCAGCTAAATCAGTCTTTTTTTGTTTTTTTCTCTTGTGTTTTGTTTGTGCACAGGCTCTTGGAAGTCAGAAAATACAGACTTTTTTTTTCTTTTTTTGTCACACTGCGTGGCATGTGGGATCTCAGTTCCCTGACCAGGGATCGAACCAACAACACCTGCGTTGGAATGCGCAGAGTCTTAACCACTGGACCGCCAGGGAAGTCCCAGAAAATACAGACTTTTAATTCAGTGCTCTAGTCGTTAACCCACATGTCTTCTTAGACTTTTCTGTAGGTCAAGGTCCAGGACCTGGGCCTGGGAGCACTGGCCTCACATCTGCTGACACTGAGTGGATCTCAGCTTTGTTTCCTAGCCTTTTCAGCCAGGAGTGCGCTGTGAGCTCAGAGTGAACTTTCAAAGACTCACCAAGAGGCATTCTCATCTCCCTCCCCCCTGTCCTTCCACTAATCCAGCCACTTCATCCCACCCCTAATCCCTACCCACTTGGTGTGTGCTTTCTGGAACATCACAGAGTCCTTCTGTGCTTTTTTATAATTCTAAAAGTTTAATAACTTAGGTTGTGGACAGAATAGAAGGAACCTGAAAAATACATTAAAATGTCAATTGAGCTTTCTTTTTAGAGCTGATGACCTTAAATTCTGCTAAGCAGAGAGAAATTTGTCTTCTTGTCCATGGTAAACATTTTTCGCTTGTGTCAAGACCTAAAATTAGAATACTTTGAGAGCAATTGTGCAATGTATTTAGCCTCAATTTTAGCAGATGTATTTATTTCAAGATGTAATTTCTTATGTTTCTGTCATTTCTAAAACAAGTTATAAATTAAAAAGTGTACACAGAGCCTTTCAAAGGTCTTTACATGCAACTGTGTAGACACTAGGTGGGACTAAGAACTTAGCATGTAATCACAGATTCTTCTTCTTCCTTTTCTTTTCCCCCAGGAGAAGGAAGGATTTATTACTTGCAGGAAGTAAGGAGAGCACTGCAGATCTTTCCCAAAGCATTGTCTCCGCGGATTCTTTCATATAGTTTTTATATATAAGAAAACTATATGAAAGAATCTTGTAACCTCAACAATATTGTGTTGAGTCAGGGACAAGGGCAAGGCTTTTCGTAGCTGCCATTGCACCTGACACAATGCTAGGCACCTAGGGGTATTAAAAAAATTTTTAAAGAATGTATCATTAGATGTAACTTGTTGAATACCTACTATGTGTAAACCACAGTGCTAAGCTCTGTGATGAACAGAAAGATGGGTACATAAAGAGGTTCAATCCATGACTTCAAGTCATTTACAGTCTATCAGGGGAGATGACATTGTCATAGAAGTAGAAAGCAAACACTGGCAGTCCCAGCAGGGAAAGATTCTTCGTGGGGATTCAGAAAACGTATACAAGGAGCATGTTCATTTAAATTGGGCTTGACGGGTAAGTAGACTTTCGGTGAGTGAAGACAGACCAGGGAGGGATGGGAAGAGTCCTAGTTGGTTGGAAGGTGGGTTACATTTGGGAGACAAAGGGCAGAGAGGTGAGAACCATGGCTCTGACCTTAGACCAGGGAGGGTTTCAGAATGCATGCTCGGAAGTTTGGACTCTACTTCTTAGGCAGGGAAGCTATTGAGCATTTTGAAGCAACACAGCCTGAACCTTAGAAGATCTTTCTGGCAGTTGCACATCCAGCAGGTTGCACGTGGAAGCAGAGGTTAGAGGCAGGGAGAGTAGTTGAGAGGCGAATGCATCTTTGAATTGAGAGGAAATGAAGGCCTGAATTAGGTGGCAGAAAGCAAAGGATAGGAAACGGAAAGCTAGCACTTGATAGATTTCTCATATATTTTTCTCATTTGACCTACACAACGTCTGGGAGATGAGTATTAGTTCGAGTTCCATCTGACGAATGCGGAATAAGGTAGCTGACTTGCCTAGGTCTTGCTCATCTCGTAAATGATGGGACCTTGCCAAAGGCCACTGTCTTCTTACCGGGGAGATGCCAGAGACAGAATCCGAGGAGCTGTTTGGTTGTGTAAAGGCTGGACCAGAGTGGGCATTTAGAGGTGACGGTTGAAACACTTAAAATGGAAGAGATCACAGAGAGAGCACCTCTCAACCAGTATTTGGAAACACTGTCACTCACTAGCCCTTTGAAGTTAAAAAAAAAAGAAGAAAAAAATGCCAAAGAGAGTGCAAAAACCTAGAAAATGCAGTAAGTGAATTAGAACATTGGGGGAACATCCGCCACAAACTTGATTTTCTGAAGTGCAAGGTGAAGCATCTAGCCGAGGAGCTCAACCAGACAATAATGTGCCCTTCAGAGACGAGAAGGGACGGTCATCAAATCTAGTGGGAGAGGAGAAGGAGAAGTGGGTAGAGAACTAGAGTAGTGTGTGTGAGAAATCCAGGCAAGAGGTGACAGAGAAATAGAGGGGAAGGGACTTCCCTGGTGGTCCAGGGGTTAAGAATCCGCCTTCCAATGCAGGGGATGCAGGTTTGATCCCTGGTCAGGGAGCCAAGATCCCACATGCAGTGGGGCAAGTAAGCCCGCACACCACAACTACTGAGCCCATGTGCCACAACTAGAGAGACACCCACGTGCCACAACAAAAGACCCCGCATGCCACAACTAAGACCTGATGCAGCCAAAAAAAAAAAAGATGAGCAAGTGAGTGGGAGGGGGAAAAAAAGCATAAAGAGAAGGGGAAAATGCTTGGATTAATGTCATTTATTCATTTCTCTCTTCCTGCCTCCCTCCCTCCCGCTCTTCCTTCCTTCTTTGCTCTTTGATCTACTTTGTGCCAGGCAGTGAGCCAGGCTCAGAGATACAAATAAGTCACTCCGAGATAATGAATGAAAGGCTTTTAAGAACACGGTAATTATTTTTGTTAATGGGGTCCCATCCTCTCCGTAAACATCTGAAATGATCCGGGTCACACCAGATGAAACCTGTCCATTCAACTTGCAGACCTTTCTAACTTTTAGAAATAATTTTCCTCCTTGGTGGCAATTTAAAAAGCCCCTTTGGGCTTCTCTGGTGGCGCAGTGGTTGGGAGTCCGCCTGCCGATGCAGGGGACGCGGGTTCGTGCCCCGGTCCGGGAAGATCCCACATGCCACGGAGCGGCTGGGTCCGTGAGCCATGGTCGCTAAGCCTGCGCATCCGGAGCCTGTGCTCCACAACGGGAGAGGCCACAGCAGTGAGAGGCCCGCGTACCGCAAAAAAAAAAAAAAAAAAGCCCTTTTACGTCCATGATCTCATTTATCTCCACAGGAGTCTTTACTTAGTCAAAGCTATGCCCCCAACTATTAGAATCCTGGTTCTGCTCAGGCGCTGCCCCTTCAGGTGGTTATAACACAGCTGCTTTTCGTCCCACTCCTCTGGGATATTCCTGCTTCCCGTCAAACATCCTGAGGGCCTGCAGCTTACCTTTTGTGAAGACAATCGTTTTGAATTCTTTGCCCCCTTTATCAGTCTCCTCCAGACACATACAGTTTTGTCAGTATTTTTCTTGAAAGGTAGTGTCCGTATGAAAGTGAAAAACTTCCAGAAGTGTTGGACAAGTTCTAAAGAGCATTGGACTATTTCCTCCATTTTACCATTGACTGACTTCTTTTTTTTTTTTTTTTTTTTTTTTTTTTTTTTTGCGGTACACGGGCCTCTCACTATTGCGGCCTCTCCCGTTCCGGAGCACAGGCTCCGGACGCGCAGGCTCAGCGGCCATGGCTCACGGGCCCAGCCGCTCCACGGCACGCGGGATCCTCCCGGACCGGGGCACGAACCCGCGTCCCCTGCATCGGCAGGCGGGCTCCCAACCACTGCGCCACCAGGGAAGCCCGACTTACTTCTTTTGAAGCTTAAAATCAAATTAAAGTTTGGAGTTGACACATCCCGCTTATAAATAATATTGACCTTTAATCCAACTTTAGTTTTAACCCCTTTTCAAGTAAGTTGCACAAGAGAATAAATCTATCCCCATAAGTGTTAAAAGTTTTAAAGGATAAACAAATATATGTTTATTTAGGCACAGGACATTCCTGGAAGGACATGTGAGAAAGTGGCTCCTTGCTTCTAGGCAGTGGGAAAGGGGGTTCTCAGAGGGAGGTTTTTTAACCTTTTACTTTATATCCTTTTGGACTATTTGCATTTTACATTAAATATGTGATAAAATTAAAGGTATAATTATATTCCGAACTATATTTAGTCAAGTATAAATTTTAATTTATAGAATTAAATTTTAACTTATAAAACACTTAAGTGCCTCTTTTCGTATGAACCACAATTAAGCTGAAAGCTTATTTTTGTATGGTTGGATTTTTTAACGTAAATGCAGTACTTTCACTTATCTATAGAAATTTCAGCTTGTTTTATTCAACTGCATACAGTCTGGGAAAAGCTTTTTGATTCTTTAACTTAATACCTGTCTTACCTCAGAATTATCTCACCTGCCAAATTAATAAATATACCATTTATGGTGGTAAAGATAGTGGTAAAACCTAATATTGAGGGCTTAATATGTTCTGTGTAAGGGGTAAGCATCTTACAGACAGTATCTCTTTTACTCTTCGTAACACTCCTTTGAGGTTGGTGTAATTATCCCCAATTATGGATGATGAAACCAAAGTTAAGAGAAGAAAGTTAACTTGCTCACATTCACACATGTGGTTGGTGGTAGTACTGAGATTTGAAATTAAGGTCTCTGACTCAGAGCAGATGTTCTTTTTTTTTTTTTTTTTAAATTGTGGTAATAAACACATAACATGAAGTCTACCCTCTTTACAAATGGTAAAGTATACAGTACAGTATTGTTAACTCTATGCACTTTGCAGAGCGGGTGTTCTTAACCCCTGCACGATCCAAGCCATCAGGGAAAACGATAAACAGAACAGGGTCAAGGACTGAAACTTGTGCCAGAGACCTTCCGCCAGTGTGACAACAGTATGTTGACTCACATTCTTTATGTATGTTATACCATCACCCAACCATGCGGGATATCAAGGGCTAAGAGTACCTAAAACTGAGCTGTCCAGTATGGTAGCCACTAGCCCCAAAGGGCTACTGAGCGCCTGAAATGTGGCCACTCCAAACTGAGATGTGCTGAGCACTGGATTCCAAAGGCTTAATATGAAATAAAGAATGTAAGGGGCTTCCCTGGTGGCACAGTGGTTGAGAGTCCGCCTGCCGATGCAGGGGACACGGGTTCATGCCCCGGTCCGCGAGGATCTCACATGCCGCGGAGCGGCTGGGCCCGTGAGCCATGGCCGCTGGGCCTGCGCGTCCGGAGCCTGTGCTCCGCAACGGGAGAGGCCACAACGGTGAGAGGCCCGTGTACCACAAAAAAAAAAAAAAAAAGAATGTAAGGTGTCTCATTAACAACTGTTTACATTGATTGCATGTTGAAAAAATATTTTGGATATATTTGGTTACATAAAATGTATTATTAAAATTAATTTCATCTGTTTATTTTTTATGTGGCTATTAGAAATTTTATAATTACATATGAGGGCTGCTTTTGTGGCTCACATTGTATTTCTGTTGGACAGTGCTGGCTTAAAATAAGTCCTGAGTCCCCAGGAGCTTACAATTCAGATATACATATATGAAAGGGTTAAAACATAAAAAGCGTTGTTGAATAATAAACATGCCGAAATAGAATGCTGCAGACTACAGGAGTTCACACATAGGGATCATCAACAGAGAAAGGACTTGCAAGAAGAGCTGGACTTCTCTGGGCCTTTAAGGAGTTAAAAAGACGGGGCTTGCAGGACAGGGGCCCACATGAGCTCCACAGCAGGCAGAGGGAGACGGGGCCTGTGCTCAAGAATGAGGTTGGGAATGTGAATGGAGCAGGTAACTGAGGCTGAGGAACCCCACAGAGACCAGGTGGGAAAACGTTCAGAAAGGGCTCAGGCACTTGCCCTTCAGCAGAGAGGGAGGACAGATGTTTTTAGTGCAGGAATGATGCAATCTGCATTTCGATATTTTCAGGACAAAAGGTCTCACATATGTATTACTGAACCTACTAGTGCAGAGGCATAGAAACAAAGAGAAAAATCATTTTCCCGATAAAACATGTCCAACTGTCCAGTTAGTGGTGATAAGATAAGGTGCTCCTGAACTTGATACAGCATTAAGTAGGGTGCTCTCTCCTGTGGGATCCCTGAAAGACCCAGCTCGGCTGGTCTCTACTGTCTCCTCTTGGAGTTAGACCTGATTTTATTTTATATATTTTTAAAATATTTACGTTTATTTATTTATTTGGCTGTGTCTGGTCTTAGTTGCGGCACACGGGATCTTTGGTTGCAGTGCACGGGCTTCTCTCTAGTTGTGGCGCGCGGGCTCTAGAGCACGTGGGCTTAGTTGCCCCGCCGCCATGTGGGACCTCAGTTCCCCGACCAGGGATCTAACCCATGTCCCCTGCATTGGAAGGCGGATTCTTAACCACTGGACGGCCAAGGAAGTTCCTAGACCTGATTTTATTACCAGTTTTCCTCCAAATGCATTTGGGGCATGAGATGATTATGCTTTTGTTTCTTGGCCAGGAATCTCTTAATCCTGAAAATCTAGTGAGGTGACCCGACAAGAACAGAGTCAATCGCACACACCACGATGAGCTAAATCTGTGTTTAGAACGTGAACGTGGCAGGGCTCAGGATGGATGGGGTCGGGAGGGGAAGAACCTGACACAAGAAAAGAAGGGAAGAAAATTAAGAAGCGAATGTTTCTGTCCAGACAGGAGTTAAAGCTGGCCCCTACACCGAGGGCCTGGCTCTGAGGATGCAGATGGGCAGGATGAGAGAGACCTTAAACCAAAAGTAACATAGTATTTGATGACTGGTGGGATATAGAGACTTGAGAATCATCCTCAGAGACTGGCTATCTATGCAGGCTTACTTTTTTATCCCGAATAAATGAGAGTGGAGAGGATGATTACATTGGTCACTGGGACTGCAACACACAATAAAAGCCGTTCAGTTGACAAGATTCAAGTTGAAACAAGCCATTCAAAAGCCCCCTTTATAATGGCCAGCGTTTCCAAGAATCCTTTGGTTGGAAAATTATTTGCAAATCCCTTTTAGATAACAGCTGAACTGAAACTAAAAATCATGGCGTTTCCCCACTTGGCACTGTTCACTGTTTAAATGAATATCAAATAATGGGGTTAGAATTCACTGGACAGAAAGCTCTCAGCACACATTGGCCAAGAATCTACACAAAGAGCAAAGGGAAATTGGTACGTAAGTAGAATCGGAGCATCAGACAGAATTAATGCCGACAAAGTCGTCAGTGTTCCATGCAGCAGAGTGAAAGTGAGCGGTGCTTTATTCCGCTCTACCAATCAATCCAACTGCACGGCAAAGAGTGGTGTGATCTGGCCAATAGGTTACTACCTTTTTAGTTTTTCTGGTGGGAAGTTTGTTACCAAAGTCCATCAGTTAAATAGATGTATGCGCTCACTCCAGGCAGATTTATTAGCCATAAATTGAAAACAAGTTTTAAAGTGATGGCTTCTCTGTCATCTATCCTAGATACCCTGAGATCTACCATTGTTCATTAATTTTTTTCACTTTATTGGTTCGTTGACTTATTTTTTTTTATTTACTGTATATTAAATAACTACCATGTACGAGCCACTGTGTTATGTGATGGGAATACAAACAACAGTTTCTCCCCTCAAGAAGCACAGGAGACCAGCACATAAGCTCAGAGGTTGAATATCCCTAATTGGTCCTATGATTGAAGTGGGGTAGGCAAAGCCCAGTGCCCTGGGGGCAAAACAAGGCCCTGAGAGCTCAGGCGAGGGTGACATAATGGGGTTTTGTGTCCATCTTCATCATTCACAGGTTCTGTATTTGCGGATTCTGCATTTTCCAATTCGCCTACTTGGTAAAATGTATTTGTAACCTCAAAAACAACACTTGCGGCAATTTTGTGATCATCTGTGGACCTGGACGGAGAAGTGAAAAATCTGAATCTCCCAGTGTTCACGTCCCCAGCTGAGGTAGAGCATGGGGACCTCTGCCTTCCTGTGTCAGTTCCTACTCTAAAAAAGTGTCCTTTTTGTTGTCTATTTAGTGCCACTTTTTTTGCATTCTTGCGCTTTTTGCTGGTGACTTTATTGTTCAAAAAGGTCCCCATGCTGAGTGCTGAAGGGCTGTCTGGTGCTCCGAAGGGCAAGAAGGCTGTGATGTGTGCTCTGGAGAAAACACTGTGTGTTTGTTAGATAAGATTGTCCAGGCATTCACTGTGGTGCTGTGGCTGTGTAACATTCATTCAATGTTAATGAATGAGCAAGATATATCGAGTAAGGTGTCCTTAAACGGAAATGCACGGAAGACAAGGTTAGGTACTGATTAACTGATGAAAATGTTATGTTCCAGAAGCCCTCAGGAGCCTAAGCCTATATTTCCCCTTAGGAGAAATGGTTCAGCATTTGCTAATTCAGTGTTTGCGGCAACTTCATAGAACATCACTGCTGTGAATAAGAAGAATTGAGAGTACTTTAGAACAATCCCTCTGGCAGAGTTGCGGTCAACGGATTGGAGGGTTTGTTGCTTGCTGTCCTTTTCAGCCTATCAGAGCAGTTCATCTGAAAAGATGAAGGACGTAACCAAGGTAGTAGTGGTGAGGATCTATTCATTCATTTGTTCTTTCATTCAGTACCTATGTCTTGAACACCTGTTATATGAGAGATAGAGCAGAGCACAGGCGGACCAGGCGCCTTCATCGTTGGGTGGAGTGAGGTGGTCAGACCGCCAGGTATCAGTGACCGACTAGGTCTGAGGCAGGAAAGAGAAGCAAGGGGGAGCCCAGCTGTCTGCTGGGCAGGTGAAAGGTGCTGATTCTCCCAAAGAAAAGGAAGGTGAGGAGCAGGAATAGTCTTTGAAGGAGACAGTGAAGAAGTTGGTTGGATGCATATTGAGTTTCGAGGTATAGGGGACGCTTCCAATTAGAAGACCAGTGGCAGG
This sequence comes from Globicephala melas, assembly GCF_963455315.2. Classification (NCBI taxonomy): domain Eukaryota; kingdom Metazoa; phylum Chordata; class Mammalia; order Artiodactyla; family Delphinidae; genus Globicephala; species Globicephala melas. The sequence goes on along the minus strand of NC_083329.1, from coordinate 81,371,148 downwards.
TAAATATATGGGCCTAGAAATCAAGAAAGCAGTCACTGCCCCCTGTCCTTCCCAAGGTGGGCTCCAGGCAGAGTTATGAAGTAGAAGAAGCCCTCTCAGTGCTTGCCTTATTCTTGGAGCCTCTGCCCTTTGGGTAATCTCTTCCCATTCTGTATCATGATACTCAGGACATTTGCCTCCATTGGATGCCCACCCTAGCCCCCTGGGGCCTCCTTTCCTGCTCCTTTGGGCCCAGCTCCCTTCCCTTCTCATCCCTTGATTTATAGTCAGTTTCTGGTTCCTCAAGTGCAACCATCCACCCACCAGACCTCCAGTCAAGTTTTAAAAGCAGTCCTGAATGGGAGCAGAAGTTCTAGGCTATTGTCCGAAACCCACTCTGTTTTTCCTGTCTGGGTGTTCGACAAGCTGGTCTCCCTAGGGGCTGGACACCGGTTTCCATACCTGGCTCTGGCTCCCCTTGGTGCCCTGGCTTTGTGTCCTCCTTGCCTCGGGTAAGAAGCTCCTTGTTTCACGTCTGTCCTCTAAACAGGTCACTTCCTAGGCCTGCCCGAGGAGGATTGCAGAGACGGTTCTTCTAGGTGTCAGTTTATCTTGTAAACTAATGCTCTTGGGGAACAAGTGGCCCTGAGGCGTCCAATTTATTTATTGTTTTTATACATGTTTCATCTCCTTTACCAGTTTTAAGCTACCTGTTGGCAGAGGTTGTGCTCTGCTCAGCATCGAGTCATCCTCAGCATCAAAGCACTTGGTAGGTACTGAAAAAAGATTTGTGGAATCAGTACTCAAAGTGGGGACTTCAGAGCAAATAAGGAGGGATGTCGTGGCAGGTAGAGTGGTAAGAGGATCTTTTCTTTATCCCTTAAATTGCCCCCTCTAGGCCACTACCAATTTTCCTCATGAAGCAGGGACTTTGATATCTTATCCCCAGGGCTGGGTGAAAACCTGGCCTAGGGTTGGCATTCAGTAATTATTTGTTGAATAAATTATCCCTCAATTTTGCTCTGTGTCTCTCCCAGGTTTTGTGAGGGATACAAAGAGCTTAGGCATCAGTTCCGCACTCACCAAATTTCTAATCCAGAATGTGTGCGATCTCCTTTGGGAGATGAAGGCTCTAACTTCAAAAATTTGTCTGAGGACTTCTGACTCTGGCCGGATGGTGTCACCGGTACCAGAGTTGCTCTCCCACCTTAATCAACTAGAAAACTGAACAAAACCTAGGAGACAGCTGTTTTTGGCTACTGGATAACAGGCAACGAGGGACTGTGGTCCCTGAGAGAGTGATCACAAATAAGAGAGTCCTGTGGTTGCCCTGGCTTTCCATCCAGAGGCACTTCCAGAATCCCAGCAGAGTGGGGAAGGCTCAATCCTGAAGAGACGGAGATGGGTATGTGGAGAGACAGAGGCAGCTGGAACTCATCGGGCAGAACATGGAGAGGAGAGAGCTATGCAAAGTGGTCCAGAAATCCGTGTGGGGCTACCCTGAAGCCTTTGCTGAACACCTGGCTGCCCAGGCATGGGATGTGATGACAAAGAACAATCGTCAGACCTCCCACAGGGCTGGGAGATGCTGAGATCTGACAACCAGAGGGGAGAGACTGGGTGAACACCCAGTGTCAGCAGGCAGTGGAGAAACCAGAGACCGACTTCTCAGTAACGGGGCTCTACTACCTCTAGGTAAAGGCATTTGTTGTATTTAAATGAACCAATCTTCTAAGAATTGGCTTACTTCTTAGGACCATGAAAAGTCCTAGTTCTATTTTTCTTAATGTTTGTATACATAGCTTAACTATTTTCTACATGCCCAGATCCCACAGAGACACCCTGGCACCATCAGTTTGAGGCTTAAAGTTGGAAGTTTAGGCATTTTATTAGGAATGTTTACAAAATTAGAGCCTACCGTCAAAAGAAGATTAATTTTAATAACTTTTATTTGTGTAGCACTGTATGCTTTCTTTTTAAAGTATAGAGCATGTAATGCAAATTAAATGTTATTTTTTTAAAGTGTAAGTTATAGATAACACAAAGAAGAAAATCAGATGGCCTATAATGCCACCACTGACAGATAACAATTCTTTGTACTGTGTCCTTTTTAAAGAGTACTTTAGGGCTTCCCTGGTGGCGCAGTGATTGAGAGTCCGCCTGCCGATGCAGGGACACGGGTTCGTGCCCCGGTCCGGGAAGATCCCACATGCTTGCGTACCGCAAAAAAAAAAAAAAAAAAAAAAAGAGTACTTTATCATACATTATCTCATTTGGTCATCACAACAGCTGATTACGCAGATGGAGTGCCTATTATTACCCACATTTTACAGATAAAATTAAGTGGCTTGCATAAAGACACTCTGCTTAACGGCCAGGAAGCCAGACCTGGGCTCAGATACTCTGACTGTAGATGCTTCTAGTCCCTGGGAGTTGAAGTTCCCAATGAACTATTCCCAAAACAGTCTTCAGTTAGCTTTTCCATTAAGATGGAAAAAAGGCCAAGAAAACAGTTCAACTGTAACCAGCAAATAAACTTTTTAGGCTTAAATAGTTAAGGGAAACCTTTCAGGAAAGTGAAGAGAAAGGCATTCAGAAGAAATGCACTGAGACTCATCTTTCCCTGAGTCGAAGAAAGAGGCTGGGTTTCATTTCACTTTCGGGTAGCAGATTTTATGAGAGAGAGGAGGAAATCCTAATTTATATATCACACACTAGGTGAGAGAGCAAGGTAACCCAGATCGAGAATTACACTGGGATAATTTGAGGATGCACCTAAGAGGGGGGAAAGCCTGAAGTTTAAATTGCCATTTTGTAAATCAAAGAAGAATAAAGAATTCTCCCATTTCTCCAGTCTGCTGTTTTTTTAAAAGCTGATTCCTCAGTGAATCTATCCTTCTTAAAATCATTCTTCCAGTTTTATTTCAGTCTTCCTTGCCTTTGAATGCAGCATGGGGAATTCCATGCAGCCTAACTCCTTCCCAGACTTTGGCTAGTCATTTTAGGTACTTAGCACCCAAAACGGTTTCTCAGATTGTAAGGTTGCCCTATCAGCCAGAGTGAGTTAGTAGCAGAGTAACTCAAATTCACACAGGAGGCAAAAAGGTTTGTCTTTGGCCTCATCCTCACCCTCTTTGCCAATCCTATTTTAAGAGAAATTTTCTGCTTAAACAAGAAAACAACAAGCAAACTAATAAATGTCAGCAACTTTACACTAGGTTCAACGTTTACATCTAAAGAGGAACATGGGGGGCTTCCCTGGTGGCACAGTGGTTAAGAATCCGCCTGCCAAGGCAGGGGACATGGGTTCAAGCCCTGGTCCAGGAAGATCCCACATGCCACGGAGCAACTAAGCCCATGCGCCACAACTACTGAGACTGCGCTCTAGAGCCCACAAGCCACAACTACTGAGCCCGTGAGCCACACCTACTGAAGCTTGCGTGCCTAGAGCCCATGCTCTGCAACAAGAGAAGCCACCCCAATGAGAAGCCTGTGCACTGCAACGAAGAGTAGCCCCCGTTCGCCACAACTAGAAAAAGCCCACGTGCAGCAACGAAGACCCAACACAGCCAAAGATAAATAAATAAATAAGTTTATATAAAAAAAAAACTTATAAAAAAAGAGGAACATGGGATGGGTCACCAACACTGGGACAAGGTGGGTGGTCTTCACTCTGGTTCAGGACCCCCATGCCTTACTCTGTTCTTCTCGAATATGCTCCCATTCGTAACTGGGTTTTCTGCTGAGGGTAAGAGTCCTTTTTGTTTCCAAAACATTCCAAAATCATGGACTACCCAAAATGCATATTTACTTTCTATGCATATATCGACCCTCTTATCTGGAGCTATCTGGCAAGCCCTGGTGAGCACAGTGAATTCTGCCATCGGGGCAGATTTTGCAGCTGTCAAGAGACCATGTTTTAGAGACAAAGTGAATTTGTTACAGGATATTTTCTTGGTTCAGTCAGATGATATGGCCCATCAACCAACAAGATTGAGTCTGCTTTTTGCTAAGATTTCGGATAAATCTATTCATTCATGTACAGAGGTTAGATGATTATGAGTTTCCCCTTCAAGTAACAGAAGAAGAGTACCAGGTTTCAAGGTACTATAATGATGAATGGAAATAGGTAAGCGGGGAAGGAACAGGATTTCATAGGAGGTAAGCCTACATGCTGAGAAATGTATATTTTCAATGAATAGCAAAGACTGTCCAGCAGGAAGGACCATCGAATTTAAAAGAGATCCTGAAACCAGAACAAACTTGGAAGACTCACACTTCCCAATTTTAAAACCTTCTACAGGGACTTCCCTCATGGCACAGTGGTTAAGAATCTGCCTGCCAAGGCAGGGGACACAGGTTCAAGCCCTGGTCCAGGAAGATCCCACATGCCGCAGAGCAACTAAGCCCATGCATCACAACTACTGAGCCTGTGCTCTAGAGCCCACGAGCCACAAATACTGAGCCTGTGTGGCACAGGAGCTGCAACTACTGAGCCCGCGTACCACAACTACTGTAGCCCGTATGCCTAGAGCCCATGCTCCACAACAAGAGAAGCCACTGCAGTGAGAAGCCTGCACACCTCAACAAAGAATAGCCCCTGCTCGCCGCAACTAGAGAAAGCCCACACACAGCAACGAAGACCAAACGCAGCCAAAAATAAATAAGTAAATAAATAAAATTAAAAATGAAACCTTCTACAAAGCTCCAGTAACAGATGAATAGATAAAGAAGGTGTGGTACATATATACAATGGAATATTACTCAGCCATAAAAAGGAACGAAATTGGGTCATTTGTAGAGTTGTGGATGGACCTAGAGTCTGTCATACAGCGTGAAGCAAGCCAGAAAGAGAAAAACAAATATCGTATATTAATGCATATATGTGTAATCTAGAAAAACGGTACAGATGAACATATTTGCAGAGCAGGAATAGAGACGTAGACATAGAGAACGGACGTGTGGACACAGTGGGGGAAGGGGAGGGTGGGACTAATTGGGAGATTAGGTTTGACATAAATACACCACCATGTGTAAAATAGATAGCTAATGGGAACCTGCTGTACAGCACAGGGAGCTCAGCTTGGTGCTCTGTGATGACCTAGATGGGTGGGATGGGGGGGGTGGGAGGGAGGGAGGTCCAAGAGGGAGGGGATATATGTATACATACAGCTGATTCACTTCACTGTACAGCAGAAACTAACACAGCGTTGTAAAACAATTATACTGCAATAAAAAACAACAACAAAAAAAACCCCACTGTGGAACTGGTGTAGGGTCAGACATATAGATCAATGAAATAGAATTGAGAGCCCAGAAATCAACCATCTCATCTATGGTCAATTGATTTTCCACAAGGGTGCCAAGACCATTTAATGAAGACAGAACAGTCTCTTCAACAAACAGTATTGAGAAAACTGGATAGCCACATGCAAAAGAATGAAGTTGGGCCCTTACCTTACACCAAATATAAAAGTTAACTCAAAATGGATCAAAGAAAATAATAAATTGGTCAAAGATTTAAATTTAAGAGCAAAACTATAACACTCTTAGAAGAAAGCATAGGGAAGATCTTTTTTTTTTTTTTTTTTTGGCCATGCTGCATACATGTGGAGTCTTAGTTCCCCAACTAGGAATCGAACCTGCACTCCCTACATTGGAAGCGCAGAGTCTTAACCATTGGACTGCCAGCGAAGTCCCAGGGAAGATCTTCATGACTTTGGATTTTGCAATGTGTTCTTAAGTTTGACACCAAAAACACAAGCAACAAAAGAAAAAAAAAGAATTGGACTTCATCAAAACTAAAACTTTTGTGTATCAAAGGACACTACCAGGAAAGTTAAAAGACAGCCCAAAGAATGGAAGAAAATATTTGCAAATCATATATGTGAAAAGGTTTAATATTCAGAATATATAAAGAACTCCTGCCTTTCAACAACAAAAGGACAAAAAGGGCTTCCCTGGTGGCGCAGTGGTTGAGAATCAGCCTGCCGATGCAGGGGACACGGGTTCGTGCCTCGATCTGGGAAGATCCCACATGCAGCGGAGCAGTTGGGCCCGTGAGCCATGGCCGCTGAGCCTGCGCGTCCGGAGCCTGTGCTCCGCAATGGGAGAAGCCACAACAGTGAGAGGCCCGCGTACTGCAAAAGAAAAAAATAATAATAATAAGGACAAAAAGTCCAGTTTTAAAATGGGCAAAGTACTTGAGTAAACAGTTCTCCAAAGAAGATACACAAGTGGGAAATTATATGAAAAGATGCTAGATACCATTAGTCAATAGGGAAATGCAAATCTAAACCACAATGAGCTACCGCTTCACACTAACTATGACAGCTATAATTTTAAAAAAGACGTAAGTGTTAGCAAGGATGTAGAGAAGTTGCAACCTTCATACATTGCTGATCAGAATGTAACACTGTGCAGCCTCTGTGAAAAAAAGTTTGGTGGTTCCTCAGAAAGTTAAACAGAATTACCATATGAGCCAGCAAATTCCACTCCTAGGTATTCACCCCAAAGAATTGAAATCAGGGACCTAATCAGTACACAAGCCTGTATATCGATGTTCATGGCAGCATTATTCACAATAGCCCCAAATAGAAACAACAAATGTATCCATAAATAGATGAATAAATAAACAAAATGTATTTACAACAAAATATTATTATTCAGTCATAAAAAGAAATGAGATTCTAATATATTCTACAACATAGATGAACCATGAAAAAGTTATACTAGGTGAAATAAGGGCAAATATTGTATGATTCCACTTATGTAAAATATCTAAATCATAGGGACAGAAAGCAGATTAAAGGTTACCAGGGACTGTGGGTAGAGGAAACGCTAATGGTTAGAGTTTCTGTTTGGAAAGATGACAGGTTGGTGAAAGATTATTTAGAAATAAATAGCAGTGATGATTGCACAAAATAATGACCGTGATATTAATTACCCCTGAATTTAAAAATGGTTAAAATGGAAAATTTTATGTTATATACATTTATTTTACACAACTAAAAACGTACACACAAGTTTGGCTAATTGGGCTGCTGTGGTTATCACACTTAGGTGGCTTAGCTTTGCCACTGGATGGAGAGAGCCTGCAGTAAGTTATTGGCCTCTGATGAGCCTCATGAAGGTAAGTCTCATATACAAGTATGTAGAAAGGCTTATGGGAATTAGGAAGGCCCAGACTGGGAGATGGTTGAAGTGCTAATTTTAACTCAGAAAAGGACCATTCATGTGTAGAGTCCCAGGGAAAAGATTTGGTTACCAAACACTTGGTGAAGTCATATGGTAGCAAGGCAATTTCAGGGAAGCCGGAAGCCATAGCTCACAGCAGCCAGTGAGACCCAGGAATTCTCTCTCTTTTTTTTTTTAATTGAAGTATAATCGATCAGGAATCCTCTTAATTGTCTCTTAGTTACTGGCCTGGGAAAGTTTTGAAGGTCCTGCCTTGTGTCAGGAGTAAGGAATTTACCTCCTTGGGATAAAACATGTCCTAGGAAGTGAACTTTGACGAAATTGTAACTTCTCTTTGGAAACCTACCCCTTTCTGAGCTAAAACGCTGAGATAGATGGAATCAGTCTTAGAGCTCACCTCATCGTCAGAACACAACAGAAGGTCACCATGTACTGGATAGCGTAGAGCCATAGGGAAATGGAAGGTCCTCGAGGCCCTGGCTGAAGACCTGTGAGAAGTTGGAGGGGCACTCTAAACGCCTGGGGCATAATATTCATTTCCCGGGGGAACGTAAGCCAGTGTTGACTTTCCATCTAAAGAGAGGCTGAGGAAAGTAGAATGCAAATCTCCAGCTGTTAGACATGCAGCCTCAGGAGGCGTCACTATGAAACTAGATGTGGGTTTGATACTACAGGGAAGCAAGGAACGTCTATTCTATTTATGGCCCTGAGTCCTGAATGCATCTCTATCTTAGCCCATCGGACTTTTTGGCAGGGAGGATAGGAGCATTACGTGGACTGGTACAAGCTTTTTCTCTGTGAGGCTTTTTATTTTTAAAATTATTTATTTCTTTTGTTGCACCAGGTCTTAGCTGCAGCTCCAGAGCTCCTTTAGTTGCAGCTCTCCAGCTGCTTAGTTGTGGCATGCAAACTCTTAGTTGCAGCATGCATGTGGGATCTAGTTCCCTGACCAGGGATTGAACCCAGGTCCCCTGCATTGAGAGCGCAGAGTCTTATCCACTGTGCCACCAGGGAAGTCCCTCTGTTAGGCTTTTTAACAATTGGTTTCAGTCCTTTAGCTTCCGGTTTAACAGGATACTGTGGAGTTTGGACAGAGATTTAGATAAATCAGTCCGAACCTTAATTGTTTTAGCTCCTAAATCCTGCCTGTATCTAAAATATTGGGGGGGACTTACCTGGTGGTCCAGTGGTTGGGACTTCGCCTTCCAATGCGAGGGGTGTGGGTTCGATCCCTGGTTGGGGATCTAGGATCCCACATGCCTGAGAGCCAAAGGACCAAAACAGGGAACAGAGGCAGCATTGTGACAGATTCAATAAAGACTTTGAAGATGGTCAACATCAAAAAAAAAAAAATATTTAATTAAAAAAAAATTTTTTGGACCTCCTTGGTATTTTGGGCTTGATTCAGATACTAGAGTAACAGTGAATCAACATCCAAATTAGCTATGATCTCATTGTGAATAGGGGAGTTTTGGGGGATTTCAAGGAAGACAGCCCCCGGAGAACATTTAATCTGGCATTTGCACGGTAAACCCCTCCCTATCAAGTTACGTCAACAGCTGTCGTGTTGGAAGGAGGAAAGCCTGTTCCTTGGTTACAGGTCTGAGGGAGACGTTTTGGCACTGGGAACCTTTGGGGGTTATTAGAGATCCCACCAGCTGACTAGTTGTTGACTCTAAGACAGTGGTAGCTTTAAAGTTTATATATAGCACCTGAATTAATTAAAAATTGCCAATGCTGTCTGTTAATATTCAGAGAAATTTCTCCTTCTGATTTAAGGGTAAGACAGAAAATTAGGTGTCTACTTTCCCCTTGGAGCACTTTAGCTGGTCACTCACTTCATTTTTGCCCCGTTAGTTTCTCAGCTAATGCAGAACAACTGTTTTTCTTTTTTTTTTTCCCCACATCTTTATTGGAGTGTAATTGCTTTACAGTGTTGTGTTAGTATCTGCTGTACAACAGAGTGAATCAGCTATACGTATACATATATCCCCATATCCCCTCCCTCTTGCATCTCCCTCCCACCCTCCCTATCCCACCCCTCTAGGTGGACACAAAGCACCGAGCTGATCTCCCTGTGCTATGTGGTTGCTTCCCACTAGCCATCCATTTTACATTTGGTAGTGTATATATGTCCATGCCACTCTCTCACTTCATCCCAGCTTCCCTTTCCCTGCCTGTGTCCTCAAGTCCGTTCTCTACGTCTGCGTCTTTATTCCTGCCCTGCCACTAGGTTCATCAGTACCACTCTTTTAGATTCCATATATATGCATTAGCATACGGTATCTGTTTTTCTCTTTCTGACTTACTTCACTCTGACAGACTCTAGGTCCATCCACCTCACTACAAATAACTCAATTTCAGAACAAATGTTTTTCTAACGTCCTTTCAAGAAGTGTCTTTGCCTAGAGACGCCCTCCTTTGGAGATTAATGACTAGGGGAGCATCTAGCTATTTTTTCGTAATACCACAGATTGGCCACCTTTTCCTGCCAAGAGGCAGACAGTGAACATTTTGGACTTTGCAGGCCATACATCTCTGTTGCAACTGTTTAACTCCGAGGTTGTGAACGCAGCCAGGGACAGTGTGTAAACAAATGAGGGTGGCTGTGTTCCGTCAAAGTTTTATTTGCAGAAACAGGCAGAGGGTCAGAATTCACCCATGGGCTGTAGTTTACTGAAACTTTTGTGAGATCATGAGTTTATTCCGAGCCTTATTGTTTCTTTTGGAGCTCTCAGCAAAGAGCTGGAGGTCTGGCAATGGGCTTTTTCCCATTGTAGCTTTTACTTGTATATTAAATCCCTTATTTCTGGATTAAGACCATTTACAAAAAGTGAGGTCACAACTGCTTAAGGATCTACTTCGGAATGCTATCTATAGGTGGAAAAGAGCCTGTTCCTGATTCCTCCAATGGATCATCTCTTTTTTTTGCTTGCAGGACTGAATCAGAGCTCAACCTGTTTTCACGGGAAAGAGCTGGGGAGAGCTTCTAAAAAATCTTGTTCAACATGCACAACTTTTCTAACTTCCTCTGGTTTCCTCTGCCATTTTAAGTCATCCTGTATCTTCCCATTCTGCCTTTTCAACCTTTTTTTTTTTTTTTTCCAGCTGAGGTTCCTACTAATATATGAACTAAATGATATAGATCTGTGAGTTTGGGATTCCGTGTCCTAAGACTATTTTAAACTCTAAATTTCTCTCCATCCTGTCTAATTTCTCCAAAGACTTTGGAAAAACTTTGACAGTGGCTCTCAGCTCACAGCAAGAACAGGGCTTAACAGCAGCCATAAGGGGTTTTCACTGTCCTGAGGAGGATTTAAATTGAAAAGATAATTGAACTTTGAAGTTTCTGGCTATTCAAGAAGGAAGAGGGGCAGATTGAGGTGAGGTGGGGACAGAAAAGATAGAGGAGCATAGAGTGGAGAGAGAGGAATGGAAATAAGAAAGGCTATTAGATTTTAGTTGTGATTAAGGGATTATAAAGGAGACACAGTTTTATGTTGTTCCCATTTTTCTTTGCCATGGCCAAGGAATCTCTGAAGGAAGCAGTTTTAGGATTAGAATTTCTTTTGGACACTTTCTCACACCAATCCAAGAGATGTAGCATATTGGATGTTTGGCAATGCTTCTAAAGTGTCTCTTAAATAAATAATTTTTTGTTCTAAAGTATCTCTTCACTAAATAATTTTATCCCCATCAAAGGTCCCTGCGTGTGGCTACTATAATGCCAAATCATCCTTGGTGAAATTGCGCCATTTAGGAAGGCGAGCACACGAATTTGAGTTACAGCATAAATACAGACAAGAGGTAGGAATATGGCCTAGAGGGGATGTGCCCACAGACTGAGACGACTTCTTCAGAGTCTTGGAATCATTTTTCCAAACTATCACACTTCTGTGTCTCTGCTTCCCCAAGCTACTGGCTGAGCTGTAAAACCGCAAACCCAACCTACCTGCCGTTCGCAGAGGGTGAAGGTTTGGAGAGATCTCTCCCAGAACCAGACTCTCAAGGAGAAAGCAAGGTAGGACTGAGGAAAGTTCTCATAAGAAATTAATACAAAAACTGCTTTATTGAGGTATGGGTTATACATTATAAAATTAATCCATTTTATTTTATTTTATTTTGTTTTATTTTTGCTGTATGCGGGCCTCTCACTGTTGTGGCCTCTCCCGTTGCGGAGCACAGGTTCCGGACACACAGGCTCAGCGGCCATGGTTCACGGGCCCAGCCGCCCCGCGGCATGTGGGATCTTCCTGGACCGGGTCACGAACCCGCGTCCCCTGCATCGGCAGGCAGACTCTCAACCACTACGCCACCAGGGAAGCCCAAAATTAATCCATTTTAAATGCACAATTTGATAGGTTTTAGAAAATTTGCAAAGTTGTGCAACCATCAATATAATCCAATCTGAGTACATTTCATCTCCAAAAAATAACTTCTTGTCCATTTGCAGTCAATTTCTATTCCCACTCCCAGCCCTAGGCTACCACTAATTTACTTTCTATCTCTGTGGATTTGACCATTCTGGACATTTCATATAAATGGAATCATACAATATACGATCTTTTCACTTAGCACAATGTTCTCGAGTTTCATTTCATAATGCTTTCATGAGTGACCCAGGACAAAAGTTGTCCACAGGACCCTGGTCTAAGAAGAAACCTTCTGACTTCTCAGTTCTCAGGGCTGCTTGAGGAATGGATTTTGGGGGACCTGGCCTGGCCTCCGCCCTGTGAACTTTCTTCTTATAGACATGCAGCAAATATCAAGACGGAGACATATACGTATTACTAGTGATAAGGCAGATTTCCGACAAGTTTAAAATTTTTCCAAATCTGATCACATAACCAGAACACTTCTTAAAAGGGTTTTTTGTTTTCTTTTCTTTTCCTGAGAGACAAAATAGACTCAGCATTGGTGGAGCTCAACAAAAAGAAATGAGGGTCGTATTACCCTGACACCTAATAAGTGCTAAACAAATATTGGCTATTACCATTCATTTGGTCAACATGTATTGAATGCCTACAACATACAAGCCTCAGTGCCAGGAATTACCCATACAAAGCATAAGGCAAGGTCTAGTAGGAAAAGGGAGGGAGATAAGTACACAAAGGAAGAGAATTGAGTGTGGCCAGCACTATGATAGGAGGAAGCGCCTACTGTCCTAAGCTGGATCTTGAAGATGGACAAGGTGGGAAGGAGGAGGCACGTGGTCAGGTCATGGGAGCATCTTGCTCACATAAAAGTATAGCCAGTAGAGAAAACCTGGTTCATTCTGGAAACTTCAGAGAGTTCGGCATGGTGGAGATGCAGAAGGTGGGTAAAAGGTGTCAAGAGATGGAGTCAGAGAGGTGATGGGGCTGGCCTTGTGTGCTATACCAAGGAAACTGAGGGACATTGAAACATTGCAACCAGAGCAATTTGATGATCAGATCCAAGAACTGTATTCCAGGCACTGTACTAAGTACTTTGCATATGTTACCTCATTTAAGTTTCTTTTTTTTTAAGATTTTTTTTTTATGTGGACCATTTTTAAAGCCTTTATTGACTTTGCTACAATATTGCTTCTGTTTTATGTTTTGGTTTCTTGGCCACGAGGCATATGGGATCTTAGCTCCCCGACCAAGGATCAAACCCGCACCCCCTGCATTGGAAGGCGAAGTCTTAACCACTGGACCTCGAGGGAAGTCCTTATTTAAGTTTCCTAGTCACCCTGTGAAGTCAGCCATTTTCTGTATTTTACAGCTGAGAAAACCAAGGCTCGTAGAGATGAAGTATCTTGCCCAAAGGCACACAGTTATTAAGTGGTAGAACTGGAATCTGAATCCAGACCTTCCAAAGCCCAAACCGTGATGTTGGTTATGTCTTAATCATGATATTAACCGTGATAGTGCCCTGCACCAGTTAGGTTCTCAGAGCTCCATGGGAGAACACTTGAGGGCAGAGTCTAGGACAGTAGCAATAGAGAGAGACTGGCATGCGTTGGAGAGGTCCTAAGAAGTAGAGTCTGCAGGAATTGGTAAGTTGAATGGGAGGGAGGCTAGAGGGATGATGGTGTCATTTGACCAAACAGGGACAATACAGGAGGAGGAGCAGGTTGTGGGGCGAGATAACAGTTTCTCTTTGGGTCGTGTTGAGTTCAAGTTACCTGGGGGAAAATTCAGTGGACCAGAGTAGTACTCGGAAGTCTCTGGGGTCTAAGCTCAGAAGAGAGATGCTGAGAATTAGTTAGATGTGGGAGATGTAGAAAGCAAGAAGAGAAAGCTGATGATGAACATGGGTTCTGTCATCGCAGCAGAAGTGTTTTGGGTTATTGATTTCCTAGACAATAGTCTAAGGAATTGATCTTCCATTAGCATGTGCAGAGGTGAGTCACATGTCTTCAATAAAATTCGAATTTCTTCCTTCATAGAGTTGGTCACACAAGAAATTCTTACATTGTAATGCTACCTTATATGACTCTGATTTAAAGCCTCTGTTTGAAAGGTCTAATAAAACTAAATGGAACAATATCATCAAGAAGGAAAGAAAACAAAAAAATTAACAGCCCCTGACATGGGAGAATGTGCTGATCAAAGACAGGCATTAGATTCAGACCCACAAGTGGCAACTTCTGAGCCCAGAAACCCATTAAATGGTCTTCTCCATACATTTCTGTTAACGGAAATCTTAAGTGCTTAAGGGAACTATTTATCCTTTTTCCATCACTTCGGTGCGTTAATTTGTGAAGTCCTCTGAGGTCATTAAATAAGCATCAGATGAGAAAATGCATCTCATGATTTACCGTAGATAGTTTCCCACAACATAATTCTTAAGATGGAAAGTTCCCTTTGAATAGGCCAGAGTCCTCCACTGGCCAAACAGCTTTTTGGTTTTTTGGGGTTTTGGGGTTTTTTCCAGCACTCTAGGCTGTTCTATACATGAGAAAGGGCTAAAGTCAAAATAATAATATAATTTTTACCAAACGTTATGGGCTGAATTGTGTCCCTTAAAATTAATGTACGGAAGCCTCTACCCCCAGGAACCCAGAATGTGACCGTAGTTGGAGATGGGTTTTTAAAGAGGTAATTAAGGTAAAATGAGGTCATTGGGATGGGCCCTATTCCAAAAGACACACACACAGAAGACAATGTGAAGACACAGGGAGAAGGTGGCCGTCTGCAAGCCAAGGAAAGAGGCCTCAGGAGAAACCAATCCTGCTGACACCTTGATCTCAGACTTTTAGCCTCCAGAACTGGGAGAAATAAATGTCTGTTGTTTAAGCCCCCTAGTCTGTGACACTTTGTTCTGTCAGCCCCAGCAGACCAGTACACCAAATAACCAGTATTTTCTCTCTCTACGTGACTATAAACCAACAGAGAGCTAGATATGAGTGGGGCGTTTGGGCTTGCAGCGTTTTCATGGTGTGAGCCATAAAAGCAGATGCCACCTTAGAAACGGCTGCTTTAAATCCTGGAGTGATTACAGCAAATGCAATGCTTCAATCCAGGAAAAAGACAAAGCTGCTTTCAGAGGAAGGCAGGAAGGGGGAACCTGAGAAGCCATCTGTACGAGGGCCACAGATAAAAGCAGATGTGTCTGCAATATACCTTGCCTTCAGCCTGAATTTTCTTTGGTCAAAACTCAGTAACTTGGCAAATCTCATTGTGCCATTTATAAGCGATTGCTGGAAACAGGGGAAGGCAGGCATCTAAGGCAGGTGGGGGCTGGGGGGCAGGGCAGGATGGTGGGTAAGGGATCAAGATGCTCATTGTTGGCCTGTCCATAGGCCTTTGAAAAGGATGCAATTTCTCTATCCGTGTTTGCTGAAAGAGAACTCTGTTTATCGTCCATCTTGGTGAGATTAAGACCCTTTCAGAAGTAAGCAGGAAGGAATTTTAATTTGCGTGCTCTTCTGTTTTCATTTTTTTACGGGAAAAATCAAGTGAGTTGATTTTGAAAAAGACAAATGTGATTGTAGTTCCCTGGGTTACAGCGTATTTTCTCCTCTATATGGTTTGTAATTTTGGACTGCTTTCTTTTTTTTCCTTTTTCTTTTTCCGTCTTCCCTCCCTCCCTCCCCCACTCCCATTCCCTTCCTTCCCTTCTCTTTGAACCAGGGCTCTCTGTAACACACCTATCAAAAGACACAAGATACACTTCGAGCTCAGCACAATGCTGCATTACCCGCTAACCCCAATTTTGCCCACAGACTCTGTCCGGAGGTGGGGGTCTGTGATGTTGCCCTTGGCCGACCCAGAGTCACAAAAATCGTTCACCCACGGACTGGTAAGGAGCAAGGGGGCTGGGGAGGGCAGCTGCTAAGGAATATTTATCAAGTGTCCCCTTTCTCCTGCTCTGACCACTGTCTCTCCACATCCTTTACCAGCTATGGTCCTGGGTGGTGTTCTGTTCTAATCGGGGCTAATGCTCTCAACTAATGTCTTTTTTTAAAAAAAATATATTTTGGCCCCAGCATGTGGGATCTTAGTTCCCCAACCAGGGCTCAAACCCACACCCCCTGCAGTGGAAGCGTGGAGTCTTAACCACTGGACCACCAGGGAAGTCCCTCTTAACTGATTTCTGAGACCAAATTATTATTCTGTTTGGACCCAGGCATGTCAGCCTTTCCCAGTCTCCCCTGAAGCACCCCCAGGGATTGTTGGGGAGTCTCTGTTCCTTAAGCCAGGCAAAGGGCCAGTTGTAGAGAAAAAGCCCCGGAGACCGCCTGCCCCAAGCTTTCTGAAGGACTGACCATGCAAATATGAACCTTGTTACAAAAGAAAATTTCACGAGAGATGGGGAGGGCGCCTGGGAGGAAACGGTGTTGGTCAACTACTGTGCCCAAGAAGAAAGAAGAAAGCTCTAGAGCGCGTGGGCGAGCAGTCTCGGGGCCCAGGGGCTGTTTTCCTGGAGGAGCTGGGCTTAAAAAGCAGCCCATAGAGTCAGACAGACCTGAATTTGAATTCTCATCCAACCCCTTGCTGACAGCGAGACTGTGGAAATCTCTGGAAGCAGAAGTCACAGCACTGTAGCGAGGTGGGTTTAGCAAAGAAGCCTGTGCAAGAGCCCTTCTCACCCCATCTATGCATTGGAAGCTACCGGTGAATCTCACAGAGACTCCCACCCTACCTTCTCCCCACAGCCGTCGAGGGCAGGCCGTCTGGCACACACAGCAGCATGTACAGCGTGTGTGCACACCAAGGGCTAGGAGCAGCAGCAGGACTGCTCTCAGGGGAGGACACCAGGGCATCTAAGGTAGTTGCCCAGGTGAGTTAGGAAGAGGCTGGAGCCAAATACGATGACCCGCCCCCACACCTGGCACAGAAGCTGGGACCCCTGATGGCAGCAGGTTCCTCACTGTCAAGGTTACACCAGTAGGGAGAGAACATGGTCTTTGGGTATCTTTCAGCTGACTTGCTGTTGAACCGAACCAGAGGACTTTCAGGGCTGGGTTCATTATATGATCCTTCTGCACAGGGTGGGCTGATAGGGTCGTGATGAGATTTGAAGGCCCCAGAAAGACCTTCTCTTTGCCCATGTAGTGGAGCTGATGTTGTAGCCCTTACCTGTAGCTTCGTGTCTGCTCCCTGGTCTTAGAGGCCAGGAAGAGCCCAGTGATTACCAGGGACCCCAAGTCCCCTTGATGGAGGCGTCATTTCCTACCACAGTGGTTTTGAAGCTGTGTTCACAGAAGCCCCAGGGGTTCCAAATGAGCCCTGAAAGCGCCCAAGCAGAGGAGTGTGGAGCTGACAGAAGCCCCCCTCCCCTGCTTCAACGGAGAGGCACGATGTCATCTCTTTGTTACGGAACAAAACTTGGGTCTGCTTGCCCACACCCAGGAAAGCCAATCTACTGACACCTGGTGGTGGTGAAGAGAAGTGCAGTGTTTATTGAAGGCGCCAAGCAAGGAGTCCAGACAGCTAGTGCTCAGAAGGCCCAAACTCCCTGATGGTTTTCAGGGAAAAGTTTATAAAGACAGGGTGAGGGAGGGGGGCTGTGGGGTGTGTGATCAGCTCGTGGACCTTCTTCTGGTTGGCTGGTGGTGAGGTAACTGGGAGTCAACATCATCAACCTTCTGGTCTCAACGAGTCTGGGGTGTACGTGCTTGTGGGCAGCATACAGTTAACTTCTTCTACCTGGTGAGGGTTTCAGTATCTGCCAATCAGCTCAAAGGACGTGGCTCAGAATATTATCTATTATCTTTCTTTAGTTCCTCCTCAAGGGCTATGGATAGCCCTTGAGGAGGAACTAAAGGTCCTTGACTCTGTGTAATGACTAAACTATTATTATTTTTCTTGCTTGATTATTTTCCTTTGTTTCTACATTTTCTCACCTCTCTGATTAAATTTATTCTTTGGAACTCGGGGAAGGCTTAGGAGGCTAAAGTTTCTCTACAGACAAGAGAACATGGGGCGGGGGGCGTCTGTCCCAGGAAGACCCCATAGAGTGCTGCTCAGTTACATCTTTTCTATATACTTTGGGCTCTGGATAAGATTTTCCTTCAGTAAAGGCTTTAACTAAGGTTCTTTGGTTGAAAGCTACAGAAACCAACTCAGGCCAATAAGCAAAGAGGGGACTTATTGGAAGAAGCAGCCCCTGAAGGTGCTGGCAGAAAGGCTCATCCGTCTCTCTGCTGCTGGTTGTAAAGAACTCAGCCTTTGCTCCATCAACACCTCACCCCGCTCAAGAGTGTAAGGGGTGAGAGGTGGGCCCTCGCCTCCATGGAAGAGAGAGGCTCTGAGGCCACAGCACAACCACATGTGCCGGGAAGCGGGCAGAAGCTGGATGTCAAAAGTGAAACTCTCATGACAACATTTTGGAAATCACTGTGACTAGAAAAGGATGGTCCCCCGATCAGCCACCTGTCCACTCCTCCAACCTCTCTGACCCCTTCAAGATGTGATAAGGCAGCTGGCACTAGCTGTGTGCTAACCTTACACTTCCTGACGTGTGCAGGAGCAGGTGTATCAGACAGGCAAAGCCGTTCTCTCTGGGCTTTTCTAGACCTTGCCACCCTAACTTCTGCCACTCCTACTCTGCTTTGGCAGACCCCCTCCTAACCGCACCCCCATCCCAGGTGTTAACACCTGTGAAACCTTCCTGGACCAGGACAGAAAAGGGGAGCCAGCAGGTGGTGAAGGGGCAGGAAACAGATGTTGGAGAAAGAAACTATGTGGAGTCCCTACCAGTTGCAGAGAGTGTCATGACAAAGGCTGAAGGGTGACTCTGGCTTCCCTGAAGGTGTATCAACACCCCACCGGGGCAGGAAAGACCCAGCTCACTGTGAGACGAAGCCAGCTGTGACTGGAATGCCTGCAATCTGTGGGCTGCTCAGGGCAAGGCCTGTCCAGAGACAAGCTTGCAAGGCTCTCAGCAGAATCTGCCTCATTTTAATGAAATAATCATTTTAATAAAATAACAAAAATCAGGGACTTCCCTGGTGGTCCAGTGGTTAAGAATCTGCCTTCCAATGCAAGGGACCTGGGTTCAATCCTTGGTCAGGCAACTAAGATCCCACAACCCGCAGGGCTACTGAGCCCACACGCCACAACCAAAGAGCCCATGCACAGCAACTACTGAGCCCACGCACTCTAGAGCCCACGCACCACGCTAGAGAGAAGCCCGTGCGCCACAACAAAAGATCCTGCATGCTGCAACTAAGACCCAAAAATAAATAAATAAATATTTTTTTAAAAAACAAACATTCGGCATTACCAGCAACCCCTCTGGTGTCACTCTCGTCTCCTTTCTTTGCCTCCTGACTCCTAAATCAAGCTTTACCAAGAGTCACTGAGCACCTCTCCAGGTGTCCTGACCCTGTGTAGGAAATGGGCATGGTGCTTCTGGATTGGAATTGCTACAATTCCACTCCAGGTGCTCCCTGATTTCTAGGCTCTTCTAGTATCTCGCTCTGGTCCATTCAGGTTTGTTTAGGAAGCTCAGTGGCAGTCGCTGTTTAACGTTTTGCCCCATTTGAGCACTTGTGAGGAAGCCTGGCCGTATGGTAGACAGACCGATGTTGCTTTCCACACGTGATTATCTCAGCCCAGGGCCTGAGAGAGCAGAAGAAGTGACCCCCAGGGTCATCCGAATTCATTTGCCTGGAAACCCAAGCAACAGGGAGCTAGGCTGAGGAAGTTTTTCCACACGAGATCGGGTGAACTTGGAGCTTTTCTGAATCTGGAAAGGGACAAACATTTAGGTGCACCTTATGTCCCGCTGAGGAGAGTTTAACTGTAGCTGTTAAGAAAAAGATTTAAGGACAGGGCTTCCCTGGTGGCGCAGTGGTTGAGAGTCCGCCTGCTGATGCAGGGGACACGGGTACGTGCCCCGGTCCGGGAAGATCCCGCATGCCGCGGAGCGGCTGGGCCCGTGAGCCATGGCCGCTGAGCCTGTGCGTCCGGAGCCTGTGCTCCGCAACGGGAGAGGCCACAACAGTGAGAAGCCCATGTACCGCCAAAAACAAAAAAACAAAACAAAACAAAAAAAAAGATTTAAGGACAAAGATGTTATCAGATGGAGGCAAGACCACAGCAGCTTCCATTTTGGCATTAAGTAGCTAATCTCGGTGTCACCTAGCGGTGTGACCTCGGTGTCACCTGGCCTTTGTGAGCCACACGAGCCATCCCTCACTTCTGTCACTTCTGTAACTCTGTCGTTGGACTTCAAGAGACCTAATCCTCGAGGGACTAGGGATAGCTTTACCATTTCTCTATCTACTGGATACTTGAACTCTTACTTACTTACTCAAGGTCCACTCTGTTCCAGAAGGGATTGAAAGCAAAGCCTGAGAACTGGGTGGCAGGGGAACTAGAAGGTGGGGAAATAACCCTAGACTGAGACGTAGGAACTTGGATCACAACCCAACAGCTCGCCCACTCCATGACCTTCTGTTTCCTCAGCCAGAACACGAGGAAGTGGACTTTCAGCTCCAACGTGCAGTAATCTGAGATGAGAAGCTGAAACGACCAGAATCAAACATGGGATATAATCTGAGGAATGCGTATCCCATCGCAGGGCCTCTTGGCATCCTGGAAGCTTAGAATAGGTTCCAACTTTCCAAAGGGCAGAAACGCAGCTTGAGTGGAAATATATGGCTTGGGACTTTATTCCGTCCTCCCATCAAAAAAAATTCTCATCCCCTCAGAGAGAGAGAGATATAGGCTTTGGGGGATGGTGCAACCTGAGAGTACTTCTGTGATTAATTAGGTCCTAACAAACATTTTGGAAAAGAGAAAACAGCTGGCCCTTTTACAAGACTATTTTATGCAAATCACTGTTAATAAATAGACTTTTAAAAACAAGAAGTGGGACTTCCCCGGTGGGGCAGTGGTTAAGACTCTGCGCTCTCAATGCAGGGGGCCCAGGGTTCAATCTCTGGTCAGGGAGCTGGATCCCACATGCATGCCGCAACTAAGAGTTTGCATGCCACCACTAAGGAGCCCACCAGCTGCAACTAAGACCCAGTGCAACCAAATAAATACACAAATATTTTTTTTAAATTAAAAAAATTAAAACCCAGAAGCGTTTGCTTTTCTAAGCCTTTCTCTACGGCATCCAGCAAAGTCAAGAGTAGAGCAGTCCGACACAAGCTACTGCAGCTCGAGGTATAACAGTCAAGCCCCCGCTCTCACCATGGTCCCCAGTGCTGTCGGCTCGCAGAAGCCTCTGCAGCCTCTAGGGACCAAAGGTTCGCCTCACCAACCATACCTTCTTCCTGGCCATGCACAGCACTTCCACGAGGCTTCCCAGCCATGCACTCAGGTAAAGCTGCCCTGCTCCACTACGAAACGGAGACAGGAAGAGCTCAAGAATTTCTGCCCTTCAGGACTTCACAATCTAGCCTAACGAGGAAGCCAAGATGTGAACAGATTGATAATATGATGTGGTGTAGCATAGCGTTATGGGCTGTGTTGTGTCTCCCCAGATTCACAGGCTGAAGTCCTAACCCCTAGTAACTCAGAAAGCGACTGTATTCAGAAAAAGTATCCTTAAAAAGGTAATCGAGTTAAAATGAGGCATCCTTAGAAGAAGAGATCAGGGCATAGACACACACAGAGGAAAGACCATGTGACGACACAGGGAGAAAGTAGCCAGTCAAGGAGAGAGGCCTCAGGAGAATCAGCCCTGCTGACACCTTGAGCTTGGACTGCCAGCCTCCAGAACTGTAAGAAAATAAATTGTTGCTGAAGCCCCTGGTGTGTGGTACTTTGGTATGGCAGCCTGAGCAAACTAATACACATAGTTTTTCATTCATTCATTCAGAGAAAAGATGTGCAGCACCTGTTGTGCAAAGCCTGTGCAAGATCCTGGAGCTACAGAGTAGAATAAAACAGAACAGCTATTCTCAAAACCGTTCATAGGTTAGCGAAGAGGATGGATATTTATACACATGTGAGTGTTAGTATGATAAGTGTTATGGTACAGGAATTTTAGTTATTTACATCCCACATTGCTCTGAGAATTATTCAAAAGTATAAACAGTGTTGTGATGGGTAGGAGGATTACTTTGGAGGAGTTTAGAGAAACTTCACAGAGATGAATTTGATAGGTGAGCTAGGACCACATTATAAATTTCACGGGCCCTGGACACTTGCCCTTGTGCGTTCCCTCCTCCATAAAGAATACTTAAAATTATATTTTACTGATGGCACTGGTGAAAGACAAATATATAATATTATAAATCAAAGCACTCTATTTTATCTAAAAGTTCATTTTTCTCTTGATTTTCAGAGAAACTAAGACACTTTTATGGCTCCCTGAAAGTACTGTGGACTCCAGGCACAGTGACTCGCGTGCCTGGTGGGGAATTCAGCCCCGAGGATGAGGGAAAAGGCATTCAGTGTAAGAACTCAAAGCCAGGAGACAGCACAGCATATTTGTAAAATGTCAAGTTCAATGTGGCTAGAGCTACTGGGACACTAAGGGAAGAAGAAAGCACAAGAGGCAGACCTGGGCCAACTGAGAAAGGTCTGGAATGTTACATCAAGGCAGAGGTGTGCTGGTAAATGCTTAACTACCAGCTCTCTGGAGAAAAAAAGCCCTGATTTGCAGTATTTGCCAACTTCTTGGGTATAAATTCTCCTACCGTGGCCAATTTCAAGCTGCACCACGGTATCACCAAATGCAGAGTTGGGAAGGGAAGTTGGCCATCAACTCTTGCAAGCCGTGCAGGCAGCCTCCAGTGCATTCTGCACTAAAGCAGTGAGGAGGGATTTTTGTTTCTAGGAGTGGAGACCCGTTAAGTAGGAGACTTACACAATAGGATCTTTATTTTAAATCAGTCTGTGTGTCTGATAGAATTCATTTGGTTGCAAGTAACAGAAAAGCCAACTAAAATGGGCTTAAACTAACTGATGTAATGGGAAATTGACTTAACATAATAGGAAGTCCAGGGCTTCCCTGGTGGCGCAGTGGTTGAGAGTCCGCCTGCCGATGCAGGGGACGCGGGTTCATGCCCCGGTCCGGGAAGACCCCACGTGCCGCAGAGCGGCTGGGCCCGTGAGCCATGGCAGCTGAGCCTGCGCGTCTGGAGCCTGTGCTCCGCAACGGGAGAGGCCACAACAGTGAGAGGCCCACATACAAAAGAAGTCCAGAGGTGACAGAGATCTGTTACTACAGAAGCTGACAATGCCCTTTAGGCCTCTCCATTCTGCTGTCCACAGCGCTTGCTTCATTTTAAAGCTGGCTCTTCTGCTGGTTGGAGAACAGCTGCCAGTAGCAATTGAGAGTAAATGCTTCCTTGTTCACATCTACTGGGCAGCTTCCCACAGTCCTCTAAGAAGAGTAAGAGGCAATTTCCTAGTGGCTTCCAATGAATCTCTCTTCCTGTCTCATTTCGGCAGAATCAATTACACACACATTTTAAATCCATTGTTAACAACGGGGTGGGACAGCCCTTATATACTTGGACCAATTCCTGGGTCTAGAGTTGGGGTCAGCATCCCCCTGAGACACAGGGGCTATATGGGGAGGGGAGGATACCTGAACAAAATTGAGGTTCTGTTAAGAAGGAAGAAATGGGTAATGTCATTGGGAAGTTTTAAAAAAATAAACTAATGGATCTTGGGTAGGAAACCAACAAGTGTACTTTCCATTCTGTTAAGAGTATGAAAGATGGAGTCGATTGGATAGAGGAGGGAGGCTAATAGGACTCTTTTGTAATTGACAGGGAAAGAGGTGATGAACACCTGAATTCCAACAGTGATCACAAAGCTGGTGGAGAGAAGGAAACAAATTTAGGGAATGCTTAGGAATTAACAGGACTCAGAGCCTGATGGAAGGCGAAGCATTAAAAGGCATCCTTAGCAGTTTGTGGAGACATTAACCAACACAGGGAACATAGGCAAACACAACTAAGGATGAAGATGATGCGTTTGGTTTTGCATATTTTGACTCTATGTGGGACGTTCAAGAAGAGATGTCCAGTATCAAATTGAAAAACAGGGGACTGGAACTCAGAAGAGAGGTAGGAACCAGAGAGATTGATGAGTCATAATTATAGAGATGGTTGCTGAAGCTATAGACCTGGATGACATCTCCTTGGAAAAACATGTAGACTGAGAAAAGAGTGGAGTAAAATGAGAACATTGTTAAACGCCAGTATTTAGGATGCGGTGGGAAAACATGATGCAACAAAGAATAGCCCAGATTTGGGGTTGAGACTCCCTGGCCTTAGAGATCTAGACAGAACTGCTTTGGACCCCACGTTCCAAATTCCTGGGCTCTGTACAAATTCTGCGAATTCCAGGGGCTAACTCTCTCCCGGCTGCATCTGACTCCCAGCATCTGCATCCCTGAAATGATCTCCACAATTCATTACATCCTTGGACTAGAAAATACAGCCTCCAGTTTCCAGCTTCAGACCAAAAGCAGTAACAAGAATGTAAATTTTCCTGAAGATTTAGAAGGGGAGATGACAGGGATTGGAAATCTGCGTGGTATCGATGGTAGATATTTCTGTTCTCCTAAAGTCCTGTTGAGATTCACCACTCTAGCCCCAGTTCCTGGATATGACAAGAGCTCTATGTATAGTTTCTGAATAAATGAATTAATGAGCAAAGGTTATTCTCTGTGATCCTCCCCCAAACCAGGCTCTGGATTTCTCTTTCTCCTACCCAGATTCCACCTGGGCTCTCCAACCTTCACAGTTATTTGCTAAACCATACAAATTCAGTTCTTTCTGGCTTTCACCCTCAAATTTGCAATCACAAACACATCAAGTTGCTTAGCAAAACTAAGAGCTTCTTTTCAAAAAAAATCATATCATGATTCCTCCTTAGAGATAATTTAGGTTGTTTGTTTGTCTATTAAAATTTTTGGCTGCATTGGGTGTTCGTTGCTGCGCGCAGGCTTTCTCTAGTTGCGGCGAGCGGGGGCTACTCTTGTTGCAGTGTGCAGGCTTCTCATTGTGATGGCTTCTCTTGTTGCAGAGCATGGGCTCTAGGCGCACGGGCTTCAGTAGTTTTGGTTTGCGGGCTCTAGAGCGCAGACTCAGTAGTTGTGGCCCACGGGCTTCGTTGCTCTGCGGCATGTGAGATCTTCCCGGACCAGGGATTGAACCCACAGCCCCTGCATTGGCAGGCGGGTTCTTAAACACTGCGCCACAAGGGAATTTCCCCTATGTGCCTTTAAAATAAAGCTCAAGTTCAACTTTTGTGACATGTTCCTCAACTCCCCCAGACAGATTTATTTGCTTCCTTCTATGTGATCCTGCAGCACTTTGTGTATAATTCACTATTACCTTCTAATTTCAATACCATGTGAGAAGCAGCATTTAACACACAGAGTTACAACTATTTTTTGAGACATTCGTCTCCTCCGATGCCTGGCATAGATTAATAGCAGATCCTCAACAACTGCTTCTTGAATCATGACAGACATTATTATGTACCAGGCAGTGTGTTTAGGGTTTTTGCACATCTCTTCATCTAACCTTTAGAACCATGGGGTAGACACTTTGGTTCTCCGTTTAATAAATTACAAACTGAGGAACAGAGAAGTTAAGTAACTTACCCAAGGTCACACAGGTAGGCAAATAGGTAGCTAGACTAGGATTCAGACTCAGGCAGTCAGTTTCCAGAACACTAGCTCTTAAGATGTCCCTACTGTGGTTTGGAGACCAGTCCCAGGAAACCGTATCCATTCAATTTGAAATATTTTTTACACGAGGGGAAGATTTTTCCAAGGGACCCTGTGAAACAGAGGGATTTACTTGTATGCTATTTATATCTTGCACAGAAGTGACTTCCATGGCCTTAGAGGGCTAGAAGGGCCTCTTCTCAGGCCACCTCCAGGTAGGCACAGCTACCCTGAGCTTGGTCATTCATCGCTGGGACAGCGACGGGGAGCTTGGAAAGTAGGGCGGGAGAGGAGGACTGTTTTCTAAGCCACACTTTGCCCACACCTACAGTGAGGCTGTGCTTATTATCCATTTCTTTCTCCCTCTAGGAGTTTTTATGTCTGTTTTTGAAAAAAAAGCAGGCACTAGGCTGAACACCCCCCTAGTTGCTGTAGCCCCTCATGGCAGCTCCATGAGGCAGACAGCGCCCGGGAGGACGGCGGGCTGCGAAATCCCGGATGACGCGCTCATAGGCGGATCTGGCTCAGAAGTGCATCCTCTGAGCGGCCGGGAGACAGGTGCCGGCCCCAAGCAGCCCACGGCTCCGCCGAGCCCACTCGGGGCCTGCCTGGGGTCTGCTTGCCACTAACCAGGTTGAAGGAAAGCGCTGCTCTTCCCTGTGGAGGGGCGACTGGCCTTCGTGTTCAGCGTCTGTGAACTCGTCACTCCTCAAAGCACAGGGAGAAGCTCGTCGGCATCCCCTGCTGAGGTCCCGCGGAGCCTGGGAAGGTGGGGTGTCAGCCCCAGAGTCGGCTCGCGGTCACAGAACCAAAGTCCACGCAGATTCCCCTTCCTCAAGAACAGAGACCAGCTGGTTTGGACTCGCTGGAGAGCTGGACCTGCAACGGACACATTTCCCCAGGCTTTCTTTGGGCCCTTGAAGGGATCTTACTTAAAACGGAGTGGAGCGTAGGTATGAGCGATGCCAGTTACATAGGAAGGAGACCTTGCAGAGTCTGTGGAGGCCGCGGGCCCCATGGAAGGTGCACGGCGGCGGGGGGAGGATCCACCACCGTCAAACTCTGGCTTCCTCAGTTACTGGCTCCATAAACTGGTAAGCTACTTAATTGCGCCTTGGTTTTCCCCACTCATTAATTGCACTGCTTTTCTATTAAATGCCATGTATAAAATCACCATATATAAAATGGGACTAGTAACGCTTCATTTGCAGTTGTGGAAATTACGTGAGAGGATGCAACCAGAATTGCCCAGCAGTTGTTCCCTCGGTGATACTTATCACTACTAGAGCATTTGTAACATCAAAGTGTGATTTAGAGACAGAAACATAGGTATGTATTGTTTGGCCACCAGTTCAGCTGCCGAAATGAAGGAAAGTAAATGTTCGACAGAAATCATTTTATCTCTTAAACATGTTTCTTAAGAAAGAAAAGGAAAAGGTCTGATTTAGTCACAGAGTGTGGGTTAACAGCTGAGTGTTACTAAAGGAATGGAAGTTGAAGTGCCCAGGTACCTGGTCACCTCTGACACAGGCCTGGGACCCTCGTCTGCAGTGCTGCAAAGCTTGCGCCTGGACACACCTCTCCTGGAGCGACAAACTACAAAGAAACTACACGGGACTAAAAATAACTGTGTGCATGCACAGTTTGGGCAAATTCTGGACCCAAAAGATACAGAAAGACAAAAATAAAGTAAAAAAAAAAAAAAAACCAACAAAAGTCCCAACTGCCACTTCTGAAGAGCCTGGAGCAAATACAGGGTGTCGGGAGCAAAAGCAGGGCACTGCGCACGCCCCCTGCACGCAACACCGCCTAAGGGGTGGGCAAACCCCTAAGCCACCCCTCCGGCCCGACTCCTGGACGCACCGCTACCCTCACGCCCTATAAGGAACAAGCTCGCGACCACGCCCTCTCAGAGAGTAAGCAAGAAAGCCAGGGAACCTGATGTCTGTTCTCTCTCCCCTCTGCTGCAGCAGGGCCCCCATAAAGCCTTGCCTGAATTTCTCATCTAGCCTTTAGTCAATTTCTATTGATTGGACAAGGCCTAGAACCCTGGTATGTAACACCTCCAAGGCAAAGGCAGCTAAGGACTGCCTAAGAGAAGAAGTTCTGGACACTGTCCAATCAAGCGGGAGCTCTGCTCCCAAGGCCCTAGGGGGTCAATCTCTCATCTGTCTGCTCCCTCATGCTGGGAGGAAGTGCTGCATAAATTAAATCGCTAACGGCATCACATGATTTCCTTTACCTCTGTCCCCTGAAAACCTCCTAACTGGGTGATCTGACCCCCAGATCTAGGGAAAAGGCGTCCAGGAAAGCAATACTGGTGGGCATTTCACCCCGGAGGAGCAGATATCATCACCAGCCTTTTAAGGGCGTCATAAAGGTAGACACAAGGAATGCACTTCCTCTTGAAGAAAAAACATCCAAGGAGCTCACCTGGGCCTCTTGGCTTTACAAACACCCACCCTTCTCTCCTGCCCCCTGTTTTGCCAAGCTCCACGCTGGCATCCTGCAGATGGAGGCTGCACTGTGTATTCCCGGGCAGCTCCAAGGGGCTCGTGACCCCATGCTGCCCTCTGTCCCGGGCTCCCGTGCAGGCAGAAATTCCCATTAGACGCCAATGTGGAAGATAGGACCTCGCTGGCAGGTATTGTGCAGGACTGAACTGGCCCAGCTGCTCTGCGGCATTTTGATTGATGTGAGTCCGGATGAGACCTTTTAAAACTCGATTTCCTTTGGAAACGCAGTTTGGAAAATCACTCTGGCTGTGTGTGTGTGGGGGGGGGTGTGGGTGGGTGGGTGTTCACATGTGTGTACCCTGCATGCTCCAAATGAGTCTTCAAATAAAATACCTATTGAATTTAATTGAATTCAGTTGATTTGAGGATTTCCAAAGGTAAAGAATAAAACTCCACATCCCTGGACTTTTAATGGAGGAGTGATCCAGGCCTTTCCATTCTAAAGCACGCTAAAGGGACTCATAATTTTACATGGGATCAAATACTTCTTCAAAATAAGCAGGTTTAGCAAATTTCCATGAAGCCCCAGAGTGTTTCCAACTACAGAAGCTCACTCACATTCAAGCAAGTATAAAAGATGTAGCTTGGGCTTCCCTGGTGGCGCAGTGGTTGAGAACCCACCTGCCGATGCAGGGGACACGGGTTCATGCCCCGGTCCGGGAGGATCCCACATGCCGCAGAACGGCTGGGCCCGTGAGCCATGGCTGCTGGGCCTGTGCGTCCGGAGCCTGTGCTCTGCAACGGGAGAGGCCACAACAGTGAGAGACCCGCCCACCACAAAAAAAAAAAAAAAAAGATGTAGCTTTACCCTACAGGACATCAGACAAAACTGTCCAACCCTGCATCTGCCCCTGGCTATGCTGGAAAGTAAGCCTAGTGATTCTAGAATTCCACAGTCTAAACAACAGCTAGGGTGACAAGACTCTCTAGGAAAATTGCATCTGTGTGATACAGTGAATCAGCCCTCAGACACACATCTGCTGGCAATCAGATCAACTCGTTCAGGTGTTTGCTTTGGGAAGCTGTCTGTTTTATAAAGGCAAATTGTTCCGAGTGGTCTAATCATTTCCCTTCACACCGGGCTTTGGCATTTCTTTTGGAATAAGAAAGATATGAGAGGGCTTTCCTGGTGGCGCAGTGGTTGAGAGTCTGCCTGCCGATGCAGGGGACACGGGTTCGTGCCCCAGTCCAGAAAGATCCCACATGCCGCGGAGCGGCTGGGCCTGTGAGCCATGGCCACTGAGCCTGCGCGTCCAGAGCCCGTGCTCCGCAACAGGAGAGGCCGCAACAGTGAGAGGCCTGCGTACCTCAAAAAAAAGAGAAAGATATGAGGATGTGAAACTCATGACACTCTGCTGGCTGCTGTGAGTTCAGAAGTCCATTTTGATAGTGTCTGTGTGTTGTACTCTCCTCCACTGAGGCTGCCTTTCCCTGCACAGCACCGTATCTCACGGGTGGTGACCTCATAAGGAGAAACTCTTGGGACTTGGAGGAAGGGGCACCTTTTGAGAAAGAAACGAGTGGAAAACTAACCCATCAATGCTGCACGCTGGGAGAGGTGCAGCCCACCAGGAGGGTGAGTGGCTCACATCCTCAGGACTGGAGCGACTTCAAGCCTGTGCCCTAACCAGCTCTGTTGACCCCATACCTAAGCACAAGACCTGCTAACACAGGGGATGATCTGCACACAGACCCTGAAGAACGGGAGAGGCAGAAGGTTCGAGTGTGGGCTTTCTGATCTCGTGCAGGAGAGGGCGTCCTAATTCCAGGAGAGCACTGCTGTCCCTTAGCCAGAATGCCGGCGGCGGGGAGAAGCGCGCTCTGCAGCCTGCCTTGGGTGTTCCTCATGCTCTGGTTTGTACTCAGAGCACAGAAACCAGACCTTTTCTGACCTGGGAGCTAGAGTCCTGAGCTGTCCCCCCGTGGGGTGTCCTGCGGAGACAGCAGCCACCGTCTTCGTCCGTGAACACGTATTCACAGGCCTGCCATGGCTGAGGGATCTGGGTCCTGTGACAGCGAGCCTGTCCCCACAGGGTCACCAGCTGCACGTGGAGGATGAAATGACAGCGCTGGGCCTTAAAACCTGGACACCAGACTATGAACCTCAGAGGCCGTGCAAAGTACTGCCCAGCCAGGGGCCCCGCCTAAGGCACGCAACATGTCACCCTGCAGCCAGAGCTCTTTTCTCAGTTGTGATCCGTGTGTCCACCCCACTTCCCGGCATTTGACGTTCCTGAGGTTGGAAGCCATGAGTTCAGTCTCTACAGTTTTTGACATAGAAATTTTGGTGGATTCAGATTGTACGGTTTTTCGGTTGGGTTGTTGGGTTGGTTGGTTGGTTGGTTGGCTGGTTAGCTAGTTGGCTGGTTAGCTAGTTGGTTGGTTGGTTGGTTGATTGGTTGATGGGTTTATCTGGCTGGTTGGTTGGTTGGCTGATGGTTACTTGGATGAGCGGCTAATTGCAAACACATGTTCACTCTGATAATTGCAACTTAAAGGGGGGTCAGATGGCCTGGGCTCTAGTACCAACTCCATCCCTAGCTAGCATCACTCCCCGGGTGGCTTAGTTTGGGTTTCCCAAAGACAGAGTCTGAGGCGAGAATCTGGGGACAAGTCACTTCTTTGAGAGCTGGTCCCAGGAAGCACAGGAGAGGGGGTGGGCATAATGAGGCAGCAGAGAGAGAAAGCCAGTAAAGGACATGCTAATGGCTGGGTCACCTGGGTTGAATCTCAGCAGGGCAGCTTCAAGGAGAAGTGTTGTCCAACTGAAGGCTGGGGAGAAAGCCACCAGTGCCACCTGCTTTGGTGGAAGTGTGCCCCCTCAGCATTGTTCAGGCTGCCCTGCACACAGGCTGAGCAAGCATCCATGGGAGAGAAGTAGAGAAATGATGCCCAAGGTGGAAACCACCCACCTCTGTCTGAACCGTCCACTGAAGCTGCTCACCAGCTCAGGTGGCTGTGGGGATCAGCTGCACCTGCTACGGGGCCTCAGGGTCTTTGTCAGTAAAATGAGGTAGTTGCACTAGAGCATGTCCTGGCTCCCTCCATCCCTAATAATCTCTGCACAGCCCTTTCTATCACAGATGCGCTCATGGGCAAGCAGGCCACTGCCTGGTCGGTGACTCATGCCTCCATGGGTGGCAAGACCACCGGAATGGCACCAGCATGTGCTGTGATCCCCTGGTTTGACCTTGGAGAGCTGCACGTGGTGGGACGCCCATGGCACGCAGCAAGAGGGCTGCAAAAGAACCCAGTAACACCAGAAGATTTGGGTTGCCGAGTTCCTACAAAGTCAGAAAGAGAAGTGAGTAGTCTAGTTATTGAAAAGTCTCGAAAACACCCACCAAGTTAACAGGCTAACGTCTTGATCTAGAAACTTAGGTTTTGATGACCCTTTCTTTTTGCTTAGTCTCCGTCCATAAAGTGGAGAAAATACAGTACCTAACCAATGATGAATGCCTTAGATTGCACACATTATATAATTCAGAGTACTTTCCATCCATTATCTCATTTAAACTCCCCAATAATTTGTAAGACAGGTAGGAATTATTTCCCCATTTTAAAGTGGGTAAACTGAGTCTCAAACTAAAAAGGAATATTAGCAATAAGTCGCGTTTTTATCGCACTCTGTGTTTCTGAAGTTACTGTGGTGGCTCATCTTTGCTGCATCCCTCCTCTTGTTCTGACAGCAGATGCAGTCCTTGACCACAGGGCTGGACGTGTGTCTCAGGCACAGCAGTCCAGCACCCGGGGCACAGCGATTGGTCCAGGAACAAGCCAGTTAGGGTTCTTTTTTGTTGCTTTTCTTCTAGAGCCGATGGGGTGAGTCTCTTTGCTCTCAGATCTTGGATTTGGAAGAAAGAGATTCTGGATCCTGTCATAGAAAGTGAAAGAAGTGAAAGGAGAAAATGAAGCCGAGCGGGGTAAGCAGATGGGAGAGAGAGAGAGAAAGGGAGCCCTAATGAGGCTGCGACTCCACTTCCAGTCCCTAAGACTCCAGAATGGTCCTGGTCTCTGTCCTTCTGAGGCTCGGTTAATTGTTCATTGTTCCGAACTATGAACCATGCTGTGTGCTTCTAATAAGTCCGCTCTTAGTTGAGCTTCCAGCATGAGTCAGTCTCCCTGGTAAACATACACTCACCAGGCAACCAGGGAGCCAACAATTCAGCCATCCAATCCTCTAGAAGGTGTCAGTGACAAATTCCTAACTGTAGCTTAATAGAGTCAGATGATTGACTTTAAAAGATAAAAATGGCAGGATGAAATTTTTTTTACCTTAATCTGAGCTGCTTCTAAATTTAAATTTGATTTTAAGAACTTATGCTGAATATAAAACCAGCATAGTCTGTACACCCACTTTGATAGCAGCATTACTCACAATACAAAAAAAAACAAAAACAAAAAACACAATACCTGTATGGGCTGAATGTATATGTCCCTCCAAAATTCATATATTGAAACCTTAACCCCAGTGAGACTGTATTTGGAGTAAGGAAGTAATTAAGGTTAAATGAGGTCATAAGGGTGGGTCCCTCACCCAACGGGACTAGTGTCCTTATAAGAAATGACAGCAGAGAAAACACTCTCTCTCCCCTGTGTGCACACACCCAGGAAAGGCCACGTGAGGACATAGCAAGGAAGCAGTCATCTGCAAGCCGGGAAGAGAGCCCTCACCAGAAACTGAATCAGCCAAAACCTTGATCTTGGACTTCCAGCCTGCAGAACTGTGAGAAGATAAACTCCTGCTGTTTTAGCCACCCAGTCTGGGTACTTTGTTCTGGCTGCCTGAGCAGACTAGTGCACTGCCCAAGTGTCCATCAGCAGACGAACGGATAAACAAAATGTGGTATATACAAACAATGGAATATTATTCAACCTTACAAAAGGATGAAATTTTGACATATGCTGTAATAGGTTTGAAACTTGAGGATGTTATGCTAAGTGAAATAAGCCAGTTACAAAAGGACAACTCCTGTATGACTCCACTTACAGGAGATCCCTAGAGCAGTCAATTTCGTAGAGACAGAAAGTAGAGGGATGGTTAACAGGGGCTTGGGTAAGAGGAATTGGGGGCTGTTGTTTTATGGGTACAGTTTCAGTTTTGCGAGGGGAAAAGAAGGTCTGGAGATAAGGATGGTGGTGATGGTTGCACAACAATGCGAATGTACGTAACACTACTGAACTGTACACTTAAATTGTAAAATTTGTGTTACGTGGGGACCTCCCTGGTGGTGCAGTGGTTAAGAATCTGCCTGCCAATGCAGGAGACATGGGTTCGAGCCCTGGTCTGGGAAGATCCCACATGCCGCAGAGCAACTAAGCCCGTGCGCCACAACTACTGAGCCTGTGCTCCAGAGCCCGTGAACCATCGCTACAGAGCCCGCGTGCCACAACTACTGAAGCCCACGTGCCTAGAGCCCGTGCTCCGCCACAGGAGAAGCCACTGCAATGAGAAGCCCATGCACTGCAATGAAGAGCAGCCCCCGCTCGCCGCATCTAGAGAAAGCTTGCATGCAGCAACAAAGACCCAACGCAGCCAAAAATTTTAAAAAAGGTTTTTTTAAGCTTTTAAAAAATTTTATGTTATGTGTATTTTACCATAATTAAAAATATTTTTTTAACCCAACACGCTTACTGCAGAAAATGTGGAAAGTTTAAAACAGTTTAAGGAAACAGGTAAATGTTTACTCATAGTCTCACCATACAGATACCTTCATTATTAATATTTTCTTCCAGCTGTTTTATATATAACCTGTATGTGCATGTCACTGCTGGCTTGGGAAGCTGGCCAATTCACGGTGCAGTGCCCCCCACTCTTCAGCAACCTGAAACTCCCGTTCCCCATTAACAGGAGTCTAGCCTTCCCACCAGCATCCTCACAGTGCCTTTACTCCATAAAATTTCTGGGAGTTTCCAAGAGGTGTTCGTATGTCTCACATGTCCATCCTGGGGGGTCACCTGTCCTGGTGGCCAGTCGCATTCACACTGGACCACAGCTGCTCCAGGCTCTCCAGTCACTTCCTGCACCTTCTTAGTCAGCGTTTCTAGCCTGTGTTTGCTTATAGTAATTGTCTGTTTCTGTGTAACAAAATTTCCCCAAAACTTAGTGGCTAAACAAGGTTTACTATTTCATAGTTTCTTTGCTTCAGGAATTCGTGAGCGGCTTAGATGTGTGTTTCTGGCTCAGGGTCTCTCGCGAAGTTGAAGCCATAATGTTGACGGGGCTGCAGGCATCTGAAGGCTTGACTGATGCTGTTGGAGCTGCTTCCAAATGGCTCCCTCGCTTGGTTAGCAAGACTGACAGTCAGCACACATAGGTCTCTCCATAGGGCTGCTCACGTGTCCTGATAGCACGCAGCTGGCTTCTTCCGAGCAGCTATCCCAGGAGACAAAGCAGGACAGATGCAATAGTACGCCTGTGATCTAGTCTGTGACGTCACACTTTGTCATTTCCACAATATCCTGTTACTTATTCCACCCTATTCAGTGTGGGAGGAGCCTACACAAGGGCATGAAACCCAAGCGGGAAGGATCAATAATACACATATATACGGCTTCAGAAATACAACGTTATAACCAGGCTGGTAATGAAAAACAACAGTTGCCTGTTAACTCTTTTATCCATTCTCCTTCGCTTTATAGTTCTAATTAATGTGTTGTAATACTAATTCCTTATTTTTCAGTGTAACTTATTACCAGTTGATGTTCCACTATGGAAGATGTGAAGTTAGACTCCCTATATTGCTTCTTCAGCCCTACACTTCATCATACACTTCCTTCTGCCTTTTTTTGGTTACATCAATATAGATTATTTTATTATTATGTTCATGTAAGTATTATTCACAATTAAGTCATGTTGTATCCTATGACACATTTCCTTGTGTGGTTTATTTTTCCTGCAGTTAATAATATTTTGTTTGCTTAGGGGTTTTTTTTGTTTTTTTTGTTTGTTTTTTTTGTTTTTTTGCGGTACGCGGGCCTCTCACTGTTGTGGCCTCTCCCATTGCGGAACACAGGCTCCGGACGCACAGGCTCAGCGGCCATGGCTCATGGGCCCAGCCGCTCTGCGGCATGCGGGATCCTCCCGGACTGGGGCACGATCCCGTGTCCTCTGCATCGGCAGGCGGACTCTCAACCACTGCGCCACCAGGGAAGCCCTGTTTGCTTAGTTTTGTATGCATCTTTCATCTCCAAGATCTTTGGCAGAATTTTTAATAATCTTCTCCATTATGTTCCAATAAGACAATGGCCCACTCCCACAAGACGTCTTCTCTAGAGCCCTCTGTTCTTTTGCTCCAATTTGGTCTGTTTTCTCGAGGCTGCTGACTGTGTTGCTCTAGGAATCTCTTCACCAGGAAAACCTAGGAATTCCTTTCCCTCCCCTCCTCTTGAATTCTCTATTTTCTGAACCTCCCATCTTCCTCTTTATTTACTTACTAATTTGTTTTGGAGAAGAACATAATCCTATAGCTTTCTGTGAAAGGGTCCCTGAGATTTAAATTTTTGAGACCTTTCAAGTTTGCAAATGCCTTTATTCCATCCACGTTGCTGTGGTTTTTTTGGTTTTTTTTTTTTTTTTTTTTTTTGGTTGCACCGGGTCTTAGTTGTAGCAGACGGGCTCCTTAGTTGCAGCTCCAGGGCTCCTTAGTTGTGGCATGCGAACTCTTAGTTGCAGCATGCATGTGGGATCTAGTTCCCTAACTAAGGACTGAACCTGGGCCCCCTGCATTGGGAGTGTGGAGTCTTATTCACTGCGCCACCAGGGAAGTCCCCATCCACGTTCTTAATATGTATTAATATCAATGTGGCTGCACATGGAATTCCAGTATGGAAATAACTCCTCCAGAATTCTGAAGGCATCCCTGCCCTGTCTTCTCCCTTCTGGGGTTGCTGTCAGGAAGTTCAATGCCTGTCTTTCGTGTTATAGGTATTTCTGAGATAACTGATAATTCTTAACTGTTTATTCATATTTAGAAGTGAGACCTTAAGATCTTTGTTTGGAAGTTTTGCGTGCATGGGTGGGAATTTTTCACTTTTTGGCTTCCCTGTAGGGTGATCAGGAGGGAAATGCTTTGTAGGAAAACCCCTAAAGGCCATTAGCTTTAGTTCTTTTCTCTTGGACTCATTAATTTCCCCCAGAGAAAAGCCCTCCAATCTCCTGCCTATTAACACTCTGAACAGAAGATGGGGAATAAACTGGGGTGAGGGGAGTTACCACTCAGTATGTGGTTGTTTATTTACTCCCCAGTTTAGTTGTACCTCATGCTTCCACATTCAGAAGGAGAGAGTCAACCTCTGGCTTTGCGCTGAGGCAGGGTGGGAGCAGCTGCTTAGCAATGCAGCAAAGGAGAGAGGATCTGAAACATAACTACTCCTTTTTATCACTTCCAACAGGTCTTCCTATATTGGGCATGCCCCATGCCAATTAATTAATTCATTTAATTAATGAATTTCAGAGGTACCTCCAATTCCTCTGCCCTCGGGGGTTTGCAGTGAGAACTGGCTTGCTGCTTCCTGCTTCCATGCCATCCTTACTCCCCACTCTTGCGGTCTCAGGTTCCACTCTGACTGCTAAGTCAAGAGCCACTCATCCACCTGCTTCCCAGTTTCCAAAATGACATGCATGTTACTCATCTGCTCTCATTCCTTTCCCAGTGGAGTTGTGCTTTTTCATTACTTTCTGCAACGTTAGCAGAGTATAGGAGGGAGCGAAGGGAAATGTGTACGTTTTTATTTGCCATGCTTAAACAGAAGTCTTTTCATTTGTTTACATGCCATTTTTAATATAAATTTAGTTATTTTTGGCTGCGTTGGGTCTTTGTTGCTGCACATGGGCTTTCTCTAGTTGCAGCGAGCGGGAGCTACTCTTTGTTGAGTTGCGTGGGCTTCTCATTGCGGACTTCTCTTGTTGTGAAGCACAGGCTCTAGGCATGCGGGCTTCAGTAGTTGTGGCACGTGGGCTCAGTAGTGCTGTCTCGCGGGCTCTAGAGCGCAGGCTCAGTAGTTGTGGTGTGTGGGCTTAGTTGCTCCACGGCATGTGGGATCTTCCTGGACCAGGGATCGAACCCGTGTCCCCTGCATTGGCAAGCAGATTCTTAACCACTGTGCCACCAGGGAAGTCCCCTTACATGCCATTTAAATTTCATATTTTGTGGCCTACCTATTCATGCTCTTTCTCTATTTGTCAATAAGATTACTTATCTTTCTTTACTAATATTTAAGAGCTCTTTCCATATAGAGAGATATGATTATTTTAAATATATTGAACTGTCTTCTCAATGATAATTTAAAAAATAAAAGTATATTCTGGATTACCTGATGGACTAGATTGTAAATGAGGACTGGCAAGAATGTTTAGTGCTTGCATTGGCACTTGTGAAGTTTGTGAGCTGAAGCTCACGTGCTATCATGGCACACTGTACGAATGAAGGATTTGTAACCGCTTGAAGTCGGTGCTAGAAGGATAGAATCAGCTTGCGCATGTGATGATACAGGCATGCTGCTTACAAAGATCCTGCTTTCTGGCAGTGAGCACCATGTTCATATTTTACAGTGGTTGCATTGAGTGTCTGGTATTTATATGCATAAACTAAAGCAGTTTATTTTCTTCCCAGTTCCAGCAATCATTGAATTAGATAATACTTAATATAGATTTAAGTAATACTGAACCTCTAATCTTACCTTCCAATGAATTAAACAGCTTTATAGAATTATTTTAAAATTAATTATTTTTTTACATATACGTGTATCTATTCTTTTTCAAATTTTCTTTTTTTACAGTTAAATAGATTCTTTTTTAACTTTTTATTTTATATTGGAGTACAGCTGATTAACAATGTAGTGAGAATTTCAGATGTACAGAAAAGTGATTCAGTTATACATATACATGTATCTATCCTTTTTCAAATTCCTTTCCCATTTAGGTTGTTACATTATATTGAGCAGAGTTCCCTGTGTTATACAGTAGGTCCTTGTTGGTTATCCATTTTAAATATAGCAGTGTATACATGTCAATCCCAAACTCCCTAACTATCCCTCCCCCACCCCCCGACTCTTCCCCCAACCCCCCTGCCCTGTAACCACAAGTTAGTTCTCTAAGTCTGTTTCTGTTTTGTAAATAAGTTCATTTGTGTGTGTTTTTTTTTTAGATTCTGCAAATAAGGGATATCATATGATATTTGTCTTTCTCTGTCTGACTTCCTTCACTTAGTATGATAATCTCCAGGTCCATCCATGTTGCTGCAAATGGCATTATTTGTTCTTTTTATGGCTGAGTAATATTCCATTGTATATATGTACCACATCTTCTTTATCCATACCTCTGTCAATGGACGTTTAGGTTGCTTCCGTGTCTTGGCTACTGTAAGCAGTACTGCAATGAACTTGGGGTGCATATATCCTTTTGAACCATGTTTTCCTCCAGATATACGCCCAGGAGTGGGATTGCTGGATCATGTGGTAGCTCTATTTTTCGTTTTTTTAAGGAACCTCCATACTGTTCTCCACAGTGGCTGCACCAATTCACATTCCCACCAAAAGTGTAGGAGGGTTCCTTTTTCTCCATACCTTCTCCAGCATTTACTGTTTGTAGACTTTTTGATGATGGCCATCCTGACTGGTATAGGTGATATCTCATTGTATTGATAGTTTTGGTTTGCATTTCTTTAATAATTAGTGATGTTGAGCATCTTTTCATGTGCCTCTTGGCCAACTGTATGTCTTCTTTGGAGAAATGCCCTTTTTTTATTGGGTTGTTTGTTTTTTTGATATTGAGACACTTGAGCTGTTTGTAAATTTTGGAGATTAATCGCTTGTCTGCTGCATCATTTGCAAGTATTTTCTCCCATTCTGTGGGTTGTCTTTTCATTTTGTTTATGGTTTCCTTTGCTGTGCAAAGCTTTTGAGTTTAATTAGGTCCCATTTGTTTATTTTTGTTTTTATTCCCATCACTCTAGGAGATGGATTGAAAAAGATACTGCTGCAATTTATGTCAAAGAGTGTTCTGCCTATGTTTTCCTCTAAGAGTTTTATAGTATCCAGTCTTACATTTAGGTCTTTAATCCATTTTGAGTCTATTTTTGTATATGGTGTTAAAGAATGTTCTAATTTCTTTTTTTTTTTTCACATGTAGCTGTCCAGTTTTCCCAGCACCATTTATTGAAGAGACTGTCTTTCCTCCATTGTATAATCTTGCCTCCTTTGTCATAGATTAATTGACTGTAGATGTGTGGGTTTATTTCTGGGCTTTCTATTCTGTTACATCGATCTATATTTCTGTTTTTGTGCCAGTACCATACTGTTTTGATGACTGTAGTTTTGTAGTATAATCTGAAGCAAGGGAGCCTGGTTGCTCCGTTTTTCTTTCTCCAGATTGCTTTGACTATTCAGGGTCTTTTGGGTCTCCATAAAAATTTTAAGAATTTTTGTTTTAGTTCTGTGAAAAATGTCATTGGTAATTTGATAGGGATTTGCATTGAATCTATAGATTGCCTTGGGTAGTATAGTCATTTTGACAATATTGATTCTTCCAATCCAAGAACATGGTAAATCTTCCTATCTGTTTGTGTCATCTTCGATTTCTTTCATCAGCAGCTTATAGTTTTGAGAGTATAGGTCTTTTGCCTCATTAAGTAGGCTTATTCCTAGGTATTTCATTCTTTTTTGATGTGATGGTAAATGGGATTGTTTCTTTAATTTCTCTTTCTGATCTTTCATTGTTGGTGTGTAGAAACGCAACAGATTTCTGTGTATTAATTTCATATCCTGCAACTTTACCACGTTCATTGATGAGCTCTAGTAGGTTTCTGGTAGCATCTTTAGGATTTTCTATGTATAGTATTGTGTCATCTGTGGATAGTGACAGTTTTATTTTTTTCCAATTTGGATTCCTTTTATTTATTTGTTTTTTCTTCTCTGATTGCTGTGGCTATGTTGAATAAAAGTGGCAAGAGTGGACATCCTTGTCTTGTTCCTGATCCTACAAGAAATGTTTTCGGCTTTTCACTGTTGAATATGATGTTAGCTGTGGGTTTGTCATATATGGCCTTTATTATGTTGAGGTATGTTCCCTCTATGCCCACTTTCTGGAGAGATTTTATCTTATGCTCCAATGAATTAAACAGCTTTATAGAATTATTATAGATTGTTTATTGTTAAAATTTTAATTAAATATAAGGTCTAATTTTCCAGGACTTGCAAAAATAAAAGCTTAAAGTTATTTATATTATTTTCTACAATGCATTAATGTAAGCAATGTTTCTTGGCATTAGTGTTTTTAAAGTCAAATATAGAAACAGATGAAAACTTAAAATAATCCCAATAAGCCATATTTCCACCATGAAACCCAACATCAGAGACTCCCAAACAGACATCTGTCACATTATGTTACAGTTGTTCATTTCAATTTCATTGGTTTTGTAGCTTGGGGGTATTTAACTTGTGGAGGATCTGTGTATTAGTCAGGGTTCTCCAGAGAAACAGAACCAACAGGATATAAGTGTGTGTGTGTGTGTGTGTGTGTGTGTGTCTGTCTGTCTGTCTGTCTGTCTTTGTGGAGGGGGAGGAGAGAGAGAGAGAGAGAGAGAAACACAGACAGAAGCAGAGAGAGAGAATTTTAAGGAATTCGTGAGATTATGGGAGCTGGCATCTAAAAGCTGCAGGATGGGCTGGCAGGCTGGAGACCCAGGGAAGAGTTGATGTTGCAACTTGAGTCCAGAGGCAGTCTGAAAGCAGAATTCCCTTTTCCTCAGGGGACCTCAGTCTTTTCTCCTAAGGCCTTCAAGTGATTAGATGAGGCCCACCCACATTATGGAGGGTAAACTGCTTTATTCAGAGTCTACTGATCTAAGTATTAATATCATCTAAAAAGTCTTTCACAGGACATTTAGACTGGAGTTTGACTACATATGTAGGCACTGTGGCCTAGCCAAGTTGACAAGCGAAATTAAACATCACAACTTGTTTTGGTTTTAGAGTTATACAAGAGCCACAAAGATCAAGACTCTGAACCTTGTTTTGAATACCTATTTTTATAGAACTGTAAAAAAGGAACACTTCAGGGCTTCCCTGGTGGCTCAGTGGTTGAGAGTCCACCTGCCAATGCAGGGGACATGGGTTCGTGCCCCGGTCCGGGAGGATCCCACGTGCCGTGGAGCGGCTGGGCCCGTGAGCCATGGCCGCTGAGCCTGCGCATCCGGAGCCTGTGCTCTGCAACGGGAGAGGCCACAGCAGTGAGAGACCCGCGTACCGCAAAAAAAAAAACAAAAACAAAACACTTTAAATCAGCACTGGGGTGTGGGGAGGGTCTGTCCATCCTTTTTTTCAAAAAAATCTGAATTATCCTCAGGTTAAAGAACACTTTATAGAACTGAAAGTCCTGTTAAAGACTTTTTTCCCTAAAACTAAAAAGCAGTCTTCCATGAAAGATTAATTCTGCCACTGCTCCTGAAACAGTGAGGGATTTGCCGGCATGTCCATCCGGGTCCTGGATACCAGGGTTTCAGAAATGTGGCCTGATTACTCACACAATACGTATTCTGCTTTTTTCTCTTAACATTTAGCATAAAGCTCTAGATCCTTCTTGTTAAAAGATTTTGTTTTTCTCATTGGTTTGGGTTTTGTGATGATTTCAGTGAAACATAATAAAGTTATTTATGGTGATTTTGGGAAAAATAAAATACCTGCTACAATATAACCTGAAAAGCCAGCATTGAGAACAAGCATTAAGGTGTATTGAGGGTAATGGTGTGTGTATGAAGTTCACGTGTATTTAGCAAAAGGTTTTATACAAAAGGACGCTTTTCCTTCTCTCTCCACCATCCCTGAACAGCAAATATATCCCGTGAATGTCATCTCGTGCAGAAAAGAGAATTGAACTAACAATTTCATTAAAATGGAAAAATCATATGAATAGAAATATCAACCTCATGAACACAGGGGTGATTTATTAAGCAAACCTGAGTCTACCGCCTTAAAATCTTAGGTTTGGTATAATTTATATTTCCTGTCAGGAATGCTCCTATTTCAGCCATAAATAGAACGTGGCAGCAGGTAGAGTAGCCTTTTAATTGGGTCATTACCGAATCTGCATGACTTATTTTCTTTGAGTCTTTGCCATTTCTTACTTCAGATTTGGTCTCTTTGTAATGATGATGCAACATGACAGAATCATACCAGGCTTCCAAAGAGCTCCCCTCACGCTCACCTCCCCCACCCCTTTCATCATATGTGTAGTTGCTTATCAAAGCCTCTTGCAAAGGGAAGGCAGTGAGGAACTTCTACCATGTTTAGACCAGAAATTGGGTCTCAACCCTGGTCACTCTCCCATCCGGGTCTAAATGTCCCAACCAGAGCTGAGCTTATGTCTGGCTCTCCAGACATAAGGCAATTTACCTTCTTTCCTGAACTTCGTGATGGTTGATGAGGGACTGAGAGACTGTGACAGAGAAATGGAGCTATGTATATAAGACTAAAACATTGAAAGCAACTGAGTGGACTAACAGTTTTCCCATCTTCCTTATGAAGCCTAACTCTATAATAGCTTTTACTAGCTTCTGAAGCAATAACAAAAATGGAAAAGACCCTTTCCAGTCAATATCCTTTCACTCTGATTTTTGAGATCCCAGGATGGGTCTTATGTCTCCAAATTCTCACGGTCCTACCCTGTCACAGGCGTATGGTGATGCTTTAGTGGGGCCAAAGCCTTCCTTCAGTCCAGTGGTGACACTGCTGGTGGCTTTGGAGGTTTTGGCATTCCCATAATTCTATCAACACCCCTCTAAAAGACTCACCAAAAGTCCTTCCTGATATCCACACTATCTAAATGAGAGCTTGGAGGGAAACACAGCTTCACAAATCCCATCCCCTCCACCAGGCCCCCCCCCCCCGGCCCCAGCCAGACTGTTAGGGAACCATTCACCAAAACCGCCCAGCTTGGCCAGGCGTGGTGATAACAACTTGCCTCAGTTGTCTCACAACAGGAGGTCCCGATAAAGAATGCAGAGCCGGGAGAATTCAGGAGGGGCCGAAAGGAGGGAGGAGATGCCAGCCTGTGGTATGTCTTGTAAAACTAATCTGGAAGAACTCAGGAGGGGCCAAAAGGAGGAGGGGGGAGTCCTGCCAACCTCCCAGAAGCCCTCACGCTGGTATCTGTCTTGGCTGAGAGATGCGTTTGCCACCAGGAAGGACCCTGAGTCAGAATGATTGGCCAGAGACAACCCGGAAACTAACCCCATCACCATAAAGCCCGAGACCGCGAGCCACGTGGCAGAGCAGTCCTCCTGGGTTCCCTTGCGCCGCTGCTCTGCGCCCGGGCGCCCCTTCCCAATAGAGTCTGTTGCTTTGTCAGCACGTGTGTCTTCTCGGACGATTCATTTCTGAGTGTCAGACAAGAGCCCGCTCTCGGGCCCTGGAAGGGGTCCGCCTTCCTGCAACGAGACCACTTCTGCATTTGTCCCAGGGTCATTGCAGCTCTGTGGCAGGACACCCACAGCTGCAGTGTTCAGCCCAGACCTGCTTCCTGGTCTGGAAGCACGACTGGAGAAGGCCAGCTTTTGTCTTCATAACTCGTTTACTCAGCAGGACGACCTGACCTGAATCCTCCTGTTGGAAGAACGGACCTGGTCTGATGTAAGGCTATTTTAGCCTGTGGTATTTATCTACTCTAGGCATCACTGTCCAGACTGGGAGCTACCTGAGGCTTCCTGGCACCATGCTTCTTAATCTTTGTACCTCCAGTGCTAGTACTGGGCTGGCACATAAGGAAGTGTCCTGTAAATACTAACTGAGTTTAATGAATCTTTATGCCTGAACATTTAGGAAGTAAGCAAGTGATACCATGTTGAACTGTCCTTCCAAATAAAAAGTCATGGGTTAGTCATTCATTCATTCATTTAGTCAACCTTTCACTTAACTAACACGTATTTATTGAGGGCCACCTACGTTTCAGGTTTTTTGCCACGTTTCGGAATTGTAAGATGAGTAATAGGCAGTCCCCATCCTTGTTAAGTTCACAGCCAAGTAGAGAAGACAGGTAAGTACACCAGGATTTTAATACGGTGTGATAAAGGTATATACGTCACAAGGGGACAGAGGTCAGGCATCTAACCCTGCCTGACAAGATCAGATTTGCACCGTAGAAAGATCACACTAAACACTAAAGACGTTATTGCTTGAACATAGCATAATTACTGCAAGATGCAATGCAGGATTTTAGGT
Organism: Globicephala melas; assembly: GCF_963455315.2. NCBI lineage: Eukaryota > Metazoa > Chordata > Mammalia > Artiodactyla > Delphinidae > Globicephala > Globicephala melas. The sequence goes on along the minus strand of NC_083329.1, from coordinate 81,327,178 downwards.
CTCCTCCATGGGGTCCTGGCTTCAAGCTCTGGGCTGTAACTGAAAGAGACAGCCCTTAGGAAAGAAAATCAAAACTAAAAACAACCTGAGTTTTATATAAAATCAACGATGTTACTCTGTGACTGTATATGGCTCCAGTCTACTCCCACCAAAATGGTGCACTTTCCTCTTCCTAAGGAGTCTGTCCAAGATAGCAGGAAGCAATGGTGTTACTTCTTTTCATCTTGTTAGAGGTCTTGGGTCCATAAAGTGTGGTTCCCCCCAACCCCTAATTCCCTGGGGAGAGCCTTTTTGAGGCAATAACTGAAGGAGAAGTTCCACTCTTGATCTCCAGTAAGTGCTCAGTTGAAATCAGGGACTAGAGAGCTGATGCTCATGAACAAGAGACATGCGTATTCCAGGGTCAGTGACAGGTGTGTCTGCAGAACATTCAAAGACCCAGCTCTCCTTTTGCTCCCAGAAAATGAAGGTGGAAATCATACTGTTTTGCCTACCCCAATGGAGATCCTTGAGCTCCAGACAGGCTTTCTGTTTTCTCTAACCTGCTGCACTAGCCTAACTCAAATGGGATGACAAGGCAGCAACCAGATGGGCTGAAGGACTGTGAAGAAACAGGAGGTGTTGGAGTACTTCCTGCATAAAAATGCTGTTTTCATTTCTAAAACCCACATTTTCCCTCCTGGCTGCAGCCCAGAAACTCAGACAAGGGCTGTAGTAATGACTAATGTGCTTCCCTTAATGTACCTGCTTACTACAAGTCAGGTCATTTCTACAAATCTTGATGCATCTATAGCCATCTACATGACTAATAAGAAAAGCAGCTTTTTCCAGGGGATAAACTCTCTCAGAGATACATGAGAAATCCCAGGCATGCTTATAGGAGTCTCCTGCTGCCCGAGGAGGGGTGAAAGTGGGGGCAGCTTGGACCTGCCCTACAGCCATCAGAGCACCACTCCAGTGGTGACTCCGGTGTCTGCCGACCTCGGCTTCATGAGCATCTACTTCAGGGCCCTGTGGTCTGCAGATCCTTTGGCCAATGCAGCAGGACATCTGTCATCACCACAGGTGTTGCTGCATGGACCCTGCTGGCCTGGGTGCAGACCCCTGTCCGCTTGCCAAGACAACAGCCCTGCAATCAGATGGGAGGTGGCTTCCTCTCTGTGTCACACTCTATACTGGGGTGCCTGTCCTCAGCAAAAGTAGTCCTCCTCCCAAGGTCTTATGGTTACTCAGATTCACTCTAGAGCCACTTCCCAAGGTGAGCCCACACTCTGGGCTGGGTGTCTTGAATGAGTTCTAGTACTGTGCTTAGAACCAAGTCTTCCTTGGTTCTCTGGCTAGTTGAAGTCTCTCTAAGTCTAGCTTTATCTCCTAAGCCACCTCATACCTCACTGTTTGCAACATGATTACTAAAATACTCCCTAGGCTCTTGGACCTTAGTTCCGCTTTTTTTTTTTTTTTTTTGGTCAATCTTTTCCTTTATGCTGGGTGCCCTCTCAGGAGCTCCATTGTCTGAGAACTGAGGGCTCTGATGCAAGGAGCTCTGCTCCATGGCCTTAGTCCAGACCCTACATAAGTCATCAACTATGTTTTAATGCTCTGACTTTGCTTCTGGGAAGAAAAAGTACACATACTCTTCCCTATTCCTCCCCCTAAGGACAGCTAGAAACCCTGGACATTATATATAAAACAAACATAAAAGACTCTGAAAGGTGGAGGGAAGGCAGATAGGCCAGGGACCTTGGGACCCAAGTGTCATATGCCGAATCCCCGAAATGCAAATGTTGAAGTCTTAACCCCGAATTCCTCCAAATGTGACTATATTTGGAGATAGGGTCTTCAAGGAGGTAACTCAGTTCAAATGAGGTCATTAGGATAGGCTCTAATCCAATATAACTAGTGTCCTTATAAGAAGAGAAAATTTGGACATGTAGACACCAGGGGCACAGGCACCAGGACTTTACCTTAAGGGAAAAACAACCCAAACGCATAGGATTTCTAATCAGAAACCATGGAGTAAAGGAGAAGCACAATATTTTTAAGAACTGAAATAAAAGAACTTTCAACCTAGAATCCTATGTCCAGTGAAAATATATTTCAAGAATGAAGGAGAAATCAAGACATTTTGAGATGAAGGAAAACTGATAGAATTTGTCACCAGCAGATCTACCCTAAAAGAATGGTTAAAGGAGAGTCTCTAAACAGAAAGGAAATGATAAAAGAAGGAATCTTAAGACATTAGGAAGGAAGAATATATGCGAAAATATGAGTAAATACAATATACTTTCCTTCTTCTCTTGAATTTCTTCTCTTGATAGGGGAAGCAAAAATAATAATATAATAAAATATTAATATATTATAAATATGTTATAAATATATTAAAAATAATAATAATAGTGCCTGGTTGTAAATCTGTACAGAGTAAATATTTAAGACAATTATATTATAAAGGGGGTAAAACAAGGGATATAAAGGGAAATAAGTTTTCTATACTTCATGGGAAACTTACTCAAGTTGATAAGGAGCATCTACAAAAATCCTACACCTAACATTAAACTTAATGGTGAAAGACTGAGCTTTTCTCCCCTAAGATCAGGAACAAAGGATATCTGTTCCCACCACTTAGTCAAAATAGTGCTAAGAGTTCTAACCAGCACAATAGACTACAAAAGGAAACCAAAAAGTATACAGGTTGAGAAAGAAGAAATAGTCTCTATTTGTGGATGATACGGTTGTCTACATGGAAAATCTTAAGGAATCCTCAAAAATCTTCTATAACTAATAACTGAATTCATCAAGGTCACAAAGTACAAGATAAACAAACAAAAATCAAATCTACTTCTGTGTACTAGCAACAAACACGTGGACATCAAAATTAAAAATACAACACCATTTACAATTACTCAGAATAAAATGAAATACTTAGGTGTATATCTCAAAAAATGTTTATAGCCCTTGTACGCTGAAAACCACCAAACACTGATGAAAAGAAATAAAAGAATATTTAAATAAATGGCAATACATATGAGGCTCGTGGATTGGAGGACTCAAAATAGTAAAGATGTCAATTCTCCCCAAACTGATATGTAGGTTTGATGGAATTCCTATCCCAGCAAGATACAGAGAAGATTATTCTAAACTTTGTACGGAGAGAAAAAGGAACTAGAATAATTTTTAAAAAGATGAATAAAATGGGAGGAATCAGTCAACCCATTTTCAAGACTTATTTTACATCCATAGCAATCACAGCTCTGTGGACTGGTGGAGGGATAGACACATTGAACAATGGAACAGAACCAAGAACCCAGAAGAGGACCTACACAATACATCCACCTGATTTTTAATAAAAGTGCAAAAGAAATTCAATGGAGGAAAAATCACCTTTTCAACAAAAATTGGATATTTATAGGAAAAAAACAAAGCAAAAGATTCCTCATCTGAAATCTCACACCTTACACAAAAGTTAACTCAAAATGGATCACAAATATAAAATGCAAATTTATAAAACTTTTAACAACAACAACAAAAAAAATCAGGAGAAAAATCCAGGGCTAAGCAAAGTGTTCTTAGATTTGTCACCAAAGCATAATGTATAAAATTAAAGTTAACACAATTAACTTCATCAAAATAAAAAACTTTTGCTCTGTGAAAGGCCCCGTTAAGAGGATGAAAAGACAACCTACAGACTATGAGAAAATGTTTGCAAACCACATATCTGAAAAAGGAATGAAGAACTCTCAAAACTCAACAATAAAACCTGAACAACCCATCAGAAAATGAGCAAAAGACATGAAAAGACATTTTACCAAAGAGGAAATACAGATGGCCAATAAGCACACGAAAAGATGCTCAACATCATTAGCCGTTAGGGAAATGCAAATTAAAATTCCAATGAGCTATCACAAAGTACTTCTCAGAATGGCGAAAATAAAAAATAGTAACACCAACAAATGCTGGGGAGAATGCAGAAAAACTGGGTCAATCATAAATTGCAAATGATAAAGCCACCTTGGAAAACATTTTGGCAGTTTCTTTAAGAATCAAACATGTGGGCTTCCCTGGTGGCGCAGTGGTTGAGAGTCTGCCTGCCGATGCAGGGGACACGGGTTTGTGCCCCGGTCCGGGAAGATCCCACATGCCGCGGAGCGGCTGGGCCCGTGAGCCATGGCCGCTGAGCCTGCGCGTCCGGAGCCTGTACTCTGCAACGGGAGAGGCCGCAACAGGGAGAGGCCCGCATACCACAAGAAAAAAAAAAAAAGGGTCGAAATAGTCAGATTGGGTTAAAAACTAAAAAACAACAAAACTCAAGAGCCAACTGTATGCTGTGTACAAGAGTCACACTTTTAAAATACAAAGACACAAATAGAGGGAAGTTAAAATGACGGCAAAAGATATTTCATGAAAGTTCTAATCAGAAGAAAGCTGGAGTGGCTATATTAATATCAGACAAAAATTATTTCAAGATCAAGAGTATTATTATCAGCAAAGAAAGACATTTCTATCTAGCATATAGAGGTTGTATAAGTTAGACAATTTCTTAGAGGGACTCAAAAGAAGCCATGTAAAGCTGACACACTAAGTAACAGAAGTGGGAATTCCCTGGCAGTCCAGTGGTTAGGACTCAGTGCTTTCACTGCTGAGGGTCGAGGTTCAATCCCTGGTTGAGGAACTAAGATCCCACAGGCTGCATGGCGTGGCCAAAAAAAAAAAAAAAAAGTAACAGAAGAATAAATGTATGTAAAAACGCAAAGGTAAAACACTTAAGAAAAATAAAATCAAAAGCCTTGTGTGGTAGAGTGGCAGGAGGGGAAACATGGACACATACTGCTCTCATCTCACAGTCACAAGTCAGAATATGTTGTCTGAGGGCCTAGAGGGTCAAATATATTCCATAAAGTTATAGATGACATCACCAGAACAAAAACTATAAATGTCCAAATTATCAGATAAAACTCCTACCTAAAACAAGCAAAGACAGATCACATAGTAGAAGATATTTTAAAGGTAATGAAGGCAGAAAACACAGGTCTAATAGAGATGCTGAGATTAGACCAACCACGTCTGTAATATCAATCAATGTAAAGGGACTAAACTCACCTATTAAAGTGAACAACCATGTTGTATCACAAGGCAAAACATAATATTTTCTGTATCAAAAAGGTAAACCCACAATGAAGGACTCAGAATTAGTTTTAAAATGACTTTCAAAATAAGACATAGAAAAAAAAAAAATAAGACATAGATAAAAGAATATCAGGCAAGTCAAAAGAAAGAAATCATAAAAATCTGTCAATCATGGATTGACAGATTTTCAAATATATTTTAAAACATATATATTAAAATATATATTTAAAATATATTTAAACATATGAAATATAAAAATATATATATTTAAAATATATTAAGATATATTCTTAAATATCACAAAAGATTGAAGTTAGGGCAAAAAAAATGAAAGGAGAAAATGAAGGCCTATTTTTAATGATAGATGATGCAATCCACAGTGAAAATGTAACAATTTAAAATATCTATATAGCAAATAATTTTGTCAGTATTCATAAAGGAAGAACTGCAGGAACTATAAAGAGAAATAGAAATACATTAGAAGTGGGAGAACTTAACTCATCTCTCTTAGATTCCAACAGATCAAGTGGATTAAAAATAAGTGAAGATGTACAAGTCCACCCTGAAAAGAGACATTCATCTTATTTTTCAAATTCCCAGGGCTTCCCTGGTGGCGCAGTGGTTGAGAGTCCACCTGCCGATGCAGGGGACACGGGTTCGTGCCCTGGTCCGGGAAGATCCTACATGCCGCAGAGCAGCTGGGCCCGTGAGCCATGGCCGCTGAGCCTGTGCGTCCGGAGGCTGTGCTCCACAACGGGAGAGGCCACAGCAGTGAGAGGCCTGCGTACTGCAAAACAAAAACAAAAACAAAAACAAATGCCCATGGGGCATTCACACAAACGGACCACATATTAAATCACGAGGAAAATCTCAATAAATTCTAAAAAATATAACTAGTATAATCTCTAAGCATAATTCAAAGTGAACTAGAAATTAATTATAAAAATAAATGACAAAAATAAATAAAACAAACAAAATACCCTTCCACTTGGAAATTTTAAAACTTTGTTTCAAGCATGTCTGAGGTCAAAGAGGGAAGTAAAACTGAAATAAATAAAATAATGATAGTGAACATATCACATTTTAGAACCAAAGTTTGTAGCCTGAAATAATTACTTAATCTTAGAGTGAAAATTAATTAATAAAGTATCTGCCTCAGTAAGTTAGAAAAAGAACAGTAAAATGAAGCCAAAGAAAGAAGAAATAAAGTAGAAATTAAAACAGAAAAAAGGAAAACAATACACATATAACAGTTTCTTTTAAAAAAATCAATAAAATAGAGAAATAGCTAACCTAATCATGAAAAGAAGAGAAAGCACAAATTCACAAAATAAGAAATGAAAAGGGAGAAAGAATCACTGTTATAGAGGAAATTAAAAGAATAATGAAAGATTACTTTCCTTAATTATATGCAAATAAATCTGAATTCCTAGATAAAGTGGACTCTTCTCCAGGAAAATGAAACTGATCTTAGGAGAGAAGGGAAATATAAACACATCAATTACCATAGAAGGAACAGGAATTTGTCCAAGAGCTTCTTGCTAACTATCATCTCTCTCCCGGTAAAAATCAACTGAATAAATTTGAAAGATCTTATTGGCTTTACTCAACAATTTGCAAGTCGGACAGCATCCAACCAGGCAGATAGAAAGGAGCTCCGAGGAGCCGTACAAAGTAAAAGACTTTTATAGGCAGAAGGGAGCAGGAACAAGGAGGTTATTCTAAGTAAAAATGAGATCGGTTATTGCAAGGTGGCTTTCCTTTAGGGGAGGGCAAGGGTCTATCGGACAGGTGACCTCACTAGTGCTGACCACGTGATTCCTGACTGACTGGTTTAAGATTCCATTTCAGGGAGAGCAGAAGTTGTAATTAAGTCTCGGTTTGGTGACATGGGGCTTAGCATAAGCAACTCCATTTGGGCCTGTTGTTTTGTTTCTAACACTTGTAACCCCCAAAGAACCAGGCTCAAAGACTTTACAGGAGGTTCCACCAAACCTCTAAGGAGCAGATGACTCCAATGCAGTTTCTAATGTTTCAGTGCACAGACAAAGAAGAAAACCTTTTAAATTCTTTGTGTAAAACTAGCAAACCCAAACCTGACAACTGTAGCACAAAAAGAAAACTACAGACCAAATTTACTTATAAACATGGATACAAAAATCCTGAATAAAATACTAACAAACAGAATACAGCAAATGTTGAAAGAGTAATCTTTTAACCAAGTGGAGTTTATTTGGGGAATGCAAGGATAGTTCAGTAAAGATATTCAATATTAAAGCAATTCCCTCAAAAGAAAAACAATATACTTATGATTCATCCATTTATAAACATCCATTCTTGATAAAGATTCTGAATAGATAAAAAATTACAAAGTAATTCCTTAGCATGAATTTTAGAAAGTATCTGTCCCACCTAAACTACCGTAATGCTTATAGAAAAAAACTAAAAATGTCCTGTTAAAGTGAGGAGCAAACAGAAATGTGCACTACCCTCACTATTATTTAGCAGCGTTCGAGATACTAGCCAAGGCCGAGATGTTAGCAGAAGAAATGAGAGGTATAAAAATTAGAAAGGAGAAAGTAAAATCGTCATTATTTGCAAATGGTATTTTATACCTAGGAAGCCTCAAAAAATAATCTAAAAACTAGATCAGTCAGAGAAATCAGTAAGGTAGATAGGAAATCATAAAGATGAATTGACAGCCTCCAAAAGTACAAATAATACCCAGTTAGAAGATACAATGGAAGAAAAGACCTCATTACAATAGCAATAAAAAGATGAATTAACTAGAAATAAGCTTAATAGGAAAAGTACAAGAATTATAGAAAACTTGAAGAGGTCCCTCCAAAGAAGACTTAGACATATGGCAAAAGGTATATTATGTCCCTCAAGAGGAAGTTAGCCTCATAAAGATACCAATTACCTCTAAGTTAATTTACATATTTCCTGTAATCCCAGTAAAAATGCCAACATGAACTTTTTAAACTAGATAAACTGATTCTAATCACAGGAAAAATAAAAAGGTACTGAAAGCCAGGGAAAATCTGAAAAATGAAAAGTGAAGTTGGGGGAATGGTCCCACAGATACCAAACGTATTTCAAAGCTCTGGATTTAGAATCATGTGGTATCGGTATGAGAATCAACCCATCTTGGTGTCCCTCCCAATACTCTCCTTCATCTTCCACATCTCAGTAGAGCACCGCTATCCACACCGTTGCTCATTTCAGAAACATAGAGGTTTTCTTTGACACATCCCTATTCTTTATCCCTCACCATACATTTCATTACTATACTGTGCAAATTCTACCTGCAAAATACCTCTAAAAAGCGTCCATATCTCCCCAAATCGCCCCCAGCTATTTTCGTCCAGGTCAGCATCCTTGCTCACCTGGACCTGTGCAGAAGTCTCCCCTCTTCCACTCTCATCTACTTCCCAGCCATTCTCCATGAAGTCAGAGATGGCTCTAAAGTATAGATCTGATCACATCACTGTCCTGCTTCAAACCCTTCAACTGCACTTAAGATAAAAATCCCAAAGAGCTGAGCGCCATAAAACCCATGTGGTAAGCACTGTCTCCCTCCCCAGCCTCTTCACCGGCCACATGCCTGCTTGCTGTCCGAGCTCTGACCACTCTCTCCTTTAGTTCCCTCAAGTTGTCAAGCCCTTTCCCCACCTCCAGGCATGTGATTCCCTTTGCCTGGAATATTCTTCACAAGGCTAACTGCTTAATCACCTTTCTTCTTTGTTATAAAATAAACTTTTAATTTTGAGGAAATTCTAGATTCATACGCAGTTGTAAGAGATAACACAGAGAGACCCCTTTACCCTTCACCCAGTCTCCCCCAATGATAACACCTTGCATAACCATGGCACAGTATCACAACCGGGAGACTGACGTGTACGCAGTTCATCAACATTCAGATTTCACCAGTTTACGTGGACTCCTGTGTGTGTGTGTATTTAGTTCTGTATAATTTTATCACATGTAGAGATTCATGTGACCATCACCACAATCAAGACACAGAACAAGGATCCGTCACAAGGATCCCTCAGGCTACCTGACTGCAGTCACAGGAACCTCCCTCTTCCCCTCTCTTCTCCCTCAGCCTTTAAGTCTCTGCTTAAACATTCGTCACTCAAACAAACCTCCCTCAATAGTCTAGTCTACACTTCTCTGTTAAACGCTCTCATGGTAACGCCCCGAACGTCCTCACAATTATCACAATTTAGAATTAGGGGTTTAATGCTTTTGAAGTGCTTCTCAGTTTAGGTTTTCTTATGGGTAAGCCATTTTTCTATCCCGGCACCCTGCTCTCTGCTCTCTCTCCAGTGAAGGTGGGAAGGCTGCTAGCGCCTCCAAAAGGAGAATAAAACGTAGGGGATGTCTTGATGCAACAGAAGGGAAAGGTGAGATATCACTGCTTTTGTTCCCATGAACTGTGGGGAAGGAAGCGAGTGGAGACACATGTGTCCCAGCCTCCTTTTCTTTTCTTTTCCTTTTCTTAAAAATAAATTTATTTATTTATTTTTGGCTGCGTTGGGTCTTTGTTGCTGCACGCAGGCTTTCTCTACTTGCGGCGAGCGGGGGCTACTCTTCATGGCGATGCGCAGGCTTTTCACTGCAGTGGTTTCTCTTGTTGCGAAGCACGGGCTCTAGGCGCTTCAGTAGTTGCGGCACGTGGGCTCAGTAGTTGTGGCTCGCAGGCTCTAGAGCGCAGGCCCAGTAGTTGTGGCGCACAGGCTTAGTTGCTCCGCGGCATGTGGGCTCTTCCCAGACCAGGGCTGAAACCTGTGTCCCCTGCATTGGCAGGCGGGTTCTTAACCACTGTGCCACCAGGGAAGTCCTCGGCCTCCTTTTCTGGGCAAAATCCCAGGGTGGGGAAGCAGGTTACAGCACGGAATGAAGCGAAGCAGAAAGCAGAGGGAATGTGCCCAGGTTCCCATCTGGGACTCTGGGAGGAGAGGTCGTTGTTCAGCCTGGGGCAGCTGCACGGGAAGGCAGAGCGAACCTCCTGCGTACACATGCAGGGCCCTGAGCCACAAAGAGGTCCCCATCCTCTCCTGAGACTTTCGGGGGAGCTGGCCAGAAAGGAGGATGAGACAAAGCTGGAGACTGAGGCACAGTGACACCAGAGACAAGGGCTACAGACAGGCTGAGAGAGTATGACCTCAGCTGCAGATGACCCCACTAAACACACCCCAGTCAGTGACACCCAGGGACTGGTGCCTGTTTGGTCCCTTCCCTCCACTCAAGGTGGTCACACAAACCCCTACATACCCAGAGGCCATTTTGGAAAGAAGTCAGTGCAGGATGAGGAAATGAATTCTCCAAAGGGAACTGATTGGAAGTACGAGATTGGACTGAGTTTAACAGATTGGAGTCCAGTTTAAAATTTTCTCCAAGATCCAGCGGCTTTGGAAAATGAGGAGCCTTTTTCTCTTTCTAAGAAAGAAACCTGTACGCATACGTTGGTTGGTATGATTCCTTGTTTAAAATCTCCCTCCCATTAAACTATAAATTTCACAAGGGAAGGACATGTCTGATGGTGGTTTTCCTGCAGTGCTGTCATGTAGTGAGCACTCAGACACTATTTATTTAAAAATTAATGAATGCCTACAGATTCAGCTATGTACTTTATTAAGGATTCACTCATTCTGCTAGGCAAGTCTGAAAATTCTTTGAGTCTATACTAGACACTTTACGTGCCCACCAAGATAAGTTTTCAATGACAAGCTGACTTTGGCCAGTACATGTTATTGTGTTACACGTAAAACATAAATGGCTCGATGCCTCTCCTCCAGAGTCGATAGCTCTGTCACTAACGCACTGTATACTCTGAATAAGTCATTCAACCTCTTTGGCAGGGGAGGGAGGTGGCGGTCTCAAACTTTTTTTCTCCATACGAAGCACAGACTATCCCTCCTAGCTTCAATGGTAAATGAAGAATAGCTAATTAATATGATTATGAAACTTGCCTACTCTGAAGGCATGCCTACAGAAAAAAAAAAAAAAGCACTTGCTCCTTAAATAATGAATGCCATTTAAAAATATCCTTTCCAAGGCTGTGTCGGGAAATCCTGGGCCTGATCTGGGCTGAGTTCGATAGTCATGTGTCCCACGGGAGGGGCAGCTCAAAGCTTAAGGAGACACGTTTCCAACTGTGAGAGCTAGTGTCCTTCTCAGGAGCCTTGACATGGACCAAAAACCAGGAGACCTCTTCAAGCAGCCCACCTCTGCTTTAAAGAGAAAATCCCAAACCACCCTGAGGCCATGGGAGCACAGAGACTGCAAGCTGCCACTCTAGTTAGGATAGTTTTATTAGCCTGCGCCATGTCACAACCCTTATTTACTCCAAGGGCTAAGGTTCCAATCCAAGTCATTTCTAAGCCTCTTGCTTCTGTTTCCATAACTGTGCCATTGTGTGATGAATTATGACCCTGAAGGAAGTTTTATTGTTGAGAATGAGTCCTCTTTAAAAAAAAAAAAAAAAAGATTTGGCAATAGGTGTTTACTTCACAGGCTACTTCCCAAAGGTAGACGATTTCAGGTGTTCTGCTTTGTCCAGGAGTGTGGTTGGGCTTTAATTAAATAATTCATCAATATTTTTAAGCCCTCGTATGCCAGGGACTGTGTCAATTCATGATCCAAAAGAATAACGCTGGACCTCCTCTAGTTGTAGTCAAAGCCATTTCGGTTGCCAGTCATGGAAACTCACTCAAACTAGCTCAAACAAAAAGAAGGGAATGAAGTGAAAAGATGCAGGAACATTCACGGAACCAAGTGCAAGATGCTGGGCTTCACGTGGGACTGGAACCAGCTCCTGGAAAGCCAGAGACAGTTCCTTTCTGTTTCTTTTTGGAAGTTTTTGGCCTCTCATCTCTGCTTCTCTCTAAGCATCTACCTGATTTTTCTCTCCACAAACTCAATTTCTTTCCTTGTAGAAGGACGAGCCTCGTGCAGTCCTCTTAACGTTCTCTCATTTCCGTTCCGCCAACCACTAGGAATCCTTTTGTCCCGATTGTAAATTCCCAGGAAAGAGAAGTGCTGGCTCAGTCTACGCGCAGGTGGGCTCTCTTCTGGCTGGGATTGGCGGCCCTGGTCCTTTGGGAGAGGCCGTCTCATCAGTCGAGGCTGGGTCAGGGAAGCAGAACCTTCCACGTATGCAGGGATGAAGGGTTGTTTACATGGACGAGGTAGGTCCCAGAGCCACTGGAAAGAATGGAAGATGGACAGTCAGACAAACAACAGCCCTCCTCTCAGCCTGTACAGCCAAGCAGTGGTTTTCAAGAATCCACCCCCAAACCACTGTGAATCTTATGAAGTCTGGGGTTACTCTCCCACCTATCTCAGTCCGCAACGGGGCGATCTTCAAGAAATTCACCCAGGAGCTGCTCCGATGACCAAGAACCTCCTGGAAGCTCCCACTCACTCCGCGTTAGCCTGCAGCACAGATGAGCGATTCTCAGAAGTGGCCGCCAGCTCCCTCAGCTGCCTGTACCCTGAAAATGGGTGAGATTCACAAGAGCTTGCCCAGCGGCTGCTGCAAACCTCAGGTCTGCCTACAGATCCCTCCAGACAAGAATGACTTCCTCTCTTCCAGCTGCTACGTCTCAGGAGCGCCTCCTATTGGGAAACTCTGACCAGAGCACTATGTGGAGGGGGATTCCGGAAAACATCGTCCCAAGCTTCCCTTGTGTGACGTAGAGGAGAAGGTGGAAGGAGATGGTGATGGGCTGAGCCCCACTCCAGACAATCAGTGCAGCCCAGGAACCCTGGAGGTGCAGGACTACCTGGGACAAACCTCCACGTGTGCAGGCCTGTGCACGTGTGTGCACATGCAAGTTGGCATGCATGTGTACGTGTGTGTGTTTGTACAGGGGGATGATGGCGGGAAAAAGATAGGTCTCAGGAACTGGGGCATGGCCTGGGCATCACTTAATATCAGAAGAGGGCAGATTTCTCTTCCTGTCTGTCGCTACACAAGCTGAGAATATTTCATTTCAGCTTCTTTTAGGAAAACACACTGTAGGCCATCCAAAGGGCTAGTCTGTAGTGAACATTTGATGTTCACACATCCTCAGCATTTCTTCCTCCTACTTCTTTTTTTAAAATAATTATTTCTTTATTTAGGCTGAGTTGGGTCTTAGTTGCGGCATGCGGACTCTTAGTTGTGGCATGCGTGAGGGATCTGGTGCCCCGACCAGGGATCGAACCCTGGCCCCCTGCATTGGGAGCGCAGAGTCTTAGCCACTGGACCACAGGGAAGGCCCTTCCTCCTCCTTCTTACAATAGGCCCTCACTTGAATGTGAGGAACCACATTCTCGATGGGGATGTCTTACACACCACTCCACGGGCAAGTGAGCAGGAATCCCTATCCAGCCCACTGCCCCAGCCCGGGGGTCCAGCAGTTCACAGGACAAGGGACAGGGGAACAAGCCCAGCCAGCCAAGTCCTCCCTGAGAGGACTTGCAAAATTAGCGAAATGTAAGGCCGCGATTCATACTCTTCTCAGCAAGAGAGCCTGTCCAAGAGAGAGCCTCTTTTGCGTGGCCACGGTCAGCAACATCTGAGGCCAGTACTTCTGGGCTTTTTAATTACATGAGCCAATAAATTCCCATTTTACTTAAGTCCTTGAGTTGAATGTCTCCATCAAACATTCCAACTAATAAATAAACGCAACTGAATCTGTTCTAGGCTGTTCCTTTGCTCGTATATTCTCTGGGACATTCCCTTGCTCCATCTCTATCTGTTGAAATCCCATTTACTTTCACCACCAAGTCAAATGCCGTCTTCTTTTACATGGAACCTGCCTGTTCCCCTGACCCCTTACCCCCCTGTACCTTGGGAGCTCCACATTACCCTGCACTGTCTCTCCTGAGTGAGCTGTTCACCCTCCTTTCCCCACACAGCGTGAACCACAGTGGTAAGTTGCATGGGAGCCACTGTCTCATTCATCTTTGTATTGTTTGCTGACTTAAGTGGGTTCTTGCATGATAAATACTAAGCATTTGTTGAATTTTAAAATGCCTGAAATCAACAACAAAACAACCCCATTCAAAAATGGGCAAAGGACTTGAATAGATATTTCTCCAAAGAAAAAGCACGTGTCTTTCAGTAAACACATGAAAAGATGCTCAACATTACTATACATCAGGGAAATGCAAATCAAAACCACAATGAGATATCACCTCACACCCGTTAGGATGTCTTTTATCAAACAAAACAAAAAACCTGAAAAAAAAAGATGTGTTAGGGAGGATGTGGAGAAACTGGAACCCTTGTATGTTGGTGGGAATGTAAAATATTGCAGTCCCTGTGGAAAACTGTATGGAGGTTCTTCAAACTATTAAGCATAGAACTACCCTATGATCTAAGAATTCCACTCCTAGGTATATACCCCAAAGAACTGACAGCAAGAACTCAAACAGATATTTGTATACCCCTGTTCATGGCAGCATTATTTACAACAGCCAAAAGGTAAAAACAACTCGTGTCCATTGACAGGTGAATGGATAAACAAAATGTGGTTCATCGTTACAATGGAATATTATTCAGCCATAAAAAGGAAAGAAATTCTGACGCACGCTACAACATGGATTTACCTTGAGGACATTATACTACACGATGTAAGCCAATCATAAAAAGACAAATACATGAAGTATCTAGAACAGTTATATGCATAGGGACAAAATGTAGAATTGTTCCTGCCAGAAACTGTTAGGAAGGGGGAATGGGGAGTTAGTGTTCAATGGATACAGTTTCAGTTTGGGATGATGAAAAAGTTCTGGGAACAGGTAGAGGTGATGGTTTCAGAACAATATGGATGTACTTAATGCCTCTAAATTATATACTTACAAATGGTTAAAATGGTAAATTTTATGTTATATATATTGTACCACAATAAAAACTGCCTGAAATTTTGTACAGGTTTTTAAGCTTATAGAGCCTTTCATGTCCGACATCTCATCTCAACCCCAAGAACAGGGCAGATGTAATTTCACCTCTTCTAGAGATGAGGATACTAAGGTTCTGAAGATTTAGGTTGTGTCCAAAGTTAGTATATTGTAAAGCAGGTCTTTGGACTCTGAATTCCAGGCTTTTTCTGCTACTTCTCTCAGTATCAATTACCTTTTGGTAAAGGGCCTCCATAAGCCAGAGCCTCACACATGTCATTTGCAGAAGGGCTCTTGTGGGTCTACATGGCCCTCCTGTTATCAGTGAGGAAAGTACATTCCCCCCAGGGAGCCAGGGCTTTTCTAGGTGTTCCTGAGGTTGCCAACTGTTATGGACTGAATGTTTGTGCCCCTGCCCCCAACAAAATTCATGTGTTGATGCCCTAACCCCCAGTGTGGCTATATTTGGAGATGGGGCCTCTAAGAAAGAAATTAAGGTTACATGAGGCCATAAGGGTGGGGCCCTAGTCCAAAAGGATTAGCGCCCTTGTAAGAAGAGACACCAGAGCCTTGCTCCTTCACCCTCTCAACACGTGCACAAAGAACAGGTCGTGTGAGCTCACAGTGAGATGGCAGCCACCTCCAAACCAAGAGAAGAAGCCTCAGAATGAACCTATTTTGATCTTGGACTCCCCAGCTCCAGAACTGTGAGAAATAAATGTCTGTTAATTAAGCCCCCAGTCTACAGTACTTTGTCATGGCAGCTCCAGCTGTCAATAAAAGCAATATGACAAAAAAGCACACTCCTTTGTCCAGTACCCCTGGAAAACACACCTGAGAAAATCTCATGGGAAAATGTTTCTGTTGGTCTCCCTCTTGGTGGCCTCCATCTTTCTTGTAGAGAAATAGTCTCTATATGCTGGCTGAGACTTCAGCCTCAGGTGTCACAACCCCAAAGCTCTGCTCCAGCAGAAAGACAAACAACCATATGTGAATCTAGAAAAATGGTACAGATGAACCTATTTGCAGGGCAGGAATAGAAACGCAGACGTAGAGAACAGACGTGTGGACATAGGGGGAGAAGGGGAGGGTGGATTGAATTGGGAGATTAGGTTTGGCATAAATACACCACCATGTGTAAAATAGATAGTTAGTGGGAACAGGCTGTACAGCACAGGGAGCTCAGCTCAGGGCTCTGTGATCACCTAGAGGGGTGGGATAGGGAGGGTGGGAGGGAGATGCAAGAGGGAGGGGATATATGTATACATATAGCTGATTCACTACACTGTACAGTAGAAACTAACACAACATTGTAAAGCAATTATACTCCAATAAAAATAAAATAAAATAAGAAAGACAAACAACCAAATCCCTGGACTTTGATCAGGGCAATTCAGCCTCCCCCAGTTAGCTCACCTCAGCTCCGTCTGAGGAGTTTTGGTCTTGCCTGAGAAACACCGGGCTCAGCTGCTGCCAGCTTGGTTCTTGTTTCAACGGCAGCTACTCCAGTCCAGTGGGTGCCACTCAACACCCACGCAGTGCGAGCGGAGTCTGAGTAGCCTCGGCTGTCATCTGCACATTCTGGTGCTCCTCAACATGGAGTACTCCCTTGAGACACAGACGTGGGCCACATGGGAAAGCTACCAAAACAAACAGTGAAGAAAACAAGTGATTTTTCTTGAACATCATGTTGTTGAGAAGCGTGGGCTCCAGGTGAGTTCTCCGTTCACTCCTGGAAGAAAGGACTGTAACTTAGCATGTGCCAAAAGCCTATTGTATTAAGCCTTTCCCCACAGGTTATTTAATTCTCACAACAGTCCTGCAAGGTACAGATCTCTATCCCAATGTTTTAAACAGTATTTTTAATCGTGATAGAATACACATGACAAAATTTGCCATCTTAACCATTTTTAAGTGTATAGCTCTGTGGCATTAAGTACATTCACGTGATTGTGCCACCATCACCACCGTATTTAGAACTCTTTTCATCATCCCAGACTGAATCTCCCTGTCCCCTTCTCCCCCCAGGCCATGAAAGCCACCATTCTGCTTTACGTCTCCATGAATCTGACTACTCCAGGTACTTCATATAAGTAGAATCATCTGGTATTTGTCTTTTTGTGACCAGCTTATTTTACTTAGCATAATGACCTCTAGGTTCATCCATGTTGTAGCATGTGTCAGAAATCCCTCCTATTTTAAGGTGGAATAATATTCCATTGTATGAATATGTCACGTTTTCTTTATCCATTCCTCTATTGATGGATACTTGGGGTTTTTCCACCTTTTGGCTTTGGTGCTGCTATGACGATGGCTATACAAATATCTGAGTTCCTGCTTTCAGTTCTGTGGCGTGTATACATAGGAATGTAATTGCTAAATCATATGGCAATCCTATGTTTATTTTTTTGAGGTACCATCATACTACATCCATAGTGGCTGCAACATTTTGCATTCCCACCAACAGAACACAAGGGTTCCAGTTTTTCCACTTCCTCATTAGCACTTATTATTTTCTGGGTTTCTGTTCTGTTTTGCTTTGGTTTTTGATAATAGCCATCCTAATAAGTGTGAGGTGGTATCTCATTGTGGTTTTAATTTGCATTTCCCTGATGTCTATTAACATTGAGCATCTTTTCATGTGCTTATTGACCACTTGTATATCTTCTTTGGAGAAATGTCTATCCAAGGCCTTTGCCCATTTTTAATGGAGTTGTTTGGTTTTTGTTTTTCTTGAGTTGTAAGAGTTCTTTATACATTCTAGATTTTAAGTTCTTAACAGATACATGATTTGCAAATATTGTCTCCCATCCCATTGGTTGCCTTTTCATTCTGTTATTGTGTCCTTTGATACACAACTATTTTAAATTTTGATACAGTCCAATTTGTCTAGTTTTGCTTTTGTTGCCTGTGCTTTTGATGTCATACCCAAAAAAATCATTGCCAAATCTAATGTCATGAAGCTTTTCCTCTCTGTTTTCTTCTAAGAGCTTTATTGTTTTAGCTATTAAGTTTAGGTCTTCAATCCATTTTGAGTTAATTCACGTATGTGGCATAAGGTAAGGGTCCAACTTTATTCTTTTGCATGTGGATATCCAGTTATCCCAGCACCAATTGTTGAGAAGACTGTCCTTTCCCCATTGAATTGTTATGGCACCCTTGTTGAAAATCCTTTGACCACATATGTGAGAGTTTATCTCTGAGCTCTCTAGTTTATTTCTTTGTCTGCACGTCTGTCAAATGCCAACACCACACTGTTTTGATTACTATAGCTTTGTAGTACGCTTTGAAATCAGGAAGTGTGAGTCCTCCAGCTTTGTATTTCTTTTTCAAGATTATTTTGGCTATTCATGGTCCCTTGAGATTCCATATCAATTTTAGGATGAATCTTTCCGTTTATTCAAAAACTACTATTGGGATTTTGATAGGGTTGGCATTCAATTTTAGATAACTTTGGGTAGTGCTGACATCTTAAAAATATTAAGTCTTCCAATCCATGAATATGGGATATCTCTCCTTTTATTTGCATCTTTTGAAATTTCTTTCAACATTTTCTAGTTTTCAGTGTACAAGTCTTTCACCTCCTCAGTTAAGTTTATTCTTAAGCTTTTCATTCTTTTTGATGCTCTTGTAAATGGAATTGTCTCCTTAATTTCTATTTTTGGGTTGCTTATTGTTAGTGTATAGAAATGCAATTGACTTGTGTGTGCTGATTTTGTATACTGAAACTTTTCTCAATTAATTTATTAATTTAACAGTTTTGTGTGTGTTTGTGTGTGTATGTGTGTGTGTTATAAGTAATCTTTAAGGTTTTCTACATATAAGATCACATCATCTGTGAACAGAAATAATTTTACTTCTTCTTTTCCAATTTGGATGCCTTTATTTTTATTTTTCTTGCCTAGTTCCTCTGTCTAGGACTTCCAGGACTGTGTTAAATGGAAGTGGGGAAAGTGGGCATCACTGTCTTCATCTTAAAGGAAAAGCTTTCAGTCCTTCACTGTTGAGTATGAAGTTAGTTGTGGCCTTTTCATATATGACCTTTATTATGTTGAGGTAGTTTCCTTATATTCCTAGTTTGTTGAGTGTTTTTAACACAAGAAGGTGTTGAATTTTGTCAAATGCTTCTTTCTACATCAATTGAGTTGATAGTGTGTTTTCCCCCCTTCATTCTGTTAATGTGGTATATTGATTGACTTTTGTATGTTGTACAGTTCTTGCATTCCAGGAATAAATTCCATTTGGTCATGGGGTATAATCCTTTAATGTGTTGTTGAATTCTGTTTGCTAGTGTTTTATTTAAAAACTGCCCCAATTTTTACAGATGAGGAAATTAAACTCTGAAGAGGTGAGACAATTTCTCTACAGTTACTCCTCTAGTAGGTGTTTGGAGCTGGGGTTCAAACCTGAGCCTGTTTGGTTCCAGAATCCATGTCATGTTCACTACACCAGGCTGCTTCTTCTTACTCCACAGCAGGGTCAAGAAAGGAAAACGTGGGCTACCAAACATGAGCTCTGTAACTTCACACACACAAACAAAGATTTAACCATTTCTGAACCTCAGTTTGTGCATCTGTAGAATAGGGACGATGGTGCCCACTTTCTAGAGGTGTTTGTAATGTTTAGATAAGACGAGAGATGTAACACTCCCAGACATCCTGAGCTTTTCATTAATGGCAGCATGTATGGCCCTCTGCCCCCCAGCTGGGCCTCCCATCTCAAAAACAGCCTGCTCCCCAACCTTAGACAGAGGCTTCATGTGCAGCCTTTTGGCCAAATTACTGACTTCTTTTCCTTGCTATAAATATTCTAGAAGCATTAAGACCATCAGCAAGTCATCCTGTGACTTTATGTTCTGGCCCACAAGGAATTTTCATTCCCCTATGACTTATTGATTCCTTTTTGCAGCTCCCGTCTAAATACCTCCGGCCATTGACATTTCAAATATCCTTGTCTTTTGGCTCCCCTCAGTGGCCTCAACCCGTGTCCTGAATTCTTTCTCTACCTTTTCTGCTTTTTTGGCAAGTTCAGCGACCAGAGCATTGCTCGTGGAGATACCTAGCATTTTTAGGAGTGTTTTCCCCCATTTTTCACAGTAACTCCAGGCAGATCATTTCTGGACCCAGCATGCAGACAGAGTAACTGGGATTCATAGTGGTGATGAAACGGAGGGAAGGGGGCAGAACACAACCTTTAAAAGAATGACATACGGGCTTCCCTGGTGGCGCAGTGGTTGAGAGTCCGCCTGCCAGTGCAGGGGACACGGGTTCGTGACCCGGTCTGGGAAGATCCCACATGCTGCCGAGCGGCTGGGCCCGTGAGCCATGGCCGCTGAGCCTGCGCGTCCGGAGCCTGTGCTCCACAACGGGAGAGGCCACAACAGTGAGAGGCCCGCTTACCGCAAAAAAAAAAAAAAAAAAGAATGACGTAGCCATAGTACATGATGAAAACCAGTGAGAACCAACTAGGTCCAAGATGGTAGAATATTCGACTTCCAGAAGACCCTGAGCCTTATTATACTCTCATTGTAATATACTAACACACTAAGTGACATACCCACCAGGGCCATGACAGCTCTGAGGCCAACCATAAAAGGCCAAAAAGTGGGCGGTGCCCAATTCCTGGAAATCCCCACCCTTTCCCCAATATAGTTGGAATACTCCTCCCACTCATTAGCCTATGAAATTACCCAGCCCATAAAAACTAAGCACGCCATATTTTGAGGCCTCTTGCTTCTTGCCTTCTGAGATGGCCCACGCTCTGTCTGTGGAGTGTGCTTCCTCTCTAAATAAACCTGATTCTCACCTACCACTTCATGTCTGAATTCTTTCATGACGAAGAAGGAACCTTAAAATCACCAGCAACAGTGATAAAATTTTTCTTAAGGGAGAAAGGAGGAAGACAGTGGTAAATCCACAAATTCCACTCTTGGTTTTGGGCAACACGCTCTTCCACTTAACAGGAATGTGTCCCTTTCCTTGGAAATAAGAAGCACAAAGCATGAATCCTGAGGATGCCCTCACAGTGTGTCTTGGGGAAGGAGCGCTGACCACAGGCAGCAAGTTATAACCTTTTCTGCAAGGGTTGCAGTCGGCACTGCTGTTAAAGTGCACTTTTTATGCAGTAACCTCATAGAGAACTGAACTCCGAGAGCTGAAGTTTACTTGTGCTTTCCAACCAAAAGACCCCAACCCTTCATTAAAGCTATAAATACCAGAATCCCTTCATCTTTGAAATACAGCCAGTTCTAGGTCTTGCTGAAATAGCCCGAAGCTGGTACACACAACGCATGTGTGTATGGTGAAAGAGGTCTTTGTGAATTTGCCTCTGCTGGAGGCCGGAGAGAAGGGTGAGCGGAATGTACTGGAATGTCTGGCAAACAGCAGAGGCAGATTTGGGGTTTAAGCTGCTTAGTGGGCCCCGCGGGGCTCTGCTCTAATCTCCTCCATGTGTGAGTCTGCAGGCTGCCTGGGTAACTCAGCCTCTGCACCATCTCCACAGCCGGGAAGCACAGCGTGGGGCAGGGGACCCATCTGCGGGCTCGGGAGGACACCATGCCCCCACTGAAAGCTGGGCACGTGCGCAGCCCTGGTGCTCGCCTGCATGAGACTTCCTTCCTCCCAGACCCTGCCCCAGCCTCCCCCTTGTGTTCAAGAACGCAGATGACACACGCCCTGAGAAAGACCCCAGGGCCAGCACTTCATCCCAACTACTTATCTGTGGTGATGCCGGCCTCCGTCAATAACAAATGGCAAAGGGGAAGGGGGGCTGGGAGGAATTGGGAGATGGGGATTGACATATACACACTACTGACACTATGTATAAAATAGATAACAAGTGAGAACCTACTGTGTAGCACAGGAAGCTCCACTCAACTCTGCTCAGCTCTGTGGTGACCTAACTGGGAAGAAAATCCAAAACAGAGAAGATATATGTATACATATAGCCGATTCGCTTTGCTGCACAGCAGAAACTAACACAACGTTGTAAAGCAACTCTACCCCGATAAAAATTACTATAAATAAAATAACAAAGGTCATTTAGGACCTACTATGTACCACACACTGCACTAGACTCTGCAGAGAGAACAGTAAACAAGGCAGGCGTGGTCTCTGCCCTCCAGACCATACTTTCACCCAGGAAGCAAACCACAGAAAAGTCAATAAACGGAAAGCAAGAGAAACGCAGATTGTGAAAAGTTCTTTAACTAAAAAACAAAACAAAGTAAACCAAAAACCAAAACAACAAAGCCAGGATAAATAAAGTAGGGGCTGGTCAGAGAAGGCTCTCCAGGAGCAGGTGGCAGTGGACGAACTTCCCAGCAGGGGCTCCTCCTTGCAGGGCAGGAGGTAGGAAGGGCTTGCAGGGGCCTGGGAGCTGCAAGGAGGCCAGTAGGGCAGGAGCCGGGGAGCAAAGGGGTGAAGGACAGGAGATGAAATGGGAGTCAGTGGGGTCTCTGTCTTCACAGGGGTGAGGCCCTACTGGGAAGCTGAAATTTATCACAAGAGCAGGGGAGGCACCAGAAGGATTTCCAGCCGTGGTAAGGGTGCTTACAGCGTGAGAGTGTGTGTGCTTTAAGTCACTAAGGCTACTGCATAGTGATGGGAGGAAGGAGGCATGAGTAAACTAAATGAGATCAGCCAGGAAGGTACTGGAGGAATCCAGGGGAAAGACGATGGTGGCCTGGACTAGAGAAGGGAGGATGGAGCTGGGTGAGGGAGGGCCGACTGCAGATCAGTTTTACAAGTAGAACCAACAGGACTTGGTGGTGAACTGTGACATCTGTGACATGAGATAAATGTGGGGAATCCAAGACGAGCGCAACTGGGTGGCTGACGGTGCAACTTTCCTTTCCGTTTTTTGTGTTTTTTTAATATTTATTTATTTATTTTGGCTGCCCCGGGTCTTAGCTGCGGCACACGGGATCTTTAGTTGCGGCGTGAGAACTCTTAGTTGTGGCATGTGGACTTCTTAGTTGCGGTAGGCATGCGGGATCTAGTTCCCCGGCCAGGGATGGAACGCGGGCCGCCTGTACTGGGAGCGCAGAGTCTTACCCACTGGACCACCAGGGAAGTCGCAGTGCAACTTTCTGATACGGAAAAGCTTGGGGGTAGGAATATATCTTAGCAAAGCAGTAACGGGGGACAGGAGAGTTTGGGGGAGGAAAGATGAGATACAAGTCAGCAGTGGCTCTCTGGGGTGGGTGTCTCTACCCACCCCACCCCAAAGCTTCCCGTCCTCCCGGGCACCTGGCCTGAGCAGCTCCACCCCTGGGAAACCTCTTCCCTCCCTCATCACCACCCAATGCTCCTTTCCAGCAAGCCCTGTCTCCAGGGTGAGGAGGGGACCCGTGCATGTTCATGTCACCTTAACTTGCTTCTTCTGACCCTCAGCTGTCAGCACACAGACAGACTAAACCATTCAGAGATCTGGCATGGCGGGATGGGAAAGGAGGGAAACAAACAGGGCCAGGGGAGCTAATCCTGTAGAGGAAAGGCCTCCAAACGTACAGCCTCCAGCAGACTCCAGCAGGCCTCAAGATGTATGGAAAAGCCCAGCCTTGGAACTGAGGGATATAAACCAGCAGTGGGGCAAGGTCAAGGTGCAGCTGCCTTGTGGCTCTGAGCAATGGTCTTACTGGAAGAAGGACACAAGGACAAGGGACGGGGTCCAACCCCCAGCGGGAGAGGAAAGGAGAAGAGCAAGATTTGGACAGCGAAGAAAGTCCCGATATGCAGACCGGGTCAGCCCATCAGAGGACAGGTATGTGGTGTCTCCCATCTCCAAAGGCACCGCACCCCCAGGCCACCATAACACCAGGCCTCTCCATCAGTGGGGCCCAAGCTCCCATTCACTGAATCCCCACCACTTGCCACGTGTTGAGGCAGACAGCAACTTCGTGTCACGCTCAGCACCCCCTGAGCCCCATTCCGTAGATGTGGACACAGCCTCAGAGCAGTGGCGGTCTCTGCTGGGAACTCAAAGCTGGGAAGCCGTAGAGTCAGGAAGGGACCTCAGGTGAGTCTCCCTCCAGAATCCTTGGCTCTTCCACCGCAGTGCCTCACCTGGGCCGGCTGAGCTCAGGACCGGGCTGGGCTCATGGTAAGTGCCAAGGCCTTAGTGCTGGGGGGTCCTTGGGGACAGTGGCCAGGCAGCAGGCAGCTCACCATTCAACCTGCTCCCCAGTCTGCTCTCAGGGCCTGTCCTGTTCCTTCATCTGTGGTCTGCAGTGAGGGGGGCATATCAATAACCCTTGGTCCTCCAACGCCTAAATCCCAGATCTTTCTGCTGCCTTATAGCTTAGAAAAGAAATGCCAGCACTTCCGTGGGATTGAAGGACGATCCCCACCCCAGAACCCTTCCTTATGCAGCATGATTCTGTTCTGCCTAGGGCCTCTGTGTTCTTTCTCACTTCTGCAGGAAGCTTGTCTTCTACCCCAGACCAGCTCTTCTCAAGCATTTTTACCTGGTAGCACGTTTTTAAAATGATGACATTGGTACAGCTTGCAGGGTAAACAGAGGATGCTGCTCTGGCTTCCCCAGCCCCTAACACCTGTAACCCATTCAAGACCCTCCACTGGGAAGCATAAAATGTCTAGCATGTGTCTGGCACATGGTAGGCATTCAAAATACGTTAGCTTAGTCCCCCTCTGTCCTATCTTAACGTAGGCAGCAGGAAAGTAACTAGATCACATGGCAGCAACATATACCAGATTTTCTGGGACAGTCCCAAATGTAAATCGTTTTATCATTTTCAAAAAGGTAACATTTTAAATGTATAATTCCATGAAATTTAAAGAAAGATTTATTCAAGTATTGAGGCAGGCAGAATTCTGTGATGGCCCCCAGGAATTCCTTAAACTAGGGGTCTTATCCAGGTGGGCCTTTTCACAAAGCCTTTTTTTTTTTTAATATTTATTGATTTATCTATTTATTCTTGGCTGTGTTAGCACGCGGGCTCACTAGTGCAGCGCGCGGGCTTCATCGCTCCACGGCACATGGGATCTTAGTTCCCTGACCAGGGGTGGAACCCGCGTCCCCCGCATTGGAAGGCAGATTCTTAACTCCTGGACCAGCAGGGAAGTCCCCTCCCATAAGCCTTTTAAAGTGGAGAGTTTTCTCTGGCTGGCGGCAGAGGAGGAAGTTAGAGGTCTGACCTGCCTCTGCTGGCTTTAAGATGGAGAGGCCACTGGCAAGGAGAACAGGTGGCCTCTAGGACCCGAGAGGTGACCTGCCAGACCGCCAGCAAGGAAATAGGGACCTTATTCCTACAGCTGCAAGGAATTAAATTCTGTCAATGACCAAGCATGAGCTTGGAAACAGATTTCTCTCCAGAGCCTCCAGACGAGAACTCGGCTGGCTGACTCCTTGGTTTCAGCCTTGTGTTTCCCTGAACGGGGGACCCAGCCACAGCACGCCCGACTTGGACACACGGAACTGTGAGCTCAGTGTGTGAGTTTATGGCGATTTGTTAGCAACAGAAAACTAACAGGTCTAACTTGCATAAAATAAATTCACTTTTAAGTGGTCAGCTCAGGGAGTTTTGATAAATTTTTTGATGCACCTACCATGATAATCAACATACAGAACATTTCCGTCACTCCAAATCTCCCTCTGCGTGCAGTTCTCTTCCTCAGTCCCCAGGTCCTGAACTGTGTTTCTGTTCCTATCTTTTTTTTTTTTTGTTTCCTTTTCTGGAATGTCATATAAGTGGAACATAAAGTAGAGAGCCTTTTGTGTTTGACTTATTTCACCTAATGCAATGCTTTTAAGATTCCTCTGTGTTGTTGCACGTATCAGGTCAGTTGTTTATTGCTGAGTAATATGCCCTTGTATGTATCATAATTTATCTCTTCACCTGTGATGTAGGTTTGGATTATTTTCAGTTGTTGGCCATTATGAATAAAGCTTCTCTGAATATTTTCATGAACTATGTCTTTGTGTAGACAATGTATTTTTATTTCTCTTGGTAAACATCTGTGTGGACTGTATGATACATTTGTGTTTTCCGAAGTGGCTGTTCCATTTCACACTGTTACCAGAGATGGATGCGGGTTTCAGTTATTCCACATCTTCATCAATGCTTCCTATTGTCAGACTTTTAAATGTTAACCATTCATGGGAGTATGCAGTAGTATCTCATGAGATTATTTTTTTTCATTTAGTTATTGGCTGCGTTGGGTCTTCGTTGCTGCGCACGGGCTTTCTCTAGTTGTGGCGAGCGGGGGCTACTCCTCATTGCGGTGTGAGGGCTTCTCATCACGGTGGCTTCTCTTGTTGCAAAGCACGGGGCTCTAGGCACACGGACTTCAGTAGTTGTGGCACACGGGCTCAGTAGCCGTGGCTTGCAGGCTCTAGAGCACAGGCTCAGTAGTTGTGGCACACGGGCTTAGTTGTTCCGCGGCATGTGGGATCTTCCCAGACCAGGGCTGGAACCCGCGTCCCCTGCATTGGCAGGTGGATTCTTAACCACTGCGCCATCAGGGAAGCCCCATGAGATTTTAATTTGTATTTGCCTAATCACTAATGTTGTGAAGCTTCTTTTCATGGGCTTATTTGCCATCTGTGTATGTTCCTGGGTAAAGGGTCTGTGCAAATCATTCACCCATATATATATATTTTTTAATGTTCTGGATACAAGTCCTCTATCAGCTATGCATTTTGCAAATATTTTCTTCCAGTCTGTGGCTTGTCTTTTCATTTCCTTAACAGTGTCATTTGAAGGGCAGAAAATTTTAATTTCAAAGAAGCCCAATTTATCAACTTTTTTAATGGTTTGTGCCTTTTCTGTCATAGCTAAAAAGCTTTGCCTAAATAAAGGTCACAAAACTTTTCTTCTAATAGTTTTATCACCGTAGCTCTTCTATTTAAGTTTATGATCAATTTGAAATTAATGTATTGTATGTGATGCATGGTAATGGTTAGGGCTTGGTTTTTGCTTATGAATATCCAGTTGTTCCAGAATCACTTAGTAAGAGTGTCCTTCCTCCATTGCACTGCCTTTGCATCTTTGTAAAAAAATCAATTGACCATGTATGTGTGAATCTATTCTGTTCTATTTGCCTATATATACATATACATATATATATATAATTTTTTAAGCCATACTTATTGTCTTGGTTACTGTAGTATTATATTAAGTCTTGAAATCATGTAGTGTGAGTCTTTCGACTGTTTTTTTTTGTTTGTTTTCTAAAATCCTTTTGGTTATTCTAGATCCTTTGCATTTCTATGTAAATTTTAGAGTCCGCTTGTCAATTTCCATGAAAAAAACCTTCACGGATTTTGATTGGAATTGCACTGAACCTATGGACTAATTTGGGAAGAAATGAAACCTTAACAATATTGAGTTTTCCAACCCATGAACACAGCATACCTCTCCATTTATTTAGGTCTTCCTTAATTCCTGATAACAACGTTTTATATGTTTCAGTGCATAGGCCTTACACATATTTTGCTAATATTTTCCCTAAATATTTAATTTGTTGATGCTTATACAATGGTATTTAAATTTTTGTGTCCAATTATTCATTGTTAGCATATATAAGTACAATTAATTTTTGTAATCTTGACCTTTTCAACATTGCTAAACCCACTTATTAGTTCTAGTACCTTTCTGGTAAATTCTCTGGGATTTTCTATGCTGAAAATTATGTCATATGCAAATACGGTTTTACTTTTTCCTTTCTAATCTGTAGGACTTTAATTTCTTTTTCCTGACTTATTGCACTGACTGGAACCACAAGCCAAACATTGAATAGAAGTAGTAGAAGGCATTCCTTGCGTGTGTTCTTGAGCTTAAGGGGAAAGCATTCAGTGTTTCACCATTAAGTATGCTGTTAGCTATAGGTTTTCAGTAAATGCTCTTTATCAGGTTAAGGAAGTTTCTGCTATTCTTAGTCTGTGCAGAATTTTTAATAAAGAATCAATCTTAAATTTTGTCTCATGCTATTTCTTCATCTACTGACACGATCATATCATAGGTATTATTTTTTTCTTTTTTAGTGTATCAATAGACTGAATTATATTAATTAATTTTCTAATGCTGAAACAGACTTGCATTTTGGGGAAAAACCCCACTTGGTCATGAAGTACTATCCTTTTTATGTATTGAAGGATTTGAGTTGTTACAGTTTTGTTAAGGATTTTGGCTGCTGTGTTCATAAGGGACATTGGTCTGTAGCTTTCTTTTCTTGTTAGATCTTTGCCTTGTTTTGGCATCAGGGTAATGCTGGTAATACAAGTTGAAAAGTGTTGCCTTCTCATATTTTCTGGAAAAGCTTATGTAAAATAGCTATTGTTTTTAAAGGTCCATATCCCTATTTGAACTCTTTTTATTTTATTTTATTTTATTTTATTTTTGGCTGCACCACGCGGCTTGCAGAATCTTAGTTCCCTGACCAGGGATTGAACTCAGGCCCGCAGCAGTGAAAGCGTGGAGTCCTTACCACTGGACCGCCAAGGAATTCCCCAAAATTGTTATTATTTTTTAAATTTTTGGTAAAATTTCTTAAATTTTTGGTGGAATTTACCAGTGAGGCCACCTGGGCCTGGAGTAGTCTTTGTGAGAACGTTTTTATCTATGAGTTCATTTTATTTAACAGATAAAGGACTAATCAGCTTACCTATTTCTTTTGAGTAACTTGTGTCTTTTAAAGAACTAATCCATTTCATCTAAGTTATAAATTTACTGGCATAAAATTGCTTATAATAATCTCTTATTATTTTTTTATTTTTTAGTGACTAGGGCTCTAGAGTGATGTCCCCTCTCTAATTCCGGATATTGGTAATTTGTTTCTTCTCTTTTTTTTGCTGATTAGTTTTGCTAGGAGTTTATCAACTTTATTGATCTTTAAAGAACCAACTTTTGGATTTATTAATTTCCTCTGTCATTTTTCTGTTTCCTGTCTCACTGATTTCTGTCCTGATCTTCATTATTTCCTTTCTTATGCTTACTTTGGTTATGCTTCGCTCTTTCACTGTGGTCAGAAGACATCGTTTTAATGATGAGAATCCTTTTAAATTTATTGAGGGTTTTTTTGTTTTTGTTTGTTTGTTTGTAGCCCACAGTATGGACTACTTTAGCAAATGTTTTATGTGCAATTGAAAAGACTGTGTATTCTACTGATGTTGGATGGAATGTTCTATAACTGTCAATTAGATCAAGTTGGTTAGTGATGTTGTTCAGATCTTATATAGCATCTCCGATTTTCTTGTCTATTTGCCTTATCCATTGGAGGGAAGTGTTGAAACCTCCAGCTATAATTATAGACTTGACTTTTTCTTTTTCAATGCTTTCCATTTTTTTCTTTATATGTTTCAAAGCTCTGTTAATACACTCTGCATACACATTTAGGATTGTTATGTTTTCTTAAATTTACCCCTTTCTGGGACTTCCCTGGTGGTCCAGTGGTTAAGACTCCATGCTCCCAATGCAGGGGGCACAGGTTCGATCCCTGGTCGAGGAACTAAGATCCCCCATGCCACAAGGTATGGCCACAAAAAAAGAGAAGTACCCTTTTCCAATTCCTCTTTATTTCTGCCAACATTTCTCATTTTGAATAAACTTTGAATGTATAGTCCCTCTAGCTTTCTTTTGATAAGTATTAACACAGAATATCTTTTTACATAATTTTACATTTTCACCTATTTGTGTGTCTTTAAATTTAAAGTAAGTTTCTTGCTTTTTAAAATCCAATCTAGGACTTCCCTGGTGGTGCACTGGTTAAGAATCCACCTGCCAATGCAGGGGACACGGGTTCGAGCCCTGGTCCGGGAAGATCCCACGTGCCGTGGAGCAACTAAGCCCGTGAGCCACAACAACTGAAGCCCACGTGCCTAGAGCTCGCTGCAACTAAGGAAAGCCCAGGCACAGCAATGAAGACCCAATGCAGCCAAAAATAAATAAATAAATTTGAAAAATAAATAAATAAATAATAAAATCCAATCTGACAATCTTTGCTTTTTAACTGAAGTGATTAGAACATTGACATTTAATATAATTGTTAATATGACTGGGGTTAAATCTACTATCTTTCTACTTGTTTTTTATTTATCACATCTGCTCTTTAATCCTTTTTCCTCTTTCACTGTCTTCTTCTGAATTGAGAATTTTAAAAATAATTCCATTGACCTCCACTATTGACTTAGTTATTCCACTTTATTTTATTTTTAATGATTGCCCTAGGTTTTACAATATATACCTTTAAGTTATCACACTCTGTCCTGTTCTCTCTCTCTCTTCCTCCCATAACTCAACTACATGTATGTTAGATCATTGGAATTTATCCCACAGCTCTTAGGGCCACATCACCTGCTTCTAGACTCTTTGGCAAGCTCGTTCACATGAAGATGGAGTGGACAAGGATGAAGAGTAGTCCAGCCATAGTAGCACCAGGATTTGACCCCTTTGGGCAGCTCAGAAGTTCAGAGTAGATGTTCAGCCAGGCTGCAAAGCACATGTCCAAAGGACTCAAGTCTTTGATCAAACTCTTCGCTCGAGGTGGAGAGAGAGGAGGGTGAGCGTTTAGAAAACTCAAGAAGTTTTAGAGTCTCTCTGAGTGAATTCAGTTTTTATTTCAGCCACGGTTCTGCTGGCGATAGAAATTTGCTGTCTGCCTATTAGGTGTTCTCGCAGTCGTTTCCAGGCAAACACCTTCCCCCGCCTCCTCTCCTCCCTGGGGTGAACTTGAGTCCTGGAGGGCTTTCCATCATGAGAGTGTGTGTCTGCACCAGGGCACTAAGCAACTAGTCTCACGTAACTGTCATCCTCACACACACTGACATCTGCTGAGACAGCGGGTTTCCAGCTTGGCTTCTGGTCATACAGTTCTGTTGATTCTGCCTACTAGGTCGCTTTAGTTTTGCCAGTGTTCTGGGGTGGACGTGAGCCACAATAAGCCACACACGAAAAAAACATTCTAGTGCCTCTGGAGTACTTGCGGGGAGTGCAGGACCCAGCTGGGCTGCCGTGGCCTGTCTGTCTAGACACATTTCAGCTCCACTGCCTTTTCACCCACCAGGCCCTCCGCACAGCTTGCGGCGTTCTGTCTTCTCCCGGGAATCAACACGCTGGCTCGCCCTGCTCTCAGGTCCCCTGACACGTATGAAGTACCTGTGATCCCTCATCCCTTCCCGCAGGGCCAGTATGAGGGCAGGGATCTGTGGTGCCCTGCGGGTGACAAGCCAGTATCTCAGCTCTCTTTCTAACACTGTCCCCTCCTCCCCTAAGGGGTGCTTTCTTTGATTGGTTTTTGTTTTATCCTGAGACGGGAAAAACTAACCGATCTTATAGTCTTCTAAAACTATTATTTATGACATTAAGTGTGTGTCCCGCATTATTTAGAACTCAGATTTTTTTTTATATTCAAAATCTGAAATTTAATATTTTTCTCTTAAAATATCATCTTTGCCCTGAGTTCAAAAACCTTACTTGGGAGTCACAGGCCGAGATCTGACTTTTCTTACTCTCTGGTTCTACTACGAGAATCATCCC
Source organism: Globicephala melas (assembly GCF_963455315.2). Taxonomy (NCBI): domain Eukaryota; kingdom Metazoa; phylum Chordata; class Mammalia; order Artiodactyla; family Delphinidae; genus Globicephala; species Globicephala melas. The sequence continues at coordinate 81,295,662 of NC_083329.1, read as the reverse complement.
TTGGCAGTGGGTACAGAGTTTCAAAAAGAGGACCTGGAGATAAAGAGAAATGACTGAAGAAAAAATTATTGAGACTATCTTGATGAGTGTCTTGAAATACTATCCAGTTACATGTATATAAAAGATGGACAACTATAAAAGTTGGTCACAATTTCTTTATTTAGCATTGTTTCACTAAAAGATTTAAAATCAACGTTCAACCCTTAACCTATGAATAGTGTAAATACTTAAAAGTCTCTCCTTGTTTCTTTTGTATCTTAAAAAACCCTTGTTGTCTATTTTTAGCAAGCTTACTACTTCTGTGTTTTCTTTGCCGTGACTGTGACATCTGCCTTAGGTATTAGGCTCCTCTGGAGCAGAGGCTGTATTTTTCCCAGGAACTACACTCATTTCCTGATAGATTGGTTCTGGCAGCTCTCCCGTCTCCTCCTCTAACTCCTGCAAGATATGCGGCTCCCTTTTCCCACTATCCCCAAATACAATCCTAGACTGCAGCCAAAATCGTCTACTTGCGGTTCATTTATTCATGAATAACTATGGGGAATCAACCATATGACATTTGTTGGCAGGCAGAAAAGTAGTAGCGTAGTAATATGTCATGTTTGTCGAGCACTAGGCATTGCCCACTTTTCTTAGTGTTTTATATGTATTTCACTAAGTTGTCCCAACTGTTTAAGGCATATACTGTTATTATTTCCATTTTACAGCTGAGGAGTACGAGTCTCTGAGAGGTTAGGCATCTTGCTAAAGTTACCGGGGCTAGAGCCATGATTCCAGCCCATCCAGTCCGGCTCCAAAACCCACACTCCTAATCTCCACACTGCCTCACACCCCAGGAGGTCTGTCAAATTTCTACCGAAACTCGAGGGATTCTTAGGTAGAACTACGTCAAATATGACTGACGTTAGGAAGCTACTGTCTACTTAAGTGTGTAGTGACTTCCCTGGGCGAGTGAGTTGGACAGCAATATTGTTTTGGTTGGTCTCCAGCACTCTGCCATAGGGAAGCAGCCCTTCCTGGAGGCTTATGAGTTCCTTCTCCTTGGTGGTGTGTCCTTGCAGAGACGTTGGGTGAATAAAGTTATCAGCGTTTGAAATCACTTCCCCACAATATTCCACAACTTTTTCTGATCTTATTCCCACCAAGTAACCAACTTATTATTCCACGCACAGCACTTTACCATTTACCCACCTAAGGCTTTGCCCTCTGTCTCACTACGGGAGGCTATTGGACTTACAGGTACCACCAAGTACCTTCTAACATCCCATTGATTTTCAGTCAGAATATCAAGTGGAGAGAGTAATAACATCACGGAGCCATGGCTCCTGTCACGGTCAGGGAGAGGAAGCTGGGGGGCCCCCCAAAGGGAAAGCAATGGCCCGGTACAGTGGTAGTCAGGGTGAGGGCAAAGGGGGAGCAGAAGCTGAGCAGACCGGAAAGGTCAAGCCGTGGGAAGAAAACAGCATGCAGGAATGAAAAGAGCAAAACCAGTGAATAGTTAAGGCCAGAATCCAATAGAATGAGAGCAGAACCATTTCAACACCCAAAAAGAGGTGACTGAAGTATCCAATTAAACAAGGGCGTTACCTCAGTCCTTTGAATAGGCACATGGGTCAACCCAATCTTTTGTTTCTGAACTTCTTTCGGAACCCCTATCTTTTCTGAAAGGAAGACACGGTATCATAATATCATTAGGGTAGAGGGGTGTTTTGTGGAACCCAAGAGCATGAGGATAGCTGGGTCTCAGAAGTGTGCAAGGATGTGGGACCCTCAGAGGCTCTCTCTTTGCTGTCTCTGCATTTCTGCTTTATTCTTCACTCTCTGTTTCTATTGCTTTTTCTAGGACCGCAACACTCCTTAACTCGGGTGTTAGAGGTCCATCCAGATTCTCTCTCTGGATTTCAGTTTTACATTTCAGGAAGAAAAGATTCTCCGATTGGCCTAGTCTGGTCAGGTACTACCCTTGGACTAAACAATCGTGCCTAGGTTTGGGGTCAAGTTGTAGTAGCATGGCTGGTGAGAACCTACTATGGGCGTTGGGCCCCTCCTTCAGTTTCACCATCTCCCAGGCCAGTCTGTGTTGCTGTAAGGATCAGATTAGAGAATATATATGAGAAGCTGCCATGAAAATGGAAAGTACTGTTACAATTTTCATGGCTGAAATGTGTAACCGTAAGGAAATATTTGAAGCCCAAATTGCTTTTGTGGTAATATTATTAGTTTCCATGCATTATAAAGATACCCTAGATATATAGAGTCCTGTAAATTGGAATCAATTTGCTTCTTCTGAGATTTAATTCTAAACCTTTTGCTTGCAAAGGATGCAGTGAGAGAAGGGCAGGCTTTCCAAGAACAGGTCTCCTGATTTATAGAGAAGAAAAGTCTAGAATTGGAGGGAGCAGGGAGAGACACAGAGACAGTCATTATTTGGTATCCAAAAAGTTAACAGAGGAAACTGTTAAGCACCAATCAAGGATGTGTGAAGGGGAAAGTGGCTGGATTTTAAGTTTCCTCTATAGAATCTCTCTTCCAGAAAAGAAGCCAGTTGTACCCCCTGGAGAGGATGCTTTGTGCCGCTAGTGATAATTGCTCCTCATTAACTTGGCCACAAAGAAGCCGTGTGCTGTGCATAGAGGTAGATGTGGTTGCTTTCTTCTAGTTAAATGCTAATTATTTTAGACCATATGGTTCTTGGGCTGTAGATTTTTATTATTAAATTTCCTGACTCCTCTTCCATTGTAAAAAGCAAACAAATAAACAAAAGGTAACTCAAAAGAAAAATATCATAAGCTTTCATTTAAAAATGTGTTTCAGGGATTCTTCCGCTTGAGAGTACAGCATCTATTTTTAGCTGATAAAGCTTTAAATTCCATTCTATTTCACACTTAAAATTCAAAGGGCCAAGTAGATTGATTGTTTTACTTGTAAGGCTGTGTTGCCCAGAGTAAATTGTTTAACCTCATTGTGCTTTTTGAGGAGGAGAGGTAACATCTTACGTCTTGTGTGTTGCTGGGACTTTAAGCATAAAAACCATGCTAGAGCATAAAGTAAGTCATGACACAGTGTTTTTCTCTGCCTTGATGACAGTGCATCACAGAATTTTAATTATTAATGTGTTGTTCAGATGTGTCCAAATGCTTCCCTTTTAAAAGAAAAAAAGCAATGGAAAATGGAGTAACTGGGATGACACTAGAAATTAAATATAGGGCCACCTTTCTGAGATCTGTAAGTAGTTCAGAATATAGATGGAGGTGATCAAGGAGGAAAGAACCAAGTAGGAATAATCAGGTTAAACAGTAAGAAGATCAAGAATAAATAAAAGGGACTTCCCTGGTGGCTCAGTGGATAAGAATCCGCCGGCCAATGCAGAGGACGTGGGTTTGATCCTTGGTCCGGGAAGATCTCACATGCTGCGGAACAACTAAGTCAACGAGCCACAACTACTGAGCCCATGTGCCACAACTACTGAAGCCCGCACAGCTAGAGCCCATGCTCTGCAACAAGAGAAGCCACCACAATGAGAAGCCCACGCACCGCAATGAAGAGTAGCCCCAACTCACTGCAACTAGAGAAAGCCTGTGTGCAGCAAAAAAGACCCAACACAACCAAAAATAAACAAAATTAAATCTAAAAAATAAAAAAGAATAAATAAAGGATGTTGAGAGAAGACGTGCAGGGGTGTGTGTGCATGTGTGCACATGCACACACACCCCAAAGAACAAAAACTAAATAACATATTTGAACCTCAGAATTAAACAGAGAAAATTTCCCTGTGGATCTGTTGACATCTTCTACAGGAAAAAAAAAATTACTTCTACCAGAATTTTTCAAGGAAGTGTATGCGGATGGATATTCTTGAACTGACAACCAGTCAGTCGGTCCACAAAAATGGATAACTTAGTCAGAGCCAGACAATGGCAGAGGAAATACACCCGGGAAACAAGATAGACATGATCCCAATCCTTGAGGAGCTTCTTGTCTAAAGGAGAGAGATACATAAACAAAAATAGCAGTCAATGATAAGGCTACAGAGGAATAACACAGGGTATGTCCAGGAGCTTATTAGAGGTGCACCTAACCTGGAGGGTGGGGGAGCCTGGGAAGGCAGAGAATTGCACGTTCAATGGCCCTGGGTGAGGAAATGCTACCGAATCCAAGCTCGCTCTGCTCGCCGCATGACAGGCCAATAATCAGAGATGAGGTGTTGAGGCAAGGAATACTACTTTATTCGGAAAGCTGGCAGACTGAGAAGATGGCAGACTAGTGTCTCAGAAGAACCATCTCATTGGCGTCTGGATGCCAGTTTCTTTAATAGAACAGAGAGGGGGAAGAAGTGAGGAAGTAAAGTAAAAAGGCCATTTGTCTTGCAAAATACCTCCTGGAATGGCCAGCCTCGAGGAGGGGATATGTTAATTTCTTCTTTCCTGCAGGCATCCTCAGGTGGACAGGGTCTGATTGTCTCCCTGTGAGCTGAACAAAGGCACTTTAGTTTAACATTCAGGTGGAGGGGCAGGGTTCCCCGAGGCAGGCCATTATGTATGCCAATAGCTATAGACAATACCCTTTTAGTGATTATAGCAACAAAAAGCAATGAAGAGCAAAGGTTAAATTAAAAGAAACAGATCCAACATGGAGTCAGATTTTGTTCTTCCCTGTTACAGAAAGGGAGCATGGACTTCTGCATTCCTGAGCTCCCCTAGACTGTCCACCAGTAACTGTGAGGGGAAGTCCTCATTAGCAACTGTGGTTTAAAGGAAAATGTTTTGAACTTGAAGTCAGACCAGTTCTAGATCCACCATTAAAAGTTGTGAGATCCTGAGCTTCCTCATCTCAGTTTCCTTGTCTGTAAATTGGAAATAATAAAATATTTCCATGATTCTAAGTGACTGGAAGCTGCATTATCAATTTAATAAGAAATTTTCAAGGTAAGCATGGAGAGAGAAGTATGTGTCAATTGTAGTATACGTCCTGATTTCAGCAACATTAAAATGTAAAAATACGTACATCATAAAATTAAGAAAATGTGGTGATCTTCCAGAGTTGTTGTGAGGATTAAATGAGATTATATACAAGAATATAATTTCACACCGTGCTGTGGACTGAATGTCTGCATCCCCCAAAATTCATATGTAGAAATCCTAACCACCCATGTAATATATTAGGAAGGGGGGCCTTTGGGAGGTCCTTAGGTCATGAGGGTGGCTCCCTTGTGAGTGGGATTAGTGCCCTTGTAAGGAGAGACAGGAGAGCTTGCTCTGCCCTCCCTCTCTCCATGTGAGGATACATAAAGAAGGTAGCTGTCTGGCATCGAGGAAGTGTGTTCTCACCAGACACCAGACCTGCCAGTGCCTTGATCATAGACTTCTCAGCCTCTAGAACTGTGAGAAGTAAATTCAGTTGTTTAAGCCACCCGGTCTATGACATTTTTGTTATAGCAGCCTGAACAGACGAGGACACACTGTCAAGTCCTACAGTGGAAGTATTATTACTTGCCTCACCATCTGCATGAGACCCAGACTTTAATAAAATACTAATGACTTGAAAAAATGGATATGCCGTTCAATCTTGGGATCAAATTTCTTCGTAAGAGTCATTTTTATTAAGGAGGTTATATCATTCTTAACAACTAATATGCAGAGGCTTTTAGAACTAAAAGGAAATTTAAACTTCAATGAATTCTATCCTTAAATTGTATAATAGTAAAAAACAGGATCAGAGAAGTAAGATTGCTTTTCTGTATACATATGGTACATGACTCCGTTGGGACAGAAAGAGGACTTTTTATAGACGATGTTGACAACCGTTAGTGATTATGGCTATGGTGAACTCTTGGAATCGCTGTGTAACCTCAGCTCCTACACAGCAGCTGAAGGATGCCAATCCCCCCCAGTAAGCAATGCCTTAGCAACAGTGCGGTACAAGGTTAAGCTGATTTGGGGGATGGGATTGGGGGGGGATGGGATGGGGGCAGGTGGGAAAGGCATAGATGGAGAATTCTGAAGTATGAGATGAGCTTCCTCCCCATGGGAAACAAAATCATGCTCAGTCTGAGGGACAGAGTTGCTGGAATTGTCGGTCCTTCTGTACAGGGGTGTTTCCATACCCCTCCAGGAGCCCTCCCCCCCCCCACCCCCCCGCAAGCCGTCTGAAAATGACAAAGCAGAGGAGGTCTCTCAGACACATGACCACTGGTTGGGGTGGAGAGTGAGGCATGTCTGTTCACACTAGAACCATAAGAGGTTATTATTTTCTTTGTAGTCACCAGGAAGGCTGCGTTGGGTTGGGGTGAGTGATGACATTGCTAGCATCCCAGGAAGTGCATTTGCGAATGATTCAATCACATACCTACCTACACCCATGTCCCCCCACCCCGGCCCCCCTCAGCAGCGTAGCAACGCTATAGCAACTCTCTTATCAAAGCACTGCAGGCAGGACGCAGCACTTTGTGCCTCTATCTATAGAAGGCAGATGAGGATGGGGTTGTCACCATCCCCCATCTGGGGATACTGACGCCTGGTTACATCATTGTTCTAAGCTCCCTGCAGATGACGAGAAGTCCAGTCTGTTGTTTTAACTCTGTGTTGCTCTATCTGGCACGCGGTTGGCCTGCTCTTCAACTTCAAGACAAACTGGAAACAGGCTGCCCAACAGTGGGCAAAGCTGAACTGGAGAGTCACAGGATTTTACAGCAGGAAGTCGGGTATGCAATCTGTGTTTACCTACAACGACTTCCTTGAGTTCTCAACACAGAAGTATCATTGCAACCGTCGCTGACAGATGCAGGATCAGAGACTAGGAAAGCGTAGTCAGACCGCTCAGCGTGGGAGGACTGGTTCGTAAAGGAGCTGAGATTCCCACCCGGGATCCTGACTCGCAGAGTTCTGTCAGGGCCGCGTCAGCACGCCTCCCCCCCAGGGGTCCCCGTGCGCGCGGCCCCGTCCCCAGGCACCGGGCCTGCCCAGGGCTTCGGCTCCGCGCCCGGCGCTGCGGCGCCTCCCCAGCCTTTGTTTGAGTGCCGGAGAGCCCGGAAACAGAGAGAGGCGTGACTTCAATATTCCTGTGGTTTTTGAGCAAGCGATTGCCTAACCTGTGTCTGTCTCACGCCGGCGTGAAGCGTCCGTAGGCAGAGCCGGCTGCGCTGCGAGCGCTTCCCTGGGCGCGCGCGGCCTCCCCACCCATCCTTCCCCGTACACCAAGCAGCCAGGGCCGCGGGTGGGAGGCTCTCCTCGTGGCTGGCGTGGCGGAGCGTGGAGATCTTTTTCATTCATAAAACGAACATCCCCGCTCGCTGCCTTCCCGCCGGCCTCTTGCCGCGCCATCCGCGGCCAGGCAGGCCTGGGTCCCGGGGAATCTGCTCGGAGGGCCAAGGGGCCTAAAGTGGCCCTTTGCGCGTTCCGCCGGGAAGCCCCATTTTATAAACCCCGTGTCGTGTCCTCCCGCTGCAGAGACGACTGACATGGATCGCGGAGGGACACTCGCGACTGAAGAGACGAGATGGCTTGTGGTTCAACTCAGAAGTAAAACCTCACCCTTTGACTTCAGGCTGTCCGACATTTTGTGGCTTGCATTTTTTGGAGCGACGGTCAACTGGGCTACCTCTCCATTTGTAAACAACCGGCTTTCTAGGTCCCTGTTGTCCCCCTTTTATGGCGGCAGGTGGGATCAGGGGAGTGGGCGGGAGGGATGCTGGCAGGGGCGGGGCGGGCCAGGTCGCTGCGCTAATTCAAGATGCGACCTCCATCCAGATAAAAGCTTGCTGTTAACAGCGGTTTTCTCTGCGAACCCTTAAAATTGCCCCAGGACTCCCCTAGCAGCGAGAGGCGAGCCCTCATTCGCCGAGCGGGCCCCCCTCGCCCCTCCTTTGCCCCCTCCCTGCCGCTCCTCTCGGCCCTGGAAATTACAACTCCTCGGCGCACGGCGCCGGCAGGAGGCGGCGGCGGCACGGAGACCGGAGGGGATTCCCGAGCCAGCCGGGCGCTCGCCTTCCACCCGCGGGCCGCCGCGTCGCACGGCCAAGGTCACAGGCGCCGCAGGAGCAGCGGCGGCGAACCGGAGCAGCGGGGCCGTGCTGGCCGCGGAAAGAAGGCCCCGGGGCGCGTTCGACCCGCGTCGGCAGCGGCCTCAGAGAGAGGCGAGAGAAGGTCTCCGGGCCGGCGGGGCCCCCCGAGGTAGTCGCGGGCGCAGAGGCCCGGCAGCTGAAGGCCCCCGGGTCGGCGAGAGCGGAGCTCGGGCTCCAGCGTCGGCTCCCGGGCGCTGTCCGCGGCCTCGTGGTGCTGAACCCAGCCGCGAGCCAAGAGGCCTGCTCGCCCGCCTTCTCACCTACAGATCGCCCGCACTGGCGGTGGCCACCGGCCAGGGCAAAAGGGGCCCCTGGGCAGCTGCCCACTGCACCCGAGGGGCTGAAACAGGAGAGCCAGCGAACCTCAGCCCGGCAGCCGGTCCTCATGTGGAGAGGAGACGCGCGCAGCCGCCAGCGGCGGCGCTACTGCTGATTCATCCCCTAGAGCATCTCGCAGGCCACCGCGAGGGCAGCCGACCAGCTCCGGACTCTGGCCGCAGGTTGCAGCCGCTGGTGCAGGAGCCTCGCGGGCAGCAGGTGAGGACCCGCTCTCCTTCCTCTTGCCCCCAGTCGTCCGTGGGCGGTGGCCCCAGGACTGAGAGAGGGGCGTGCCCCCGGCTTGCAAAGCAGTCATGCCCGTGTGACGCGCCCGCCTCCCCCTCACTGGTGCTAGCCACGCTTGCTCGCCTCTGCCCGTCTCCGGGGCTTGGGCCGTTCCACCCTCCGCGCCGAGCCGCTCTCTCCGCCGGCGCAGCGATGGAGGAGGAGCTGAAGTGCCCCGTGTGCGGCTCGCTGTTTCGGGAGCCCATCATCTTGCCATGTTCCCACAACGTCTGCCTGCCTTGCGCCCGAACCATCGCGGTGCAGACCCCGGACGGCGAGCAGCACCTGCCCCCGCCGCTCCTGCACTCCCGGGGCTCAGGGCTGCCCGCAGGCGCCGCCGCCGCGCCCCCTCCGGACCATGAGACGCCGGCTGGCCCGGCCTGCGGCGGCGGCGGCGGCGGCGGCGGCGGGAGCGCGGCCGGCGGCGACCACGCCGACAAGCTGAGCTTGTACAGTGAGACAGACAGCGGTTACGGCTCTTACACCCCGAGCCTCAAGTCCCCCAACGGGGTTCGCGTGCTGCCCACGGTGCCTGCGCCGCCCGGCTCCTCGGCCGCCGCCGCCCGGGGCGCCGCCTGCTGCTCCCTGCCCTCGGCCTCCTCGAGCTCCATCACGTGCCCGCAGTGCCACCGCAGCGCCTCCCTGGACCACCGCGGCCTGCGCGGCTTCCGGCGCAACCGACTGCTAGAGGCCATCGTGCAGCGCCATCAGCAGGGCCGCGGGGCCGCGCACGGGGCGTCCGCAGCCGCTGCCGTGGCCGTGTGCCAGTTGTGCGACCGCACCCCGCCCGAGCCGGCCGCCACGCTCTGCGAGCAGTGCGACGTGCTCTACTGCGCTGCCTGCCAGCTCAAGTGCCATCCATCCCGGGGACCCTTCGCCAAGCACCGCCTGGTGTCGCCGCCGCCGCCGCCGCCGCGCGCGCCCGCCGAGGCCGCCTCTGCGTCTCCAGGCGCCGCCCAGGGCGCCCCCAGCGCAGGCGGAAGCTGCAAGAGCCCGGGTGCCGCCGGCGCCGGAGCGGCGGGGGGCGGCGCGGCCCGCAAGTACCCTACGTGCCCTGACCACGAAATGGAGAACTACAGCATGTACTGCGTGAGCTGCCGAGCCCCGGTGTGCTATCTGTGCCTGGAGGAGGGCCGGCACGGCAAGCACGAGGTGAAGCCGCTGGGGGCCATGTGGAAACAGCACAAGGTGAGCGCCCGCGGGGCAGGGCACGGGGCACGGACGCCAAGAAAAGGGCGCTCCCCTTCGTTAAATAAGCTCCAAGTACTCTGAGCTGAGTGTTGGAGATGGGAAGGGCATGGAAGGACGACACCCTAGGTCCCCTCGCGCCTGAGGCTTTATGATTCCACCCAAAAGTCGTCTAGAATGCAGAAGCAGGACTCGTTCACTCCCCAAATTGACGAATAAATTACCTTGATGGCCCCTCTGGGTTTATGACACCTAGGGCCCCCTTCCTCCCTCTAAAAAGTTCATATTTTTTTTTCTTTTCTTTTTTCCTTTCTTTTTTTTTTTTTTTTAAGTACAAGTGTTACCACCTGATTGCAGGAAAATGTCTGATGCCACCCGTGCTTGGTTAGTCTTCTCTGAAGGCAGGAAGGATTCTATCCCAACCCTCAGTGAAGGGATACACTATCTCCCTTAGACCAGAATTCCCATCAGCTTCTAGAGCAGAAAGTTTTCTACTCTCTCAGCTAGTCTCCAGCACTTTCTAACCCCAGAATGCCTCTCAGCTTAAAGGGAAGATGTAATTCTTCATGCGCTTTATTTGAGACTTCGGGCGTGTGCCCTGTTAAGGAGGGAACCCACTGAGAGACCTTCTCTTCCTGGGACTCCAGGTGGCAGGAGTGCGGTGGAGTAAGCACTTAGTAGGACAGCCAGGCGCACTCATCGGCAGGCTGCTGAGGGCCATCTTTCCAGGGACTTGCCTGCAGGTGCCACCTCCCAAGTGGGAAGGAACAGCCGCTACAGGCAACTCGCACACACTTGTGGTGGCCAGTGTATCCTCACAGCTGACACCGAAGGAGAGAAGCCTTCAAACTCAGGGCAGGCCCTCGATCAGACCCCAAGGCAAGAGTGGGGTCAGCTTTTCTAACATTCACCTTAATTTCCTACTCAAAGGCCAGGCCGTGCAACTGGACTCACTGCCGAGGTCAGTGATCCGGGTCCTTTGTTCAAGGACTCCAACTGCAAATTTGGACGTTTATCATTCAGTATCCTCTTTCCAGTAAACTCTTACCCCACAAAGAGGCAGGAGATCTCCAAATAGCCCAACAGGAAGTATGTATTCTGACTGAGGAAGAAAAACACAGGAAAGTAAGGCAACTTGCCATGGTCCTCCCAGATCATCCAACTGGAAATGGACGAAAAGGGGAGCATAGATGGGAGGAGAAGAAGGGACCAAGCATTCATACGATAGATGTATTACATACAGTTACTGTATAATTTCTGCTACAACATGCCTGTTGTTACTGTAACTCAACATTTTCAAACAAAAAAATTAGGCAAGAACAAATGAGGAACACTTCAGAAATCCACCTCGGAAAGGGAAATTTGTATAGTAGTTCAGAAAAGGGCGATCTGGAGTCAAATCCCTAATTCTAGAGCAGCAGTTCTGATTTGGGAACAGTTTCACTCCCCCTTCAGGACATTGCCAGTGTCTGGAGACATCTCTGGTTATCCCACTTAGGAGTTGCTACTGGCATCTAGGGGTAGAGGCCAAGGAGGCTGCTGAACAGGCTACAGGGCACAGAAAACCTCCCACAAAACAATAACCCAGAAAAATATCAACAGTGCCTCTGAGAGAAACCCTGTTGTAAGTTACACAGACCTGGATCCAAATCTCAGCATTTGTAATTGACTTGCTGTAAGCGTTTAGGCACAGTTTGAAGCCCACTGAATAATATCTAACTCAGATAATTGTTGTTGGGAGTAAGTATAATGCTGTATGTTTAGCCTCTAGCACAGTACCCAGCTCACAGTAACCGATATATATTATTTATCATTATTGTTATTATAGTGCTAATACCACCAAACTTGCAGAAAGCTATAGGGCAGCAGCAAAGAGTACTTCTTTGACCTCAGTGACTTGGTAACCTGGTGAACACATGAGCTGGTAGTGTTTATGTTGAGTCCTAAAATAGCTTGGAGCTAAATGAGAATGTCTGCTGAGTGAGTTATTCATGTGATATTTTGTTGCATATTGCTCCAGGGTAATTATAGCTGCCTTGCTTATTTCATCTTTCAAGTGAAGAGAGTCATTTTACAAATAAAGAACTCTTTTGCAAAGAGGCTGTGATCAATTACCAAGACAAGGTTCACATTCAGATTTTCGGAGCTGGTAAATTTTCGCAGCCTAGAAGGCTAGAACTAATTCTGGGTGTTGCCAGCCAAACTTTTAGACTTAGTGAAGAGTGGAAACCAAAACGAGTTGAGATGAGTTTGCAGTCTTAAAAGAGATTAAGCCTCTTACCTGGAAAAGTGAGTTGGATAATGACCAAATGGCTTCAAGAACCAAGATCAGGCAGGGAAAACATTGGTCGTCCTTGATTTGGTGTCCACAGCAGTTTTATAACATTTCTATCTGAGGAAATATGGAAAGAATATGTGATATTTGCTCAATAGAGTGGGACAGTTATCTGTGGGAAACACAGCTAAGCAGAATCTAAATGTCTCAATTTAATGCCACGTCTTCAGGGAACTAAGACATCCTCTTAAGTCCAGAAGGAATTCTCTGAGATACTTTCGTGAAAAGCTGTTTTCAAGAATGAGAAGAAGGTCTGCTGTTCTCTTTCAGCAGGTGCTGTTTTTCTACAGAAAGGGCAATCATTCAGTGCTTCTTATGAGCATCTCAACTAGGGGCTGGAGATCAAAAGATAACAGAGGGAGCCTTGATGGACCGTTTGGTCTTGCTTTGTGGGCAGGCGTCTAGACCACCACTGTGAGCTGTGAAGGTGATTACTTTTGAAAGATAAACTAGTGCACTCAATTTCACACTCCCACCAGGGCAGTTTAAGTTCTTTAGTAAAACTTAAAAGTCTCTGGATTTTGTCGTTCTTGTCATCGTCCTCGTCTAAAAATCCCAGGAGCCATGACAAAGCTTGGTACACTACCAGAACGAGAATCAGGACAGAAATATTTCCCTAACATCCCTGACTGGAGAAGCCTTAAACAAAGCTTTAATTCCTCTCTAGCACGACTGGAGCTTGCCATCTAATTAGTGATTCTTAGGGAGAGAGACATGTAAGTGACACTGAAATCTACTTTGAAACAAGATTGATTATCACTTTTCAAAAAAAGTGTAAACACACTGCTATATTTAAAATGGATAATCAACAAGGACCTACTGTACAGCAGAGGGAACTCTGCTCAATGTTATGTGGCAGCCTGGATGGGAGGGGAGTCCGGGGGAGAATGGATACATGTATAGGTATGGCCGAGTCCCTTTGCTGTGCACCTGAAACTATCACATTGTTAATTAGCTATACTCCAATATAAAATAAAAAGTTAAAAGAAAAAACAACAGTGTAAACACTTTAGGTCTTGGCCAAACACATTTTTAGATGATTCTCCTGGAAGAGGATTAATAACTTCAAAGAACTTCTGATGTGAAGAAACTATACGTTGTGAAAGATAGGACAGGGAAGGGAAGCTTTCCATGAGTGCTTTTGTCTTTTTGCCTATTGATTGTGGAATTCCAATTTTCCTGAAGGAAAGGGTCCAGAAGGAGAGGGTCACTGTGGGATGTACCTCTTCCTAGTGTGACATGTCACAGAATGTCGGCAACCACTGTAATTCCTGCTGGGTGCAGGACTCTGAATTAAAAATGCTTAAAAGTTGATTCTTGAACTGAGGAAGGGACCGCTGGATAAGCCCTTCCTCAGAAGTCTTTTGAGAACCATGGACAATAGAATAGAATCAAAACAAAAATCTCATTGTACCCCAGGATTACTGTTCCCAATGAGTCAGGCACTTCACAAGAGCAAAGGAGATAGTGAGGTCTAGAAATCACAGGAAAGCCCGGACTTCAGGTTAGTCCCGTGCCCCAAGGATCTGCCAAAGGATACTTGGCTTCTCAGAAGCCTGGTCCTACCTTATTTTATCAAAGAGATAAAGAAAGCCTTTTAGCCTTTTAAAGCCTCAGAGGAAAGACTTCCTCTATTAAAAGAGGTAACACATGAATGCCCAAAGCAGAACGTGTAATCATAACTGTATACGATCGTAAGTATACTTATTCGAATATTTGTAGTACATCATAACACAGGGAATAGATGCGCTTTGTTAAGAATTAGAATTACAGAGGTAGAGATGTAGAGATTAAATACCAACCCCAAATTCCAGTTTGCAGAGAAAAATCATTTCTAACATTTTGGAGTTTTTTCTTCTAGAATTCTATTGTATATTTATTTTGTAACTGTCTTTCTATTTTTCGTCTAATCATACCGTACAAATATCTTTCCTGTCAGTTAATGAACATCACTTTCCCGTTGTAAGGATTTATTATTTTGCTTGATCCACACCCTGATGCTGGGCTCATCTAGGTGTTTTCAGTCTTTTGCTGTTAGGAACACTTTTCAAGTTAAATCTATGCCTTTCTTCTTAATAATCTCCTCAGGTTAAGTTTCTAAATACGGAGTTACTGTATCAAAGGAGCGCTGTCTTCCAGACATCTGATGAACGTTGCCAAATTGCCTTGCAAAACGTTTATACCTATTTTTCCTCCCAACAGCAAAATTATATAAAAAATTAAACATTCATGTAAACAGGGACCATTGGGGGAAACAATAAGGTGGATTGCCTTGTTTCTAGAAATAACTGTTGGCTACTTTCATTACATTATTGTTAGAACTATGTTTTAAAAGGGGATCACAAGTATCTAGATTTTTATATTTTTAACTACCAGTTAGTGATCTGCCTTCCCTCAAAAACTGCTTTAATAGGCATAACTAGTGCCTAAATAGCCCCTTTTGGATTTTAAGACCCCTGAAAAGACCAAGCCTTCAGGGCCCATCTAAGGCACTTTAAAAAATTTTTATTTCTTTATTTTTATTTTTGGCTGCATTGGATCTTCATTGCTGTGCACAGGCTGTCCCTAGTTGCGTCGAGCAGGGGTGTGCGGGCTTCTCATTGCGATGGCTTCTCTTGTTGCGGAGCACGGGCTTCAGTAGGTGTGGCATGTGGGCTCAGTAGTGGTGGCTCGCGGGCTCTAGAGCGCAGGCTCAGTAGTGGTGGCGTGTGGGCTTAGTTGCTCCTCGGCATGTGGGATCTTCCCGGACCAGGGCTCGAACCCGTGTGCCCTGCATTGGCAGGCAGATTTGTAATCGCTGCGCCACCAGGGAAGCCCTAAGGCACTTTTGAGTGGGGTCTGAACAGGGAAAAAGAGGGCTAGGTAGAGAGCAATGCTTGGCAGAAGTCTGCTGGGAGGTCTGAAGTCTCTATCTCTGTGGCTAATCGCTGCAAGCCGAGAGTTGCTAAACAAATCCATCAGGGCCCTCCGAGCATGCGGCATGGAAGTATGCACCATCTGAGTGCAAGCCTGGATTTTTCGAGATGTTGAGTCCTTCACCAACTCTGAAGCTCTGGGAAATGAAGTGCATAGGCTGGCTTCTGTTCCATCTGCTGCAGACTGACAGAACCAATGGCAAGTCTGCTTAGACCCCTGGAAACGTGAGCTGACTCCAATAAGTAGTGGCTGCCGCGTCTTCTGAAACCACCCTCTGTGTTACCATCACCACTGTCTTTAAAGCCACTGGGGCTGTAACCTGCCTTGTGCTTGGATTTAATTCCAAGGAGCTCAGTAATTCAGGAACAAGTATTAGAAAGAACCCCTGTGTTACAAGCTTTGAAGTACATGCTTTCCTCATCATTCCACACATCTGGAAAACAAAAAGTGGGTTTGACAGAAGGCAAGAACCCATAACTTGAATTGCTTTTCTCTTCTCTTTGAAGATTATTTATGGAGTATCAGGGTTCCGAATTGAGGAGGACCTTAGAGATTGTGAAAGGACAACCCCATGTGACTACTGCAGAATGTGTTTCCTAGTGTACGCTCTGGTGGCCACTCCGTGGCTAAGCTGTTCTATTTTTAGCCTGCAGTGGGAGGTCCTTTATCTGGGTCAAGATTCTTGGTAGATAGGACCTTACTTGTGGATGTCAGTGAAATGGACTGTCCTAGAGGAGAGGGGTCTCTCAATCTCTGAGACTGCCTAGAGGGGTCAGCAAGCTGGCATACCGCCTGCTTCTGTAAATAAAGTTTTACTGGAACACAGCCATCCTCCTTTGTTTACATTTTGCCCATGGCTGCTTTGGGCTAGAACGGTTGCTTTTGGTAGAGTTGAGTACTTGTGACCAGAGATCGGCAGCCTGCAAAGCCGAAAATATTTACTCTCTGGTTCTTTATGGGGAAAAAATAAAAATAAAAGCGCCGACTTCTAGACTAGGACCTCGTGACTCAAAGCGAGGTCCGAAGAGTAACAGAAGCAGTGCCGGGAGCTCGCTGCAGATGCCGACTCTTGAGACCCGCCACAGCCCTACTGACTCATGGTTTGAATTTAGCAAGATCCCTAGTTGATTCAGATGGACGTTCAAGTTTGAGAAACCTTGACGGGAATGCTTTGGGGGCTCCAGGGCGCTGGGCCCAGCACTGTAACTGTGCAAGTCATCTACAGCAGTGTGAAGTGGACTCTAGGGGGTCCCGGAGGTTTGAACCAGTCTTAATTACTCTGGGAATCTTCAGGTTCACCAAATTCTGGGTGCTGGGAGGCAATATGGTGCTCAAAGACCACCTGACCCAGAGGTGGGCGGGAACCTCTGAGGGGTGGTGGTGCTGTCTGAGCCCTCCTGGGCCAGAGCGTAGGTGACTCATGAGAAGGGAATTCTGGGCAGACGCTCTTTGCTGCTTCCCTGGGTTTGAACAGAAACGTACATACTGCTGTTTGTATCTCTGGGTTTCCTTTGGGTTTGTGTCTTCGTCGTTCTATAAAGGAGCAAAGCGGGCGCTCTGTCCACTCTTTAGGCAGTTTTAAAGGTCCTGGCCAGAGGGTGGAACTCTCAGAGCCGTGAGGCCTGAAGGAGCAGGAGAGAAGCAGGCAGGTGTTGCGGGGCTCTCATGAGTTCACCCCTCCCCGCCTGGCATTTCCCCTTCCTAGGGTAGCCCGGTTCCTAACAGAGACCATAAACCCCAGCATGCTCCTTTTGCACATGAGGAACGTGAGGCCGAGGGGCTTGCCACAGTCGCACAGCAATTTGTGAAATGATTCTGGAAAAACATGATCGATTCCTCCCTTGTACATTCTGATGAACTATAAAAATAACAGGATGCTCTGTGTATCTGAACAAAAACAGGTGCCTAGAGCATTCTCTAAAGAGTAATGAGGTATGGAAAAAATACAGGGCTAGCGGACACCTAGTCTAGACAGTGGGGACAGAGAGTAGGGCAACAGCCCCTCCCTTATTCAACGGACACGGGCAGCAGAAAAGGGAGATGAAAGGTTGAGGAGGACACAGTTCATCTGTTTGGAGCAAAGAGGATAAAAGAACTTGAGTACTGGAGGGAATCTAAGAGATCAAATGGCTCTGTCTCTTCATTTTTCATGTGGCTGCAGAGGGAAGAAGTGGTTTGCAGGGAAGAGTAGTCAAGGATCCACAAGGGACAGAAACAGGTGAGGGAGTTGGAAGGGTCTAAATGACGGATGTAACAGACAGGAACCTGGACCCCTCCACAGGAGGGTCTGGGCCTTGGTCACATGTCCTCTGAAAAGTCTATCCAGGCTGTGCATAGTTTAAAAAACACAGGTCAGGGTTGTGTTAGGAAAGTTTGGCAAATGTTTGTACTTATCCAATCTCCCAGTTCTTCCTTATCGTTTGATTCTGGGTGGTAATCCATAAAACCAAGAAACCAATAAAATATGAGTCATCGTAAATGACAGGCCTCTTTAAAACAGAGAGTTGTGGCTTACATCACTCCATAAATAACGCGTCACCAAATGTCTGACTACCTATCCGCTGAGCCGTGTACCCACAGGACCAAAAGTCAGCTCTGGCACTCACTGAGGATAACTTAAAAACTGATGATGCCTCTTGACCTGTAAGTCGTTTCCCTGAGCTATGCCGCTAATGAGCACTTATTCTTCAATCGACCTAATTCCTTATTCAGTCAACACGTAAGTCTTCAGTGCCGGTATCCTACCAGCACCGCTGTAAGCACCAAGGCCATGGAAGGGCATGTTCTTTTCCCTCAAAGAACAGAGATCTAGTCACAGGAGAGAGAAAATCAACACATGCATAAACAAGTAAATAAATTGGAGAATTTCGGATAGTAGTAAGTACTAGGATGGAAGTACAATAATGTGATAAAAAGCAGTTGGGCAGACTTCTTCAGGGGGAAGGTTGGAAAAGCAAGACTTGACGATTGGCTGAGAAGTAACCAGCCCAGCACACTTCTGAAGGCAGCTCGCTTCACAGGGAGAGGAAGAGCCGAAGAACCGAGAACGGGAGTTGGGGGACCCCCACTGTGCCTGAAGGACAGAAACGTGCCTTTGCAGTACAATGAAAAAGGTGGATAAGGTACAGGAGCAGAGACACAGGGAGGGTCCAGACGACGCAGGGCCTGGCAGCCCACAGGGAACAGATGGGATTTTATGGTAAATGCAAAGAGAGGTGACTAGAGGACTTTAACCTGGGGAGTGATGTTTACTTTTTTAACTATATACGTATTTTAAATGTATTTACTTGGTTGCACTGGGTCTTCGTTGTGGCACGTGGGCTCCTTAGTTGTGGCACACAAACTCTTCGTTGCAGCACGCACGTGGAATCTAGTTCCCTGACCAGGGATCGAACCTGGGCCCCCAGCATTGGAAGCGTGGAGTCTTAAGCACTGTGCAACCAGGGAAGTCCCCTATTTTTTAAAAGATCTTTCTGACTGCAGTTGGGAAATGTGTGGCAGGGGGACAAGAGTAGGGGGAGGAAGACCACGTCCTAGGCTGCGAGAGTCACTTGGGCTGTAAAGATGGGGGCTTGAACTAGGAGGGAGGCAGCAGGAATGGAGAGACGTGTATGCATTCACATGCTGCCTGGGGTTCTCTGAGCTTCTTGGACTTGTGGTCTGATGTCTTTTATTCTTTTTGGAAACTGTTTGTCTGTTATCTCTCTCGATGATTCTTTTGCTCTGCCCTCTGTCTCTCATACTTCTGGGATTCCAATTACATGTGTGTTACGTTGTTTGATATTGTTCCACCGTTCTTGGATGCTCTCTTCTTTTTCCCGTAGTCATTCTTTTTGTCTCTGTTACAGTTTCATTCATTTCCGTGGACCTCTCTTTAAGTTCACTGATTCTTTCCTAGGCTGTGTCAAGTCAACAGATTAGTCCCTTTCCATCTTCTCAGTTGTCCTGACCCTTCCCCAGCAATAGGAAGCCTTGAATGGTCTGGACCCAGGCCTGTTTCCTGCATCTTCTCCAGGAAGATTGGGTTTTTTCTTTTCCGTATCTCCAGCCATGTGGGATCTTCACTTTGCTCGGGGGGGAGGGGAGGAGTGGCTTAAGGTTTTTTTCTGGCGGGGATAAGGGTCCTGGTAGGGCTTTGTACTTTCCTGTGGTGACTGTCACATCTCTCCTTCAAGCCAGCTCTGCGGTGCAAATGTTTCCCTCTTTTAACCTAGTAGGCACTTTAGATTGTGCAAGTGGTCAGGTTCCACTTTTCTCTTTGGTCGCTAAAATGCTTAGAGCCAAATATTTTGTGTGTACACAATGGATGTGATTATGTTATAAACTGTGAGCCTCATTTCTGGCTCCATTTTCTGCTCCCACCCTTGGTTTTCTTTCTTTTAAGTTATGCAACCTTGAATTCTGTAGACCCTTGCAAGCTGCCTTAAATCCCTTCTGAACTAACTAGGTTAATAAATAAATGAGTCGCCTGCTTGAATAAAACCACAGGGAACAAGAAACTTCTGGAAAACCTCATTAAAGTAGTCCCCTACTGGGACTTCCATGTTGATCCAGTGGGTAAGACTCTGCCCTCCCAATGCAGGGGGCCTGGGTTTGATCCCTGGTTGAGGAACTAGATCCCACACGCATGCCACAGCTAAGAGTCCGCATGCTGCAACGAAAATCCTGAGTGCCGCAACTAAGACCCGGCGCAGCCAAAATAAATAAATAAATATTTAAAAAGAGGGAAAAAAAAAGATAGTTCCCTGCTTCTGAGCAGTGCCCAGTCACTGTTACAAAAGCTAAATACTGTTTGAAATGTTCAGATCAAGAAACAGGGACTTGCCCAGTCACTGGGACACATGACTGTTCCCTTCTCCCTGTCAGTCCCTTGTAATAAAGAAACTCCAAAATGACTGTGCTTGGTGTTGACAGCAGGATCATGTGTCCGGGTTCACATCCTTCATGTGAATATCACCGCATACCTCCGTTCGTTTTGAGGGTGTGATTATCACCTCTCAAACTGGCTTCCTGTACGCGGATTTGCAGCTTATCACTGATGAATATTTGTCCTCCACACAGCCAGGCAGGGTTCCACCCCTCTAGCTTGTTGGGAGTATGAAGGTGTTCAGAGGGGAAGTCAGGGCACGTTAAGGCCAGAAGACCCTGCTGAGGGGTGTCAGGAACCACAAGAGCTTTGAGATTTTTGCCTGTGTACAAGCTAACATATGCTCTTGCCGCGGTTCATGGATGTGGGCAGATGTGAGACTCCTGGGTCAGAGTTGGAGAACAGTTTTATCACTCACGGCAGCAACAGCAGTCAGAGAATCAGCATGTCTGTGCCATTTCCCGGAGCCCAGTTCCCCCAGGGTGATGTGAAGAGAGCCAGATGACACCCCCACACACAGTAGGTTGCATTACAGAAGAGAGGAACCTCAGCTCAGGGAGGCTGAATCTTCTGTAAGATGCAGTGAGCACCGAGCTCTTCGCTCCAGAGGGAGACAGCAAGTCCAGTTCCCAAAGTTGTTTCTGCAGACATCCTTGGAAAGATAGCCAGAACAAAGAGCAATCAGTGCCTCGCTGACAACACTTGTAAAAACCAAGAGAGCAAAGTTATCTTCCAACAGGAAGATTAAGTCAAAACGCAGGTAGTTCCTCAAGTGGTTTCTGCTTGTATACGTTATGGGTAACGTCTCCAAGCTCCTCTGGTTCTCCGAACTCCTTGCTTCGGTTGGGGTACCCAGACCTCGGGGTTTTTCTGGATGGTGATGGTGGTGAGGAAGGTGGTGGAATGTCTGTGGTGTGGGCCACAGGAAGTCTGAGGACAGCTAAGGTGGCTTTCATTCCTGAGTCCATTTGTCTCCTCTGGCACGTGAAGGACACACAGCATCTCATGACTCTGTATGATGCAACTGAAACGTTCCACTGGACGAGCATGCCTTGGGCACCTGCTGTAACCCACAGGCTGTGCCGAGGGCTGTGGATGCACTTGAAACAGGCTGCAGGGAGCTCACAGACGCCTGGAAGAGGGGATGATGTTACTCCAACCTAATGTTTGCATAAACAATATAAAAAAGTGGAATAAGTGCCACAGTTGTCACGTGAATAAACTGATGAGGGACGAGACAGGAGAAGGAAGTTAATCCCGCCTGGAGATTTGCAAGGGGAAGGGGAAGGGGTAGTGAGCGGGAGGTTAAGCAGGAGATGGTGTCTGAGCTGGGGTCGTGAATGATGGGTAGGAGTTTTATTAGTTGGGAAAGAAAGGAGAGACTTCAATATACAGCACTGTGTGAGATGTTAAAAAAGATACTGAAAATCGAGTTCCTACTTCAAATAGCTTCTTATCTGCTGGTCGAGCACCAGGGATGAACGTACATTCACACGAAGCCGAGGGACCTTGAGAACCACGACACCACTTCTGATAAAAGTGAGGGAACTTGAAATACCCATCCTTTAGCATCTGAGACTCACAGAAAACATTCGGGATCTGGAGAGAGTGGTGAGAGAACGATGGGAGAAATGGATTCCAGAAGCCACATGTAAAGGGACAGCTAGCTTGAAAGCCTAAGGAAGATTTAAACGTTGGCTTCATTTAAATTTCAGGGAAGAACTGGGGTAGGCTGGCTATAATCCCTTTGAAGGTTCTTGTAAATTTGCTTTCTTTTCCCAGGTTGTTATATTTATCCTGTTTGCCAGTAAAACCTGGCAGCAAAACCCTTTTGAACATCTCGATTTGCTTTGCTAAGTTAAGAGGAGAAGGGGGCCAAAAAAGAAGTGAGGAAACTGTATGGGAAAAGAAGGAGTAAGGCAACGGCGGAAGGAACTTGGGAAAAGGTTGATAAAGACGGCGATCTTGCACTGGTCATTAGCTCTAGCCTTTTAGATGGACAGGAGGGCCCGTCTCTCCATTTCCTCACAAGAAATAAAGAACAGTACCAGAGCGCAGATAACTGGGGCTAAACCCTAAGTGTAAGTGGGCGCAGAGCAGAGTCAGATCGATGGCAGACTGCAGGGACGGCTGTACGGAGGGGATTGGAGCTGAGCTGGGTTTCAAAGTGCTGGGAGGATTTGCAGAGGTGAAAGGAAGGAGGTATCCAGACAGGAAAGGAGAGTGTCCTTTTCTGTAATTTGATCATGGATAGAAAGCTCTAAGACACGTCCTCATGATCGTCACAAAAACCATCCTATTATGGTTGCCGGTGACTGGAGTTGGCCTGATCCCAGTGAAGAGGCAGTTTGGGTTATGGGTGATAAAAAACATCACCTGACTTTGCCCCGTGTATGGCCTTTGTACGAGTACAAAGTCAGGATTCTGGTCCGGGGACTTTGTGCGCCCACCATCCTATCCCAGGCTGGTTTGCTACCACTGGAACATGATCTGAATGACTCTTTTTTTTTTTTTCTTGCAAATACCTCTTTGAGATCCTGCTTTCAGTTTCTTTTTTTAATAAACTTATTTTATTTATTTGTTTTTGGCTGTGTTGGGTCTTCGTTGCTGCACGCGGGCTTTCTCTAGTTGTGGCGAGCGGGGGCTACTCTTCATTGTGGTGCGTGGGCTTCTCACTGCGGTGGCTTCTCTTGTTGTGGAGCACGGGCTCTAGGTATGTGGGCTTCAGTAGTTGTGGCATGCAGGCTTCAGTAGTTGTGGCTCACGGGCTCTAGAGCGCAGGCTCAGTAGTTGTGGCACACGGGTTTATTTGCTCCGCGGCATGTGGGATCCTCCCGGACCAGGGCTCCAACCCACGTCCCCTGCATTGGCAGGAGGATTCTTAACCACTGCGCCACCAGGGAAGCCTTTGTACTCCCAGTACCCAGCAGAGCAGCTGGCACCCAGTAAGCCACGAGAAGCATCAATTTAATAAGTGAATGGTGACAACACGAAAATGTATTCTAATATCAGCACCGTAAATGACTGTTCCAGTGGGGTCCCTCTTAGCTTCATGGAACAGAGTGATTCCTGCAGGAGGGGGCACTCCAGGGAACAGTGTGGAAAATGAGGGCAGGAGGAATTATGCATTTTTCTGGGCCCCTTATTGAAGAGAGCCATTCACACTCATTAGCATAGCACACCCCTCCCCCATTAGATGAGCTAACGGTTTTGGAAACAATCAGCTGATCTAGTGGGACGACAGAAGCCAGCTGGAAATATCGGTGGGATTTCTCCCAGATGTTAGCTGTTACATCTTGTCCGGAGAACAGATCGAGTCTCAGTTTACTAGACTGCCATTCCCGAACTCTTTAGTGCTCCAGAGGTAGCAGGATGCGTTGAATAAGAACGTTCGTTTTAGAGACAGCTCTCCCAAAACTCTACCACTTGCCAGGGAGTGAGATCATGCATTTTGAGAACTCATGACAGGGGACTTCTCTGGTGGCACAGCGGTTAAGACTCTGCGCTCCCAAGGCAGGGGGCCCGGGTTCAATCCCTGGTCAGGGAACTAGAGTCCACACGCGTGCCGCCACCGAGAGTTTGCGTGACGAAGAAGCCCGCGAGCTGCAGCTAAGGAGCCCACCTGCCACAGCTAAGACCCAGCGCAACCAAATAAATAAATAAAAGGAGCTCGTGGCAGCGCACACCACAGAGTAAGTGCTCGGTGAAAGAAAGCCAGAATCATAATCGGCCCCACATCGTGATTATTGTGAGTGTCGAGGCCAAGCACGGTGGGAAAGAAGAGGTGACAGTTTCAGAGTCTGAGGTGGTTCCCAAGAGCCCCCTTGTGGGAGGGCTGAGACGCAGCCGTCACCCTAATGACGCAGCTGTCCCTTGGTAGGGCCTCTTCACCACACCGCATGAACAGGTGCTACAGAGATCTGTCCTAGGACTGCCCGGACCAACCTTCTGGTCGCCACTGACTGATATCATGGGAAGGATCTGGATTGAAATCAAAAGCTCTGGGTTCAGTTTGGAGCTGTGTCTCGAGATAGGGCTCTTAATGTCTCTCAGCCTCAGTTTCCACACTTGAAAGGTATGAGGACGAAGCGAGATGAAGTAAAGGTTCGCATGGCAGCTGCAGGGCACTCAGTTTATTGTAACCCCCGACCTCTTTCCTGAAGGAATAAGCAGCTTGGCCGCGTCCCCTCTTCTCTAAAGAACCCAAAGCCCACTTTATGGTGTAGAGAAAGACTGTGTGTAATATGATTCCATTTAGTGAATATATATGAAAGAACATGTGTTAGAATAGGAGTAAAAACTGTGCATAGGGTACTAGTTTCCTGGGGCTGCTGTAACAAATTATCACAACCTGGGTGGCTTGAAACAACCAAAATTTATTGTCTCACAGCTCTGGAGGCTGCAAGTCAGAGATCAAGGTGTCACAGGGCCACGCTCCCTCTGAAAGCTCTGGGAAGCCTTGATCCAGGCCTCTCTCCTGGCTTCAGGGGGTGCCTTGGCTTGTGGCCACGTAACTCCAGTCTTGCCCCTGTGTGTGTGTGTGTGTGTGTGTCTGTGTCCAAATTTCCCTTTTTCTGAAAACATCAGTCATACTGGATGAGGGGCCAGTCTACCCCACTATGACCTCATCTTAGCTAACTACACCTGCAGTGACCCTGTAAGTCACATTCGGAGGCACTAAGGATCAAGACAGTGAAAGACAATCGCAAGTTACCAACCAGGCAGAGGAAGCCGGTTGTCTCCTCGTACCCTGTGAAAATGCTTGGCTGGATTGAATTTGAATTGTTTTCGAGCAGAGACTAGGCACTCTAAGGCGAGTGGGAGTTCAGATTCCGGTCGTGGGTCGGAGAGAATGAAGGTTTTGAGGTGGGAGAGGGGCTGCGGTGTTGGGTGGGCAGCAAGGGCCCTGGAGACTCTGGGTGGAGAGCAGGAGAGGGGATGGAGGAGAGAGGGGGCTCTCAAAGGGAACCTTGTCATCCTTGCGACTTTTCCCTGAGCCCTTATGAAGATCACCGCAGTCAATTATGTTGAAAATATTAGCCATCCAGGGTTATAGTAAGAAACGGTATTTTTGCATCAAGACATTGTTCTGGAGTTCAAATGTCCTGAATCAGAGGGCATTTGGGGAAAGAGCAAGTGACTGTTTTCAGTTGTAAAATTGCTTAGCTACCCAGGGTAGAAATTTCAAATGAGATCTTAGTAACATATGAATTTTTTTAATGAAAGTAACTTTATTGTTTTGTCTAATTATAAAAGAATAATATGCATTATTTTTAAACATTCAGACAATACAGAGGAGATGCAAAGAAACATGTGAAAAATCACCTATACTCTTACAATTCTTACATGTGTGATACACACACACATTTATATAATTACCTTAATAGCGATCATATATATGCCACACATATATATGTATATAATTTTTAAATAAATGAGCTCTTCTTACATGTGCTTTTGGTATAATGTTTTTCTTTCCGTTGAACAATCTGTTATGGAGATTGTCCTACATCGATATAGAAACACGTTGCCATTTTAATGGATGTTGGGTATTCATTCATGTGGATAAAACATCACTGATTTAATCATTATTCCTGAACATTTAAGATCATGTACAAATGTTTACTGTTTTTAGTGATGCGATGACATCTCTGGATGCTTATCCTAGTATTCCCTTTAGGATAAAGTCCTATACAAACATTAAAACATTTTAGGGATTTATTTCTTACCTCTCGCTGAAATATGAAGCCAGGATCTTGTCTTTAAGAAGCAATTCTTGGGACTTCCCTGGTGGTCCAGTGGCTAGGACTCCACACTCCCAATGCAGGGGGCCTGGGTTCGATCCCTGGTCAGGGAACCAGATCCCACATGCTGCAACTAAGAGTTCGCAAGTCGCAACTAAGAGTTCGCATGCCGCAACTGAAGATCCCAAGTGCTGCAACTAAAGACCAGCGCAGCCAAATGAATAAATAAGAAGCAATTCTCAACTGCTCCGTGTCTCCCCGGGTGCCATCTTCCTCTCCTGCCCCTCTCGCAAACGCTCTCCTGCCAAACCTATCGCACTGGTGTCGGCAGCAGGACGGAGAGAGAAGGCAATGGTAGAAGGAGGGGTTGGGTGACCCAGGGGAAGGAAGAAAAAAGTCACGTGTTTTAATGTGTTATTTGATTTCAATTGTCACAGCTAAGTAGGTAGTGTAATCCCCAGCATGTAGATTCCAATAAGAGAGGAAGAACTTGCCCAAGAGCACATGGCTAGTAAAGGAAAGCCAAAGTCTGCCTGACTCCAGAGACCGTTTTGCCAGATTTAATTATTTGTTCAAAATATTTTCTGCTCTCCTTGTGGGAAAGCTGTACTTCTTTCTCCATTGATATAAGGTTGGGCCGTGTAACTTGCTCTGGCAAATGAATGATAGAGGAAGTGATGTGTGCTACCTCCCAGGAGAAGCTTTAACAGCCAAGGTGTGTTTCTGCCATAGCTCCTTTCCTTCTGCTATGAGGCTAAGATGTCTCAAATATGGGATATGCTCCTCTAGCTTGGATCCTGAAACAAAGAGGGCATGTGACCTGCAGTGCGCATCCAGTGTGAGCAAGAAGTAAACCTTTGTTGTTGGAAGCTTCTGAGTTGGTAGGGGATGTTTGTTACTGCAGCTTACCAAGCTGAGACTATCTAATACAAACACACTCTTTCCATTTCACTTTCTTGTGTCTCTTGCCCGAGCCAGGCCCTGGTTATTGGTCAAAATATTTCTGTCTTTTCCTTTGGTTGCAGAAGAATGAGGACATAGTTTTTTGGTTTTTTTTGTTTTTTTGTTTTTTTGTTTTTTTTAGTTTTTTGTTTTTTTAATTTATTTATCTTTGGCTGCTTTGGGTCTTTGTTGCTGCACACGGGCTTTTGCTAGTTGCAGCGAGCGGGGGCTACTCTTTGTTGTGGTGCATGGGCTTCTCATTGTGGTGGCTTCTCTTGTTGCGGAGCCACAAGAGCAGGAGAGGAGTCTGCAAAGGCTTCTGGGGATGCCAACGTAGGGAGATTTCTGCAGACAGAGACAAGCAGAGGGAGCTGTGGGTCCCATGGAGCAGTCTTCTCCTTGTAAATATCCAGGAGAAAGCAACACCTAGAGAACAGCGATTTATAAGAAATAAAAGACCAGTGTGTCTTCTCTTTTTACAACCAGACCAGCACTGCTGGCCTTGCTTTATACAACTTCCAGGAACCAAATAAATCGCTTTTGCATTTTTGGCCTCTTCATGGAGATTAAGGCAGATTGTCCCAGCCCTGATGGAAGATGGAGGCCAGGGCTGTGAGCTGAAGGAAGTAGCCCACCTGGAGGCAGGGAGAGGAGTGTCTTCCTGGGGACTGGGTAGGGGATGGGCATGGGGTGTGGTGCTTGTGGGCCGTGTTGTGGAGCCAAAGAATACTGGTTGGGAAGGACACCAAGTTCCTGTAGAGGATGCTGAAGGTCTCTGGGTCTCCTGGTCTATGGAGCAGACTTTTGGGAGGAATGTCTCAGAATGCACCTGGAGCAGCCATGCCTGACAGAGGAGGACTAGCCCTCACCATAAGCTCATGGACTTCAGTAGTTGCGGCACACGGGCTCAGTAGTTGTGGCTCACAGGCTTAGTTGCTCTGTGGCATGTGGGATCTTCCCGGACCAGGGCTCGAACCCGTGTCCCCTGCATTGGCAGACGGATTCTTAACCACTGTGCCACCAGGGAAGTCCCTTTTGAGGGTCATTTGGCACTAACTGACCCTCTTATCAGAATGGGATGCAACCGTGTGCGCATGGGTACATGCAGTGAGGTAGCCAGTTCCCTTCAGGCCTGCCTCATTTTTGACCTCAGCGTTAAGTCCTAACCAGAGAAGTTTGGTTGGTGGCTCTGAAAAATCAATACTGGCAGCTTAAAGGTCCCTGTTGACAAGCTGAACTGCTCCCCCTGCACACCTGGGGCAGGAGCTCACCGAGAACTCCTGAGCTGTCAGCATTTTGGGGAATCGGAGTCTGAAGCCGAGCTGTGGTCAGGGCGGAGGAGAGGCCTCTCGCCATCAACCGTCTCCAGAGGGACTGAGCTTACGCAGCTGCAGCATGAATCACTAATTACAACATAGATATCTTTGTGTTTGTTTAGCCTCCTAGCCAGTTAGAGCGAAAGAAACCAACTGTGGTTCACTTGAATTGAAGAAAATTTACTGGAAAAATAACATGCTTGTTTCTAAGCATTTACAGAATCCTAGAGAGCTTTGAGAGCCACGTTCAAAATTACAACAGGGACCACATACAGCCCTGCATGTTTGCTAGCCTCTGTTCTCAGCACCTCACAGGTAGCAACTCAATCCCACGATAACACCACAAGGTACCTCCTGCAGGAAGAGACTAAACAATTCACCCAAGGGCACAGAGGATGTGAGTTGGGATCCACACCTGGCATTCAGGTTCCAAAGGCCTTCTCGAGCCCTAAGAAGCAGGAGCTACAAGAATGGTCTCCTCCCGGGAGTCTGGTCAGGGACCTACAGAACAAATGCCTGTATTTCTGCGTTCCTTTGCCCCTTTCTCAGTTTTGAGTTCCAAGGAGCTGACATACTCCCAGCTAGAGCAGGGCATGTGCCTGCCCCTTGTTGGGTGATGACAGTGGGACTGGGGCCATGATCCCAGTCCTACCAGATGGTACCTGGAGGGAAAGAGGCAATTTCTCAAGGCAAAACAAAAGTACCGTTAGGAAGGTTAATGGATGGCCAACAGCAGGGAAGCAGCGGTGCCTGCGATGGTCTGGAGAAGACCTGTCTGGGATCTCATTATGCTCAGAACCCCCGTCCCTAGAGTGCCAGCCCCTGAGCCCGGGGCTCTCCACGCAGGCTCTCTCTTAAACCTTGGAACAGCCCTTGGGGTGCACATCACTGCCCCCATTTCCAGTGAGGACACAAAGGCTCACAGAGAAACTTGGTCACATAGAACCAGGCTTGGAGTTCAGCCCTTGACTTTATAGTCCAGTCCGCACATGGCGAGGCTTCTGGGCACGTGGCTGGCAGGTCAGGAGCTTAGTCCGCTCTCCGGCCTGGTTAGCGCGAGGCTGAGCTGAGCTTCTGGGGAGCTTGGCCCCCGTCACCACCTCCCGTCCGCCAAAGCCTGAGTGGCTGGCTCGGCGGTGGGAACGGGGGATGTCAAACCAGCCACCTTGTAGTCGCACCTCATCCACTCCTGGCCTTTTTCCCCCGTTGTCAGGGTTCACAACTCTGTGATCTCAAACCTCTGTGAGGAAAGAGCCCTCCATCCCCTGGGCCACCCTGCATCCCACCCGCCACTTTGGAGGGACCGAGGGAGGAAAGTCAGAAGGTATCCAGCTCTGTTTTTACTCAAGTCAAGTGGGGAAGGAGTGGTGCTCAGGAGATCCCACCAGGGCGGGCCCCCCAGGGAGAAGCCCCGGGAAGAGGCCCCGGGCCCAGCAGGATGGGCAGGACGGGCCAGGCGGTGAGGCGGGGTCGCCACAGGCGCCAGCCGTCGGAGCCCCCAGAAGTCAACCTAGACACCTCCCGCTGCACACCGGGGCCCCGCCCGAGGGAGCCAAGACTCACCCCTGCTTCTCTGCTGCCGCAGCGCACACGGCACTAAACTCAGTCAATCCACAAGCCACGCGAGCGAGCGCCTGTTGTGTGCAGGCCCCGCGCTGGGCACACGGATGAATTCACGTCTCACTGGAGGAGCCTCGCTCCACTGAGGGCCAGGGGACAAGTAACTAGATACCAGACAGACAGTGACAAGGACTAAAATTGGGGGTAAGCAGGAGGCCAAGGGGGAGCAGAGGAGAGGAGGACCCCACAGACTCATGGAGTCCGGGAAGACTTCATGGAAAAGGGGAAGTGCACCTGGCCTTGGGCAGGCTGATCCAGGGCTCCAGGTGGGCGTTGTGAGGGCAAGTGATGGCTGGGACAAGGCTCACAACACAGGGGGGGAAGCGAGGGGAGCGGATCTGCCGGAAGCCGGTGTCTGGGTTCAAAAGCCCCAGGGAGGGCGGAGGTGCTGACCCCCCACCAGCACACCACCGGGCCTCCTCAGCTGTAGGTGGCCAACGGGTGCCTGTTGACGCATCAGCCGGTGACTGGGTGAAGGTCTTGACGGCCAGGGTGAAGGTCTTGACGGCCAGGCTGCAGGGTTCCCCCCTTGTTCAGCAAGAGCCACAGGAGAGGAGACCTTGAGCCCCAAGGGCCAGGCGGAGAAAGAGTCCAGCAAAGACGCCATTTCTTACTGAAGGAGGAGTGCATTTCCAGGCAGGACAGAACAGATTGGGGTCTGCCCTGGTTTATGATTTAAGCAGGACAGCTGTGAACCTCCCACTTTAAACCCTTTTGTATTAGTGTGTGATAGGAGTGTATCAAGGTACAGTCGCCCCGCTGTATCCGAGGATTCAACCATCTGTGGATCAAAATTAGTTGAGGAAAAAAATTGCAGAAAGTTCCAAAAAGCAAAATTTGAGTTAGCCACATGTTGGCAACTCTTTTCTTAACATTTACATGGTATTAGGTGTTTTAAGTAATGTAGAGATGGTTTAAAGTATGTGAAAGGCTGTGTGTGGGTTACATGCAAATACTACTACCCATTTTATGAGGGACAGTTCTGGAGGCCAAGTCTGAGATCAAGGTGTCACACGGCCCTGAAGTCTCTAGGGAAGGATCTATTCCAGGCCTCTCTCCCAGCCTCTGGCAGTTCCTTGCTTTGTGGTAGCATAACTCCGATCTCCACGTGGCGTTTTCCCTCTGTGTACATCTGTCTCTGTGTCCACATTTCCCCTTTTTATAAGGACACCAGCCACATTGGATTAGGACCCACCCTAATGACCAAATTTTAACTTGCGTACCTCTGTAAAGACACCGTCTCCAAATAAGGTCACATTCTGAGGTCCTAAGAGTTGGGACGCGGACACATCTTTTTAGGTGGCCATAATTCAACCCATAACACCTCCCCTTGAGGCTGCCCCGGGTGCAGCCTTGAGTTGGGAAGGGCTGCGTGATGGAGAGGTGGCGCTCTGGCCGTTTTGCTTCTCTCCTGCTGCCAGAGGCCTGTACCTACACACGCCCACGAGGCCCATGTCTGCCGAATCCGCAAGGCCAATTGGGCTGCTCACCTTAACGGGCATATGAGTCTTAAACAAGATAAACGTAAGAGAGGAAAGTTCCGAAGCTCCCCGGGCAAGTGACAAGGCCAGGAGGTCACCACTGTGTTAGCTGTTGGTGTCCCGGGGGCTGGGTCCTTGGGACCCCTTGGCAAGAGGCAGCATTTGAGAGGAGGCGGGGAGGGGGCCTTACCATGGGAGGGTGCAGGGCCACCTGCCTGGGCGGAAAGTCAGTGGCCACAAGTGCTCAAGGCTCTCAGGAGGGTGCTTCGAAGGTAGTTTCTCTGCTTGTCCAGGAGCCCCTGACTTTTGATTTTCTTAAACGAGCTCTCCACATCACTCTTTATTACTGCTGTTCTGTCAAAGGATTAGGACATTTTTAACTCATTTTACGGATTATCGTCAGCCACGAATTTGAAAAGCCAGCACCCGTTAGTGAGTGGAGGAGGAAAAGGGGGAGGAAACGCGCCTTGGCCCCATTTCACAGCCTCTTCCTCTGTGCTGAGTGAGCGCTCCAGACACTCGGTGAAAATTCGGCTGTCCTTGACCGTGTGCCCCAGAAGCGCGGGAGCAGGGCGGCTAGCTCTCCTAGCGCAGAGGCTCTATGTCCAGTGGCTCCGAATCGCTCCCCCCAGAGCCCTGGGAAGGCAGTTAGGCTGAGGGCCAGGGAACCTAGCTTTAGGGACAGCGGAGTGAATCGCTGGCCGTACCCTCCGCAGATAAAAGCAAATCCTCCTTTTATTCTCCCCCAGAGTGCAGCTGCTTACGTGTTCCCCCGACCTCTCCATTCTCGCATTACACAGCCTCCCGGTGTAATAGTGTCATACTGTGATTTATAATAAAATATGTATTTGGTCTT
Organism: Globicephala melas; assembly: GCF_963455315.2. Lineage (NCBI taxonomy): Eukaryota > Metazoa > Chordata > Mammalia > Artiodactyla > Delphinidae > Globicephala > Globicephala melas. The sequence goes on along the minus strand of NC_083329.1, from coordinate 81,263,735 downwards.
CATCTCGGTTCCTGGCACAGAGCTCCTAAACCTCTAGGAATTTCCTAAGTGATGAGAGTGATAAAGTATCTTTCATGATGAGGTGATTGTTGGAAAGCCTCAGGTAACCGAAGGATGGACTGGTTGCCAGGGGAACGACCGTGTGAGTAGGGGCTGTAGCTGTCAATCCCCCACTCGGCCCTCCTCCCAGCCTCTGGGGAGGAGAGATGGGCTGGCACTTCAATCAATCACCGATGACCAACGACGTACTCAATCACGCCTGTGTAATGAAGCCTCCATAAAACCCCGAAAGGATGGGGTCCTGAGAGCTTCCGGGCTGGGAACACGCGGAGATGTGTGGCGAGGGCATTGAAGCTCTGTGCCCTTCCCCAGACCTTGCCCCCTGCATCTCCTCCGTCTGGTCGTTCCTAGTTACATCCTTTTATAATAAACTGGTGATCTAGTAAGTAAAGTGTTTCTGAGTTCTGGGAAAGTAATCAAACCCAAGGAGGAGGTGTGGGAACATCCTATCTCTGGGCACTCGGCGGGAAGCACAGGTGATAACCTGGAGTTGCGATTGGCTGAAGGGGAGACAGACCTGCGGGCTGAGCCCGTAACCTGCGGGATCTGACACTCTTTGCAGATAGAAAGTGTCCGAGCTGAGTTGAATTGTAGGACAGCCGGCTGGCACCAGAGAATTGCTTGGTGTGGGGAAAGAACCCACACGTTGAAACTGGCGTCAGACTCATAAAGAGAAACGTCTTTTCGAGCGCTGTGTCCTGTGACTGTCCACATAAACCCCTTCCACCCCTCCCACCCCTCAACTGCATCAGGACGCGCCCTCCGGGTCCTGCGGTCCCCAGCTGGCTGCCTCTGCGCAGGGCTGGAGTGGGAGTCCTGACAGCACCTCCTGCTTGTGGGCAGGGGCGGGGCGCTACGCCTCACTGCTGTGCTGCCACGTCACCCAGGCTGAAGGGGGCCTTGCTTTGACACTTCGGAAGTTGCTCTGGTTCCCTAGGCAGCTGCACGTTTGAAACGTTAATGGAGGGGAGATGGAGAAAGTCACTCGACGGACAGGCAGCCTCACCTGAACAGGAAGAATGTGAGTCAAGATGCTGCCAGGAGAGGACGGACTGTCCCTCCCCATCAGCCCGCTTACGGACGGTTTGGCTGGAAATCAGGGTTTCTCCTTCCTCTGTCTTGCTTGAGTATCTGAAAGGCAGCCCAGTGCTAGGAGCAACGGCTTTGGGTTCAGAGAAACCTTGGTCGGAGCCTTAGCTCCATCTATCAGCTTCTAGCTGTGTGACTTTGAGCCTCGGTCCCCTCTTCTGTAAAATGAGGAAAATGCTAGCACCCCCCTGGTAGGTTGTGAGAAACCAACAAAATTAGACACGTTATTTGGTGTCGGCATTCAGTGAACGCTGTCTGCCGTCATCACCGTAGCTACTGACCCAGGTCATGAGCGTCAGAGAGCTGTACCGGGGCAAGAGAGGGGAGGCCACAATGCCAGGGGGCAGCCGGGTCCAGGCAGCCTGCATTTTACCCTGTGGCACGAGAAGCACCCTCTTCTGGCCTTAGGGGAGGGTCTTTGTGGGGTAGATGTTAGTTCTCTGGGTGGGTCCTATCCTGATACCTGTCCTGCATCCTCAGTAAGGGGCTGAGGACCCAGGTGGGATCAGACCTTCAGAGGGGCGTGGCTTCTGGTCCCTCTGTGTGCTTGGCACCTGGCCCAAGCTGGGAGTACGGCACTGCATACGCCCAATACGCCTCCATCCAGCGCACAGGCCTCTGAAGTAGCAGACGGTGAACAGTTCATCCGTCACATGTGAAAGGAGACCAGAAGAGATCAATTCAGTTGCCAGGTATGGCAGGCTGAGTAAAGGCCCCCAAGGATGTGCACGTCCCAACCTCCAGAATTTGTGACCATGGCACCTTACATGGCAAAATGGACTTTGCAGGTGTAATTAGATTAAGGATCTTGAGGGGAGGAGCTTATCCTTAATTGCTCAGCTGGTTTAAGGTCATCACAGGGGCCCTTGTAAGAGGGAGACAGGAAGGCCACAGTCAGAGACAGGAGGACAGAAGTGAGAGGCTGAGTGATGCAAGGAAGGGGCCACCAGCCAAGGGATGTGGGTAACCTCTAGAAGACGGAAAAGACAAGAAAAAAGGTCTCTCGGGGTTTCCCTGGTGGTCCAGTGTGTAAGACTCCACACTTCCAATGCAGGGGTGCCTGGGTTCAATCCCTGGTCGGGGACCTAGGATCCTGCATGCAAGCCACAACTAGGAAGCCCACCTGCGGCAACAAAGATCCCACGTGCCGCAGCTGAGACCCGGTGGAGCCAAAATAAATAAATATTTTAAAAATAAATGAATAAATAAAGCCAAGGGCATGTTTTTTTAAAAAAAAAAAGAAAGAAAGAAAGAAAAGGGGTCCCTCTCTAGAGCCTCCAGAAGGAAGCTGACAGCTTGACTTTGGCCTGTAAGACTCACTTCGGACTTCTGGCCTCCAGGGCTATAAAAGAATAAACCAGTGTTGCTTAGGTCCCTGAGTTTATCGTAATTCTTGATAGCAGCAACAAGAAGCCAATATACCGTGAGAACCCACAACACGAGGGGCTGAATAAGTCTGCGGAGTCAAGGGAGGGTAGAGCCCCTCGGAGTATCAGTCCTGGGTGGGGACTGTCAGGGACCATGGAGGCTTCATAGACAGCATGTCTCCATATAGAGGTTCTGGGGGTTGGAGGTGGCTTCAGTGCACAGAACAGCGCACTAGATTAGCATCTGGAGACCCCCATTCAAAGCCACCTCTCGTTACTGTCTCAGTGGCCGGAAACAGTGAGCCAGTGGGGACAGGAGAGGATCCTCTGAGCTGTTTTGCCTACGGGGACTCCCCCCGAATCTGGGTCACATCCACTGAAGAGAGAGGCTGCCTGCATCACCCCTGGAGCCTAGTTCTCCTGCCAAAACCCCTTTCTGCTTCTGGGGGACCCTCAGTCTACCATGGAAGGGGCCTGCCACCTGGCAAATATTCATCTGATCGCTCTCTAGGTAGACGTCTACCCGAGGCCCACCCTGCTCCGCTGGACCCCTAGCATCAGTCCTTCACACCTGCGTGACACATCCTTTACAACCTGGACCCTTGGATGGGGGCAGGCTGGGAAGGGGGATCCTGTAGGGCTGGGGTCTCATGCACCCTGTGTGGGTCGTGTCCTCACCCCCTCCAGAGCCTCCACGTGCCTGTCTCACCCACCTTCTCCTGTTCCCAGGTGTGGTCCCTGTGGGTGGGATAGTACCCTCCCATGCAGTCTCCAGCTTTGTCACTTCATCTGCTTCAGTAGTAAGGGCACCCGAGGCCCCCTGCCGTGTCGCTGCACCTCGGTTTAGGCTGACCACCAGGGCAGTCGTATTTATCTTGGTCGCTGGCCTCCTGGCGAAGGGCTTTTCCAGCCCGTCAGCGGGGCTTTTGCAGCCGTTTGTGGTAGCAGGTGGATCAGGAAAGGGGAAGCAGGCCTCGGTGGAACCCTCTGGTCTTCCGGAAGAGGGAGGGCATCGGAGGTTCTGTCAGGTAGGACTAAACCGGGGCAGGATCCGTGCCAGCGGTTAACTAGAAACAGTTAATACCCAGAAGTCGTGAAAAGAGCTTTGATCCGCAGGGCAGGGTTGGACTGCCAGTGCCCAGGACCAGATGGGGCTTCATACCCTAGAAATGGCGGGTCCAGAGTGGCCACATGGCCGTTTTAATTAAGCCCAGCGTGTAAGAGGATTGAGACGTGACTAGCTCGGGGCAGCTAGTCAGACAAAATCTAGAACAGAATCCATCCACTGACTGGATCTCTGCGGAGCACATTCTAGGTGTGAGGCCCGTGCTGCCTGTGCAGAGGTGCACAGGACAAGCTTGCAGGGTGGCCGACGGGACAGGGGAGCAGACGCATTTCCCCTGGGCTGCCCATCTCAAGGAGAGTGAGACACGCCCTGGAAGGAGTGCCAAGGGCACGTTCCATTTGGGCAGGGAAGCAAAGCGTCAAGAGGAGGTGGCATCTGGTGGCCATCTCTAGATGCTTGGTGCCTCATGTCTGCACTTCTGCTGGGTAATCCTGACGTCAGAGAACAAAGACCAAGTTTAAAAGGAGGCAACTTGGGACTTGCCTGGTGGCGCAGGGGTTAAGAATCCGCCTGCCAACGCAGGGGACACGGGTTCGAGCCCTGGTCTGGGAAGATCCCACATGCCTCGGAGCAACTAAGCCCGTGCGCCACAACTACTGAGCCTGCGCTCTAGAGCCCGCAAGCCACAACTGCTGAACCCACGTGCTGCAACTACTGAAGCCCGCGTGCCTAGAGCCCGTGCTCCACAACAAGAGAAGCCACCGCAGTGAGAAGCCCACTCACTGCAACGAAGAGCAGACCCCACTTGCCACAACTAGAGAAAGCCCGTGCGCAGCAACGAAGACCCAACGCAGCCACAGATTAATTAATTAATTTTCTAAAATAAATAAAAGGAGACAATTTAGGGGCTTCTCCACAGAGTCTGTTTCAAACATGAGAATTATCTCTGAAAGGTCCTAGTTGGGTAATTTAGATAATTCATGTCTTGGTCTGTTTGGGCTGCGATAAGCAAATCCCACAAAACAACAGAGGTTTATTTCTCACAGTTCTGAAAGCTGGACATCCAAGATCCGGCTGCCGGCCAACTTAGTTCCTGCTGAGGCTGCCTTCGGGCCTTTGCGGACAGCCACCTTCTCACTGTGTCCTCACGTGGCCTTTCCTCAGTGCAGTGGGAGGAGAGGGGGAAAGCGCTCTCCCATGTCTTTTCTTTAAGGGCACTGATCCCATCATGGGGCCTCCACCTATGTGACCTAATTGCCTCCCAAAGGTCCCATCTCCTAATACCATCATACTGCAGGTTAAGGCTTCAACATATGGATTTGGGGAGGACACATTCAGTCCGTAACAACCCATATATGATGGGTTGAACAACTGAGAGGATTTCGGGAAAGCTTGGGCTATATTTCTAAGCATAACAGTAAGAACTCGTATGAGGTAGGGGTTGTTATTCCCACCTTACAGGGGAGGACCCTATAGAACAAAGAGATGAAGCATCTTCCCAAGATGCACAGCTAATGAATGACAGCGCCAAGATTTGACTGTACTGGCCCAGAGTTCTCTTGCTTAATGCAGTATGAGGCCCTCTAACACCATCCAGAATGGGAGGGAGAAGGGAGAAAGCTACCCCATGTACCTAGAAGCTACTCTTTCGGGATGCAGGCAAAGATGTGATGCTAGGCCAGGAAGCAGGTGGTTTGGCCCACTTGGAAATACATTTTTAAGCTGTCTGTCTAAACTTAGAGACTCCGCAGCAATGTAGTTCTAACCTTAGAGGAATAAAAAGGCATAAAATACAATGTTTGATTCAAGTTAAAATCCATTCAGTCATTTTAAAAAATTTGTCTTCGGTCTGGATACTTCCTTTCTTTCCAAGAGGATAGTATAACCAGCATCCACAGAGACAGAGCAATCCATTCTCATTTCTCAGACGACAGGCTCTTCTCTCGGACCAGAAAGACACAATTTTCAGTGTCCCCTGCTGGCCCCAAGGTAGCCCTGTGGAAAAGAGGAAGAGCATGTTTCAAAACACTGAAGCCAAATACGGTATGCTGTGAACCCATAACACGTTGCCAATAAGTGAACCACTTGTCCCTTGAGAAATGGTTTCCACCTTCGCCGCCCAAACCCTGACTCCTTTGCCACTAGAATAACCAGGTCCAGTTTCCACAGTGCTGTCACCTGGGCAAGGAGAGGTGTCTCGTGGCCACATCACACAGGAAGGAACTGGGGTCAAGAAAGGGTCAAGTGTGTGCTTGTCGGGACATCCCTCGACGGCGACCGGACCTCACATGGGTGTCCGGGCTCTTCCCGGAGACCAGGAGACCGGGCACAGGTCTCTGTGCAGGCGAGCACCCTGCTGGGCCAGGGCCAGACGGCGTCAAGAGAAAGCAGAGGGCATGTCTGGTGGGCCTGGAGCCGTGTCTACTGAGCTGTGAGATCATTCCCCTTTCAGATGGGCGTTTGCCTAAGGTCCCTGGAGGCCTTCAAAGATCACTCTGTTCTGGGCTCCTTGCCAAGGTCCTGGGTCTACTTGCCAAGCAGGAAGCAGGTCCACAGGCCCTGGGGTGGGACGGGCCGCGGGGAGGCCAGGGCTGGCGGGGACAGAGCCCCGCTGGCTCCAGTTCCCCGGGTGAAGGGAAGGGGACTCTCACTAATGCAGCCTCTCGCCGGAAAAGGTGGTCGCCGTGGCGATGGATCTGCAGGGACCTGTCTTAGCTTAGCATCCGCTTCTAGTGGAGCAATTGCTTTGCTTTGTATTCAGCCAGTGAGCAGTTTTTGAGCCCCTGCTTTGTGCCAGTGCCTGGCTAGAAAGACAAAGACAAAAAACAAAGTCCCCGCCGTGAAGGATTGTATAGATTCCTGGGAATCGGTCCCTCCGTGGGGAGGGAAGGGGTGCAGCCTCAGTGGGCCCTCTGCTCTGGGTGACTGTGGTGGGGAGGGAGGTGCCCCTCTTTTCTGGGCACTGATGATGGGCCTGAGGGATGCCGGCCTCTCCGGCTCCTGCTGGGCACGGTTATCAGGGACAGGCTGAGCTGCCCGAGGACCTGGACCCCTCTAAGGACGGGTGCAAAGATCTGTGCTACCCAGGGACTTCCCTGGTGGTCCAGTGGTTGAGAATCTGCCTCCCAGTGCAGGGGACGGGGGTTCGATCCCTGGTCAGGGAACTAAGATCCCACACGCCACGGGGCAACTGAGCCCATGCGCTGCAACTAAGACCGAACGCAGCCAAATAATATTAAAAATAAAAATTAGGGCTTCCCTGGTGGCACAGTAGTTGAGAGTCTGCCTGCCGATGCAGGGGACGCGGGTTCGTGCCCCGGTCCGAGAAGATCCCACATGCCGCGGAGCGGCTGGGCCCGTGAGCCGTGGCCGCTGAGCCTGCGCGTCCGGAGCCTGTGCTCCGCAACAGGAGAGGCCACAGCAGTGAGAGGCCCGCGTACCGCAAAAAAAAAAAAAATTAAAATTAAAAGAAGATCTGTGCTGCCCAGAACAGCAGCCACTGGCCAAACGTGGTGGCTGAAAACTTTAAATAAAATTTAAATCTAGTCCCTCAGTTACATTAGCCACCTTCAAGTGCTCAGAGCCACCCATGCTGGTGGCAGCTGGATTAGAGCAGACACAGAACACGCTGCTGTTCCTGTAAGGTCGACTGGGTATTCTTCCTGCGTGGATAATTGCAGTAGAAAGTGGTCCACGCCGGGTGCCCGTGGAGGGAGGGGCCTACACCAGCTGAGGTGGGGGGCATGGGGAAGCCAGTGGAAGAAGGAAGAGCTTCTCCGGAAGCCGCCTTTCTGCTGAGCCACACCTGAGGCTCCCAGCTGTCTCCCAGCAGGACAGAGCCCAGACCTCACCTTGACCTCACCTTGAACGTTGGTGACCCTGGTCTGAGGCCCCTTCCTTCTCCCTGTGTCTCCTCATCCACTCCGTGGCTATGTTTGTACCATCCAGCGGATCGCAAACTGCATCAGAAACCCCTGGAGAACTTGTTAAAAGACAGATTCCTGGGTTTCACCCCCAGTTTCTGATCAGTAAGACAGGGGTGAGGCTGGAGAATTTGCGTTTCTAACAAATTCCTAGATGATGCTGACGCTGTCAGTCTGAGAACCACACTTGGAAAACCATGGATATGGTCCAAAGAATCACATTCATTGATTCAGTCATTCAACCAATATTTGTTTCATGCTGCCATGGGCACGGTGCTCTTTCTGTATGTGAGCAACCAGGCAAGGTCCCTGTTCTGGGGAGCCTACATTTTCGGGAGGAGAGACAGACAGGAAGCAAACCTGTGTTGGGTGGTGATGAACATTATGAAGAATAAAGCAGGGCAAAGGAAGAGGCCCCGCTGACAGATCATATCTGAGCAGAGACCTAATGGAATATTACTCAGCCATGAAAAGGAACAAAATGGGGTCATTTGTAGAGATGTCGATGGACCTAGAGTCTGTCATACAGCGTGAGGTAAGTCAGAAAGAGAAAAACAAATATTGTATGTTAACGCATATATGTGGAATCTGGAAAAATGGTACAGATGAACCTATTTGCAGGGCAGGAATAGAAATGCAGACATAGTGAACGGACATGTGGACACAGCCGGGGGAAGGGGAGGGTGGGACGAATTGGGAGATTAGGTTTGACATAAATACACTACCATGTGTAAAACAGATAGCTAGTGGGAACCTGCTGTATAGCTCAGGGAGCTCAGCTCTGTGCTCTGTGATGACCCAGACGGGTGGGATGCGGGGTGGGAGGGAGGGAAGTCCCTGAGGGAGGGGATATATGTATACATACAGCCGATTCACTTCATTGTACAGCAGAAACAACATTGTAAAGCTATTATACTCTAATTTTTTAAAAAAAGAAAAGAACGTGGAGAGCAGGTATGACCCAGCCTTTCTGGCCCCATTTTTGCTCTGCCCTCAGCTTTTTACTCTGAAACATGAGTCGTGTTAAAAATCAAGGGCACCAGTCTATTCAATAGCAAGATTTTGAAGACAAATTCGATGGTGTGTGTATGTGTTTCATTCAAAAGAAGCCTGAGGCTAACAACTGGGCAGGGTAAGGAGTCCCTAGCGCTAAGGAGGAGGCCACCATCATCCCCTTCCACGTGATGTCTTGGGACCCCCAGTCCATATGGCTCAGGCTCACTTCCAGTTCCTTTCCCCGCCCATCCCGCTCAGGCCAAAAGGCGCCTGTGCAGGGGTGGGGTGGGCAGAGCGTGGCCTGGGACCTGGGGTTCCCTCACATAGGCGTCTGAGTTCCTACTGATGGGGGGGCACAACTGCTACAGCGGGGAGGGGGCCAGACCCAGTCAAGGCTCTACTTGCCTTCTTGTCCTGGGTCCTGTCAGCCTGAACCAATTAGCTGAATGCTCCTTTCTTCTACCCAGCTTTTGGGGTCCAGACAGAAGAGTGTTGGTCAACCAACACTTTATCAACGATCGCTGGATAAATAAACACATGCGATAGAGTCCGGGAGTCAATAGCGGTCCCTTCGTAAGTGAGGACGGTTCCTGGGTTCTACCCTCTTATAAACACAAGCCTTCACGATGAAGTGCAGACCAAGTGCCTTTAACACCTAATTTTCCTTTTCAACCTGTGATATCTTTTAGGCCCAACTGTCTCAGGCCTTAAATGGAGTTTCCGATAAGGCAAAAGAAGCCAAGGAGTTTCTAGTTCAGCTGAAGAACATTCTGCAGCAGATCCAGGTGAGCATAGCTCCGGCTGGGAGGGGAGTCCCTGCAGGAGGTACGTGAAGCTTAGCGGAGGAGAGGAAAGGCCCCATGGCAGGCGCTTTTCAGTGCTGCACATGAGCAGGCCTAATTGTCCCACTGCACGCCTCAGATGCTGCGGACATCACACGCTCAATCCACTGACACCCCTGTGACGTCTGATAGGAAAGGGATTTTGCATGAACTCAGAGAGAATCCTAGAACGAGAACTGGGCAGAAATAATGCAGCACTCTGCGTGGCCACGTAGCCCTAGGCGGTATCTGTATACGGTGCTTTTGTACCAACGCATCAAAATATAAAAGCATCATTTACTAAACAGATGTATTTACTGAGCACCCATGCTGTGTCACAGGCAAGCCCGACGCAGATCAGGAAGGCACAGCCTCTGTCCCCAGGAGCTCTGTCTGTCGGGGAGACAGCGTATAAATAAATGCACGCCTGGGGGAACTTTCCCACAGATCACGAACCGTAGAGCATTCCGGTGTCTGGATGGGAAAAAGGACTGAGGGCACTGAATTCCTAAGCAGCCAATAAAAACCATGCTTCCTAATAAGTGAAAGCACAGAATTCCGCTGCCAGGCGTTTCCTGTCCTGGTTCTGATGTTTCAGGGACACCGGAGGTATCCGTTTGGTGGGGCAGCTGTAACCATCGATTGAGTGGCTTCAACAACAGTAACTTATTTTCTCATAGCTCTGGAGGCTGGAAGTCCAAGATCAAGGTGTCAGCAGGCATGGCTCCTCCCAGGGCCTCTCTCCTTGGTGTACAGATGGCCATCTTCTCCCTGTGTCCTCACACCGTCCTCCCTCTGTGTGTGTCTGTGTCCTGATCTCCTCTTGTAAGGACGCCAGTCAGACTGGATCAGGGCCCAGCCTGATGACCTCATTTAACTTACTTCTTTCAAGGCCCTGTCTCCAAACACAGCCCCATTCTGAGGTCCTGGGGGTTAGGACTTCAAATAGGCACTTGGGGCAGGGGTGGGAGAGAACACCACCAGCCCATGACACGGGGTCTGAATCCAGGCTGACCTGAGTGATGGTGAAAGTTTTTTTTTTTTTTCTTTTTTAAACTGAGAGAGTCAGATCCTACAGCAAGAACAGTGGGTTTTGTTTGTTTTACTGTTTTCTGATTAGAGAAAGCAAAAGTATGTTATAGAAATTTTGAAAAGTAGAGAATAACAGGCAGAAGTAAGAAAAGTTCACCAATATCTCAGCCCCTGAGGTGACGCCCTCGCCGTTTTGACACGTTGCCCCACTGCTTTACACACACACACGCACGTGCAGTGTGCGGTTACGCTGCACACGCTTGCAGCTGCTCTTCTTCTTCGGTCTCTCCCACGAGCTTTTCCCGTGGCATTGAAAACCCTCACAAACCCTCATGGTTTGGATGACTGAATATTCCCTCCATCCTATAGATGTGCTGAGACTCACACGTGCACTGTTTCCAGTTCAGTAACGGGACAGCTCACCCCGGGACGAGCTTGCTGGTGTGCCCCTGTGTCTCTCGTGCCGGCCACGTTTCCGAGTGTCTTCTCCCTAAAGCTCTGTGCATCCCACAGGAGAACGGCCTGGACCACGAGGCCTGCCTGGTGGCTCAGTGTGACGCGCTGGTTGATGCTCTAACCCGGCAGAAAGCCAAGCTGCTTACCAAGATTACCAAAGAGAGGGAGAACAAGCTGAAGGTGGGTCCCCGGGCGGCCGATGCCCTCGGTCCCATCATGGCCTCCGAGCCGAGCTCGGGGGAGCACGCAGTGTAGGCTCTGGGTCAGTGTTAGTTGAGTGAACAAACGAATGAATGAGTGAATGAACGAACGAATGAATGAACGAATGAAGGAATGAACAAACGAATGAATGAATGAATGAACGAATGAACGAATTAATGAATGAACGAATGAATGAATGAACGAGCGAATGAATAAATGAATGAACGAACGAACGAATGAATGAATGAACGAACGAATGAATGAATGAATGGGGAGAGGAAGGGCTGAGCAAGTTGGCCTGGGACCTACTTACACTCGTGTCACTTTCCCTGAAGCAATCAGCACCCCTGCTCTCCCTCCAAAGCTGGAGGGAGATGCCTGAATCCTGCTGTTTTCAGTCAGAAGGCCACTCTCTCCCATCTTCTCCCGGCCCCTGTCTTCTGTCGAAGGGACACTGCCTGTTCTCATCTTGCAGAGCAGAGGTGGCCACGGCGGGTGACAAGGCTCCGGCTCTCCCCCTTCTTCGGGCTTTCTGATGTCTGGTGCTCGCAGTGGTCAGCAGGGACACCACAGCCAGTGGCCACCGCGGCAGGGGGAGGCTTCCCCCCACTCGGCACCGGGTCCCCGGCCCAGGCAGGTGCCCCGTGAACACCCTGCCTTGACAGAAACTACTCACCTCATTGTCTGGGCTCGACCTATTCCATAGACATTTCCCAACTGAATCAGGAAATGTTACTTTCAAGGAAAGAAGGAGTGTGTGTTGGGGATGAGCCATGGTTTACATGCAAAGCAGCCGAGCCCCTTGAGTTTCCACCCAACGCGTGAGACTGGGGCACCGGTCACTAGGAGGGTTTCAGGGGGTGCACGTTCTCTGCTTCTCTAGCCAGAGTTCAGGAAGGTTGCTCTGTGGGGTGTGGCGACCCTGCTTGTTGGGAAGCGGGTCCATTTACCGCCCACGTAACGAGGGCACGTGGAGCTCAGGAACACAGCAGCAGCAGGAGAGGGTGCAAGGCAGCCGGGACCCATGCCGCTTGCCGCTGCAGCCGGGCTGCTGTTCCTCAATGAGACAGTTACTAGGGATACTTCTCGTGGCAGATGGTTTGGGACCAGATCAATCACTGCACGCTGAAGCTGCGCCAGTCCACGGGGCTGATGGAGTACTGCCTGGAGGTGATCAAGGAGAACGACCCGTCCGGGTTTCTGCAGGTGAGCGGGCTGGGCATTGTTCCTCCAAATCCACTGCCATGCCCCAGACTAGCCGAGGTTCTAGGAAGGTCCCTCCCAGCAGCTTGGAGTTGAGCAGAATCTCCTGTGCTCAGCGATTCCAGAAGACCTATGTTCTCTTCTTAGCTCTGCGTCTCACTAGCTGTGACCCTGGCTCTGTGTCATCCTTAAATGAGGAGATCAAACATCATAATCCCTAGGGCTGAAATGCCGTGCTTTCGTGCCTCGACTTGAAACCCCAGTTCAACATTTTCCCCACAGATGAGAAAAGACAGTCTTTGCCAGTCAAGCTGGAAAGATTGCACAGGACGAAGTGAGTCAGAAGAATCCACATGACCCGTTCCCTCAGGGTGCGGAGTCCTGCAGGTCTGGGCACGTGACCACTGCCTGCAAAGCCAGTGCAGCCTTGCTGGGCATCCTTCCAGCAGCCAGTCTGACTCGGGGTCACGAACACCTCTTGGGATCATGTGTGTGATTCAGACAGAAGCTCTGTCCTCCGTCTCTGGGGAACATGATGAATCTCCTGGACTGGTCCCCAGCAAGGGTGCATGGAGTCATGGCTCTACAGGGACACGTGCAAATGTCTGAATGAGCAGGACTTGCCAGCAGAGGAGAACAGAGCTATGGGTTTGATGCAGTGAGAGTCTGGAGCAGAAGCTGCAGCACAACGTGGAGGAAACACAGTGGGAGGGAGGGAGCTTCACGCTCCTGGGGATGAACGAGTTGCTTTCAGACCCTGGGACAAACCACTAGTATGTTTCAATTTGCAAAGTGCTGGATCTAGCAAAAGAGGGAGAGTGAAGACTGTTTTTGTATATTTTAAAAGTACTGGGCTTCCCTGGTGGCGCAGTGGTTGGGAGTCCGCCTGCCAATGCAGGGGAGGCGGGTTCGTGCCCCAGTCCGGGAAGATCCCACATGCCGCGGAGCGGCTGGGCCCATGAGCCATGGCCGCTGAGCCTGCGCGTCCAGAGCCTGTGCTCCGCAACGAGAGAGGCCACAGCAGTGAGGGGCCCGCGTACCGCAAAAAAAAAAAAAAAAAGTACTGGACTTCCCTAGCGGTCTGCTGGTTAGAACTCCGCGCTTCCACTGCAGGGGGCGTGGTTTTGATCCCTGGTTGGGAATGACCACGCATGACGCGCAGTGCGGCCAAAATAAATAAATAAAGTAAAAGAATTCTTTTAAAAAGTATCATTTGCTTCGCAAAAGGGTTTAGCCTGAAACAGCAAGTGCTTCTTTACGTTTAACATGACTAAGCTGTTAAAAGATGATCTCTGCCAGGGCGTGAGTGGGCGTGCTTAACCACCGCAGACCCCTGCGCCCACAAAGTCCCTGTCCCTTCCTTACCCCCTGCTACGCTATTTTCCCTTTGCACGTGGAAACCCTAAACTCTGTGCTTCCTTTAAGATCTCGGACGCCCTGATCAAGCGTGTCCAGGTGTCTCAAGAGCAGTGGGTCAAAGGTGCCCTGGAGCCGAAGGTGTCTGCAGAGTTTGAACTGACCTTGGACAGTGGGCCACTGCTGCAGGCCATCCACCAGCTGGACTTCATTCAGATGAAATGTAGGGGTGAGCCGTGGTTGGCCCAGTTCAGGTGATGCTGCTTCTGGAAGAGGCATCCACTCTGCAGCGCAGCTTAGTGCCCTCAGAAGACCTGGGACACTGGTGTGACCCAGAGTGGGAGGGAGGGACGCCTGAGTCACAGACCTGGGTTCAGATCCCAGCTCAGCGACCCTCAAGCTGGGTGACCTCTGTGGGTAGCACCCAGCCTGGGCCAAACTTTTCCCGTTTGTGAAAGAGGATCATTTGTTCATTCAGAGACACCTGTTGAGTGTCTACCACGTGCCGGGCACCATCCCAGGTGCTCAGCACACAGCCGTGAGCAAGTGTACAGACTCCCTCACTAGACGGAGCTGATAGTTAGAGAAAGAAATAGACAACACGTCGATAATTCAGTACAACAGGTAGTGTAATGTAAACTGATAGTGGCAGGTGGGACAAACAAGGTGCCTTTTGAGAAGGGGGCATTAGTAGACATGGGTGTGGGGGGGGAGGTATTTTGAGGTGAGGAGGAAAGAGATGTAAGGGAAGAACATTCCAGAAGGCCGAGGGGTGGTGAGTGCAAAGGCCCCGAGGCAGGTATAAGTGTTCTGTGTTCCAAGAAGAGCGAGAAGGTCAGAGGTGAGAGCAGACGGGAGAAGGTGGTGGGTCGTAGCGGTGAGTTCAGAGACCCACGGGGGACACGAGCTAAGGGTTAAGCAAAGTTTGCATAGCTTTCCCCAGGTTACAAAATTAGCAAGTGACGTCCCCCTGCCTCTCCAGAGACGTTAAGGGTACATTCAGGAGGGGGAATGAAGCTCTTTGGTTTTTTTAGACCCATATATCCAAGGGCTGAGTGCCACACCT